>NW_027508919.1:15347500-15947500 GCF_051911475.1 Siphateles boraxobius
TAGAATGTGTAATAGATATGTTTACTCTGCATTTCTTTTGCTCTTTCTGGCAGTGTGGAGGTTGCTGGGCCTTCAGTGTGGTGGAGGCCATTGAATCCGTGTCAGCTAAATATGGTGGAAAACTACAGCAGCTCAGTGTGCAGCAGGTTATAGACTGTTCTTATGAAAACCATGGCTGTAATGGTGGATCCCCTGCTCAAGCTCTGTACTGGCTAATACAGGTGCTGTCATCTGCATTCTCTTTTTCTCATGATGATGTAAATTACACTATTATTATCAAATTAAATTATGCGTTCAACTACCATTCATTTTAATTGCTTTAAACAATGGTGTCGGATCCTGCTCCTTCCAGGCCAGTCTCCTGCTGAGTCCAGTCCAGTCCTAATTAAACACACCTCAACCAGCTAATCAAAGTCTTCAGAACTACTAAACTTCCAGGCATGTGTGTTGGAGCTGCGCTCTGGACCGCAGGACTAGACACTGCTGGCTTTAACCAATTGTTTGTTATGGCATATTTTCTTATGCGAGGTGTATATATACACTATTGTTCGAAGCTTTGGGGTCAGTAAGATGAAAGAAAGGAATCAATAGTTTTATTTAGCAAGGATGCATTAAATTGAACAAAATAGATCTTTTCCACTTCCTTTTCAACAAAGAATCCTGAAAAAAAGGAATCATTTCCACAAAAATATTAAACATTTGTTTTCAACATTGATAAGATATGTTTCTAGAGCACCAGATCTTCCTAAATATTAAAATGATTTCTGAAGGATCATGTGACACCGAAGACTAGCTGCTGAAAATTACTTTTTAAAATATATTAAAGCAGTTCATTAAAATTGTAATAATATTTGTCTATATTAATAATATTTTTCTGTAATTTTGGTCAAATAAAGTCAACCTTGGTGAGCAAAAGAGACTTCTTTTAAAATCATTTTTAAAAGTTCTTGCCCCGAACTTTATGTGTAACAAGGCTATTCAAACGTTTTAGTAGTTATTTTATCATTTGGATCATATTCCCTAAATTTAGCAAACAAAACACATAATTTTACAGCTGATTAAATGCAGTAATTAAGTTTGTAAAAGTGCTGAAATGTATTGTGAAGTCCACGTTCTAAGCTGTTAAATGACATCTGTTTTTTGTTTTTTTGTAACGAGCATTTTAATTAATTAGCTAGCCGCTCCAGTTCTGAGAGGGTTAAAACTCAAAGTAAAGATGTCGGTATCATCCACACCAAGCTGCTAATTAAAGATGTCTGTTATCCTCCCAGAAGTTCCATAATTGGCGCATCTAATATCCTGCTTTGTATGTCTGTTTTATTTTAGACCAAATTGAAGTTAGTGAATCAGGCGGAGTATCCCTTCAAAGCCGTAGCTGGGAGCTGCCAGTACTTTCCTCGTTCTCATGATGGAGTGATAGTGAGGAATTACTCTGCTTATGACTTCAGGTAATAGATGTAGTATACAGATACCTTGAGCTTTACATCAGCAGTCAGCTGTGCCAGTGCATTAAGTGCAGTGTAAACCTCGTGTACAATTACATCATTTAAGGTTGAAGTTTGTTGGGATGTGGGCCAATGTTTTTTGTTTACTCATCTGTTCTTGTCAACTCTGTTTGCTACTCGGGGTCACTGACTGTACACTCACTAAGCTCACATACGGCTGGTCAAAAACCAAACGCAGCACTTCTGACATGTGTTTCGGGGTTAACATTTATGTCAGATGTCACTATGTCTTACATTGTGTTCTTTCTGTGACATACTAAACAACTGGGTCAACCAACCGTTTTTCTGGTTGTATGGTTTCCATTTCTGTCACAGCCTGCAGGGAAATCTCATGAATGCATTAAATTGATCAAAAGTAACAGTAAAGACTAAAAAAATCTGTTTTGAATAAATGCTGTACAATTTGGATGGAGGGATTTATCATTACCCATATTCTGCAATGTAACGTCTGAACTAAGTAAACCTAAGTACTGTATACATTGGGATTGATATGTTGTTCTAGTGTACATGAGGAGGTGATGATGAGTGTCCTGGTGGAGTCCGGGCCTCTTGTGGCCATTGTGGATGCCATCAGCTGGCAGGATTACCTGGGCGGCATCATTCAGCACCACTGCTCCAGCCACAATGCCAACCATGCCGTACTGATCACCGGTTATGATACCACAGGTACACACACACTCACACAGACACAGGCGGTTAAACTCTCTTTACTTGTGCCTCAGAGCATATAAAGGTTCAGAGCACTGGCCTTCATGGATTACGTCCTGACAAGGGCACACAGTTGAGCTGACACTGGCAAATACTGGCTGTGTGCCAACATCCCAGAAAACTGCCTGATGTGTCTGCGGTATAATCAGCAAGCTGTCCGCAGCGTTTATACGCTCCTTTGATTTGTTTTCTCCTGTTTGTTTACTAGTTTGAATCAAGTACTTGCAGTGTAAAGTAGAGAAATTGATGCACCATTAGCTTAAAACTGCAAACAATACATGAGCATTATTGTAATTGATCAGTTTGTTAAATCTGTAATACTAGTGAGATGCTTTTTGGATCAGTTTGGATATAATAATAATCTGACATGTTTACTAAAAATAAATAGATGCATATTATGTACACATTTTGACAGAAAACAGGGTCTATTTTTTAAATAAACACATCTTTATATCTGTATATGTGTATACTTTTTGTGTGTATACTATATTTGTATACTTATTTACAAATATAAATCAGCACATATGTTAGAACATTACAGTACATTATATTGACAGTACAAATGTATTAAGCCCACTAAAGAGATACGGTGATATGAAAAAATATGAGATGGGATGAAATTATTTATTTCAAAACACTTGCGTTCCCTTGAGAAAGTTTGCGATCGCTTGCAAAACTCTTTCGTTCTTTTGCAAAATATTTGCAACATAAAATTTTTCTTGCCCTCTCATGTTTTTTTCCCATCACCATGTCACTTTATGGGCTCCGTACAAATGTGTACTTAAAGTACCGTGACTTAAAACTGCAAACAATACATGAGCGTTATTGCACTTAATCATTTGCTTTTTGGATTATTTTGGATATAAATAAAAAAAACTCCTGTTTGGTTTCCATACCATCAAGTGTATGCTATGCATTATGACTTTTTTGTAATTAATCATTTCCCATCTCAGGTGTATTATCTCTGATATGTCTTCATATTTTATCACAGGGGAAGTGCCATACTGGATAGTACGCAATTCATGGGGGACCTCATGGGGCGATAATGGATATGTTTACATCAAAATAGGAAACAACATGTGTGGTAGGTTTGTGTATGACCCACTTTTAATGCTTTTTTACTTTGTTGACAGTTTCCCAGACAAGTGATAAACACAATGCATCCTGCTGCAGGGAGACGTTGTGTGCATTCATAAATATTCATGAAGTGTTGGACGTTGGCAAACACTCAATACTGTCTGCAATGTAAAAATACAATCATAAATTCCTAGTTTTAATTCATATCGGATCATTTGTAAATGATGTAGTGAGATTATTTTTCGATCGTGGTTTGTCGATTACTTTGATTGACTTTACGCAATGTCAGATGAGAATCAACAGCCATTCTTTTTTTCTTTTTTCCAGGAATTGCTGACAATGTTGCTGCTGTTTTTGTATAATTGTCAATCATCTTTTGTAGTTCCGTGATAAGACCGTGGCAGATCGACATCTTAAAATATCACCCTCAGGACGGAAATCCTCCTGTATGTAGCGGATGAGAACTGTAAAAATTCTCACGTAACAAATCCTGATGCCTCGCAAATGCAGAGCAAGTACGCTGCTATTTGAGCTAATACATCATATTCCTAATCCCAGTCACTGTAGCCCAAAATAATCTGAGTCCGAGACGGATTTCGTTTTAGTTACGAAAAACACACTAGCTAGATCTGTCTTTAAGAATGTTTTAATCTTCAGAAAACACTGTTAGTATGTATAAGTGCACAAATGAACTGAACGCTTACTGTATTGTGACATTGCACTGATGTTGGACACAAGTGAACTCATCTGAGAAAAATGTGAACATTTGTATTATATTTTGTGAATAATAATTACAGTAAGTGCTTATCACTACAGTACATTATGTACTAGATATTCAGAATTTATCTGCTTTTATACACATTTGTAACTACAAACTTGGGTTACATTTAATAAGGTGTCCTTATTACAGTGTAATTATACAAATAAGTACTGAGTAATATTAATTAACGCCTATATATTTAGGGTTAGGTTTTGGTTTAGGGTTAGTTGCTTGTAATTATGCATAATTTGCTGTTACTATTACTATAGTAAATAAATGTAAGATGTGTTACAGGGAAACTACAATAGAGTGTTAACCAAAGTTTACTTTTTATCATGTTTATTATGTTTGTGATTGCATTTTTGGAATTATCTGACATGTTTACTGATACTAAATAAACTTGTATACTATTCAAGTACACATTTTGACAGAAAACATTGTCTATTATTCCCAAATAAACAAGAAGTATCACTATCTGTATATGTATGCTCTTTATTTACAAAATATAAATCGTTAACTACACATGTTAGAATATTACATTATATAAACAAGTGCAATAACAATGTCAGATTTCTTTGTTGACACTGTCTTAAAATTCCCTTTTTGTAGCCTCTCATTCCACCATTTAAAAACACTAGTGACAAATGTTGGGGTTGGGAGGCATGAGGTTTGTAGCTTTTTTTTTCTTCTCTAGTCTTTAAACGCTGTTCATCCTTCCCTCATCCTCCTTCTGTTTAGTCTGAGTCATCGCTGCTGCAGTAGGAGCTGTCGCAGCATTCGGCCGTGTACAGGAAGCTGTGCTCACTCGGGTCCAGCTTGGGTACCCACTCCCTCGGAACCAGGAAAGTGGCCAGGTTAAACAGATCCACAAACACCTTGTAGCGATCACTGGCAAAACATAGTCAGGTTCATGAACAAAGCATATCGATACATTTGTGTTTGAGTGGTTCGTGTTCATGAGATGGCTTGCATATTGCTGCCAGTTTAAATTTCATTTAGCATTATGTTTCACATGGATAATTCCAGCAGATGCAGAGTGCTTCATCTGGATTTGTCCCAGATTATTTGGCCTACCTGACGGTGGAGCGCAGGTACTGGTAGCCTGAAGAGCCACCTGTGCCTCCTTTACTGCCAATCATCCTGTGCACCATACACACGTGGTTGTCTAGGAGGAAATTAAGCTATAAATTATGCAGGAAGTAAAAAATGAATGCATTATTGATATGCAGAAGAAAATCTTTTGTTCAGTGTTGACACGCTTCAAAGAGGCTTTGCCCTACAGGGTGTTTAAGGTCAGATTTATTTGCAGTTCTGAAGCTGTTTTCAGTGGTCACATACATCTCCATTTAGTCATGAGGGTGTCAATGTCCATCAAAGATGTCAGGAGTTGGAAAGGAACCTGAAATCGAGGCTCCTCCCTGAGAACAGACGGCGAGAAGTTGAGTTACAAATGAGTTTGAAAATAAATTAGATTTTTGTTCTTCATCAAGCTATCAAAAGGAAATGAACCATGGTATTCTTTGAAGTACCATTGGATAATCTCTCTCTCTCTCTCTCTCTCTCTCTCTCTCTCTCTCTCTCTCTCTTTATTTATATTAAATACAATGACATATATCAAGTAATACCATGATATTACATCTGATACCTTCACTGACATCTGATTATGAAAGAATATTTGTAACATTTACAATAATCTGAAATGTTTCTTGAACAGCAAATTAGCATGTTAGAATGATTTCTGAAGGATCATGTGACACTGAAGACTGGAGTAATGATGCTGAAAATTCAGCTTCGACATCACAGGATTAAATTACATTTTCTATTATATTAATCGTTATTTTAAATTGTAATATTACTGTTTTTACTGTATTTGGGATCAAATAAATGTAGACTTGTGGAGCACAAGGAACTTCTTTAAAAACATTTTAAACATCTTATCAATCCCAAAGTCTTGAATGATTGTGTATACAACATAAAATGTACTTTGAAGTTGAATCGAACTCTTTTCGGATAGAACAGCATCTTTTTACTAAATTAGCAGGTCATCTTAGACGTACCTGTAGAAGTATATCATCAGGGCTCCCTGCAGTGCTTTATAGGACAGCCTTCTCTGACCTGCACAGACACAACAACATATCCCACTGTAACAGCTAGTGGATGAGGCACTTGACATTGGATACACGAGAGGTTTGCTGACCGGTGCTTAGTAAGTGATCATGTCTTCTCTCATCAAAGAGCGATAAGAAAATGTCTCTCTGCTTAATGAGCTCGGCCATCATCTCCTCTTTCATCTCCGAGGCTGGGTTTAGCTATTAAGAAGAAACATGAGTTATCACTTAAACCTTAGGTTTGAGAACTGCAAAGAATTATCCAGGGATACTCCACAAACCTCTATATTTTCTTTCTCTCTCCTGAGCCCCTCGAAAATATTGGCTTCCAGTTTCCCCCAAAAATGGAAGCCATCTTCCTCCAAACCAGGCGTTCTCTCCAGCCATTGCTGAAAAGTATTGATTGCTTATGAGAAATGTTAAAAGCCAGACAGCTGTCCGCCAGATTAATCCTGACTTGATTTATAAATTGCCCATGTAACCTATTATTCTCTGAATACCAATAACCCGCAAAGGCATCCAGTAAGTTATAGCTCTTGTGTTGAATTTCCCCGATTACATTGATTAATACAGTATTCATGACTTCTCTTATAATGTGATTTCCCTTAGGTTTACCTCCACTAACTGAAGAAGCGTGGGCTCCTGCTCTGAGTGGATCAGTAGCTCATTTTCCTGGTCACGGAAATTATCCCGGTAATGCCTTCTATTGTAAGGGACCCTCTGGTTTTGTGGGACCCCAATCTTGTTTTCCAGCAGTCGAAACTGCAGACTCTGGAAGCCCGAAGCCGGCGCGAGATATTCCCTGTGCACAAAAACACGCAGATCAATCCAGCTAAATACAATTATGCTAAACTGCCATTGGCTTTGATTTAACAAATTAGTGCCATCTAATCCTTATTTACGGAGTTAGCTTTATCCAGTCTTTTGAGTGTTAGCACATTTCCAACAGCAATTTTGCTCAACCAATGCTGTTATCTAGGAAATGTAAAACTTGTTTTCAGCAACTGCTTTTTATTGTCATAATGAGAACTATATAAACCTTACCTGAAGTCATAGAAGTCTAAGGCAGTCATGGTTTCCAGAACAGAGAACTGGTCGAGCAACAGTCTGAATATCATCACAACCCTTTGGATACGAGTGTTGACTTTGAGCATGTTTCGCTCGTCGCGTACCTGAGGAAATAGCGGTAGCCTACAGTTAGATTCACTTTCATCAGTCTTTGGTTAAATGTCCTGTTTCAGGGAATTTATAGAGACATATTTTAAACTAGACTGAAGGTGGCAGCCTCATGCTGCAGTGTGCTTTCTTTCACTCAACTGAACTACATACATCATCAAACTGAAGGCTTGGGCTGTTTATCATTGTCCAAAAGCCCACAAACAATGAATGAACTGAATTTTCTATTAGAAGCATGCATATGCGCCGCTTTGTAGAGTATCCAGAAAATACTTATAAAACCCTATAGCATATAGTAGCATCAAAATAACTTGGGGTATAAAAAAAAAACATTTGCACGACCGGTTTACCATTAATACTTTTATTCAGCAACGCACTCAGCACACCATTCTGTTTTCAATATTGATTATAAGAAATTATTCTTGAGCACTAAATCACTAATTTGAGCACTAAAGGTGGTGATGGCGCAGTGGATAAGACACATGCCTTTGGTGTGAGAGACCCGGATTCGAATCCACTGTGAGACACCAATGTGTCCCTGAGCAACACACTTAACCCCTAGTTGCTCCAGAGGCGTGCGACCTCTGACATATCAATTGTAAGTCGCTTTGGATAAAAGCATCAGCTAAATGAATAAATATAAATGTAAATCAAATGATTTCTGAAGAATCGTGTGACACTGAAGTAATGATGCTTTGCCATCACATGAGTAAATAACACTTTATAATATATATTTTTTATCAAATAAATGCAGCCTTGGTGAGCAGAAGAGACACTTTCAAAAACATAAAAAATCTTATACCGACCCCAAACTTTTGAATGGTTTTGTACGTGATGCAGTATAGCATAAAATATCAGATAATAATATTAAAATATTTGCACTGATTTTGTCTGAGCTATTGAGCTGAGTTAGTGTCTTATTTCTAGATGTTTATGAAAATCATTCATCATATCTTGCTAATCTCCTCTTTGTTCCCTGTCAGCCTGAACCTTCATTAGATGTAATATAATCATTAAAAATGCTCTATAACACATTTGAATAGGTGGCTTATAAAATGTTAATTTTATTACATCAATTAAAAGCAGGTCCATTCAAGTTTGGAGAAAAATGGAGCTAAATCTGATAACTGTAGCTGGTCATGACCCACTAACACAAATCTTTTTTGTACTCACATGTCCACTGATGAATATTTCTCTCACTGAGTCCAGCTCCCACAGAATTTGTTTAAACCACAGTTCATATGCTGCAACAGAATGAACCGGTTAATCATTTCTTCAGTTTACGTATGAAAAGTCATTATGCTTCAAGGTAAATGTAGAAGTGCAGTGACATTGGTCTCTGGGCTTCTCTAATGAACCTTTATGACACACCATATTAAAAAGCATGTATTTATGGATTATGTTTCTATGGATTATGTGTGGTCGTGTAACCCTGGATTCACTGGTGTGGTGGATTCTGGATTGTCGACGACTGTTCACATGATTGTTCACATTGCGTATTTTTGGTTGCAGTGAAACTTGTCAACATTCAGCGTTATAAACAAGGAAATGAGCTTTTGTTTTCTGTCGTGTTTTGGGAGCGTTCATTGGAGAGAGGCTTAGACTGATTTGCCCATAGGCTGTTTAGCTTTTGTGTGGCTCACCTTGATGTGTGACGATGAACAGATGTTCGTCATGGATCTTGTTTCCCTTCAGCTCACTTTGAAGCATCTGAGATGTCACTATTTTATCCAGCTGGGGATGAGAGAACATTTTGTTTCATGAAAAGCAAGCCAAAAAAGTCTGTAATAACCAAACTCAGTGTGTCTATTTAAAATAGAACATAAAAAAGGAACTACATCACTGTTTAATATTAAAATCTGAGATGCATGCAAATTTCCAGCATTGATTAATTTGGAAACCTAGAAAGAATCACATGGTGTTCTGATCGCACAGCCCATTATAATACACTTTAGATTCGAGGACTGCTCACCGATTAATCATAAACTATTTTAGGAGAAGCTATGCTTTGTGCTTATTAAAATATATGAAAATGTCATTAATATGCACAAGTTAATGTGCAGTTTACCTGGAGATAGTCACCATAGATAAGACCTCCTTTGCTGGCCTTGTTAATTCCAGATTGAGAATCATCATTCTCATCTTCTTTCAGATGTTGCTTACTAGCTGACCTGTATTTCCATCAAACACATAAACACAAAACACAGAAACATTAGTGTACAACATTCAGCGTAGGTTTGTGTTCTAACTGATTTCAGATATGGTAGTGATGAAATGTGTCTTTGAGATTAGCTGTATAATCTCAAATATCTAAAAACTTTGAAAGCTGAAAATACATACAAGAATTTCTTCTGAAAATATGGACATCCACTCATGGCTGAAATGAAAATATGTCAAGCTGGACTGCTTTCTTTTACTCAACTTTTAACTGTCAGTTCTCAAGGATGTCCACGCAATTTGTAACTTTCCCCCATATGCTGACTGACCAATCATCTCTAGATCCATCCCACCTCCCTTCTGGCCATGTTCACCCCGGCGGTCATGTTGTACTTTGTCTTGTTCTTATCTTAGGTGAAATCGAACTGACACAGGTGAATTGAACTTTGACTTGCTAACATTATGAGCAGGGCATTTGTACATAAATTGAACGAATGTAGGATCATGTTCATGGATTCAACTTCAGATTGACTTAGGCATCAGAATTTCAAGAGCATTCCTATTTTTACTGCCATTAGGAAAGATTGAATTACACCTTGTTATATTGTTTTGCCCATGAACAGCCCTTTTACATAGTTTTACAATATTTTTCATTTACATTTATTATGTGCATTTGTATTAGTATATATTTTTAATATTTTTGTTTCAGTTTTAGTAATATGTCCTTAATTGATCATTATTATTATTTAATTTCGGTTAGTTACCAAGATAACATTTCTATTTTTTTGTTTAAGTTTTTCTTCTAAAATTTATATTTTATTTTATTTCAGCTTTATTTCAATTAACAAACAATATATATATATATATATATATTTTTTTTACAATATTATTGTACACACACAATACACACAACATATGTTACAATAATCTCGTAAACACAGTCGGTTTTGTCTTAAGTGAACGTAAACAGTTGAGAAAGAAAATGCATGTGTAACAATAAATTGGATCCGATGTCTTAAAGTGACAGTAGCCTTATATAGTCTGTCATAAAGGTTAATCAGATAACAATAATATTTGTAACATGAATAAAATTTGTAAGGACTAATCTATATTTTATCTATAAAAAGAAAACAATGCAGTTATTTTACATTTGATTTCAATTTCTGTACTTGACAAAGGTGTAAAGTCCAGGGGTCAGAAAGTAAAAGTCCTGCCATATGTTTATTCCACCCATGAACTCAGCCAGCTGATTTCACTAATTAGTTCTAATCTAATCTCCTGGCTGAAAAACTGCTAATTAGCAAATCCAGGTGATTGGAAAAAAATACTGAGGAGGACTTTTACTTTCTGAACCTGGACTTTACACCTCTGGTACTTGAGCAGTTGGGTTTATTTGTGCCATCGCTAATTTGTTTATTTGTTCTTATTTTATTTCTGACTGTTTACTTGTCTTTAATAATGTTTGAAATGTATACAAGTTAGTCCAGTTGTTTTTGCTGTGCTATTTTGGTTAAAAAGTTCCTTGTGTAAGTGTTCTTTGGGCTGCTGATTTTTGTGCATGGAATTCAGCTATAACAACGTTTTGCCAAAAGACATAGAATAAATATGTTTGATATTAAATTACTATTTTTTTTTTTTAATCTTACTGGAATGGAAACTGGGATTTGATTAGAATCGGAATCAATAAGAATCAATTGATAGACAGAATCAGAATGGGAATTGCTGAAATTGAAATGACCCAACCCTGATGTGAGATATATTCTATTGTATGATAGTTTCTTATCAAGTTTTATGTTGTAGTGCTTGCCACACTAAATTTGGTTCTGTTACATAAATGACAATGTTTGACGTTTGATGTCAGTCCTGTTAAATAAACACTGTTAAACAGTGTAAACTCATCTACTCACACTCTCCATTGTGCTTCCGTGATGCTTTTGGATTTTTGAAGATCGACTTCTGTGTGTAATGGATGCAGAAGTGAAGTTTTGAACAATGCCATTTAACATGAAATGCGAGTCATGTGATTTATTCTCATAAATTATTTCATAGTGGAGTCATGTATGCCTGCGTTATCTTGGAAAAGCTTATATTTGAGAGAGTGTGGTAGATATTTAAACTCTTTATAGAGTCTTTGATGATCTGCTTTTGTGTTGTGTGTAAATGTATATGTTTTTTAGCTGAACTGTGGGTGAAGTCTCTGCTGGCCAGAACAGATTGTGAAAGGTTAGAGGGTTTGGAATGACAGTCAGGGGATCGGCTGTGTGTGTGTGTGTGTGTGTGTGTGTGTGTGTGTGTGTGTGTGTGTGTGTGTGTGTGTGTGTGTGTGTGTGTGTGTGTGTGAGAGACAGACAGCAGGCTTGTCTTTGTCTTGTGTCCTTGTAAACACACTGCTCGCTCGGGCACCAGAGTTTGCTGATATTGAGCGGTCTGTGACAAGAATTGGGCGTCACTGTCTTCACACCTTTTGAGAAGAGTTGGCTAATCCATCAAATCTGCCACTTGAGGCATAAAAAGCAACAAAAATGGCTGTTGGAGACAACACTATGTGGAATCGAGTGACCTTCATAAACCAGTGTTATTTTAGGGATTCAGTAAAACTGGGTGCGAATAAGCTAAAATGTCTCAGAGCAAAATGAACCAACCCATTAGGAAGTATGTGTTTGCTGGGACTTGACTGTGCATAAATGTTGTGTTTGAGGAGTGTTAATGAGGAGTCGGGGCTGAACAGCATGGTGCATCTTGGATTTAACCAGAAAACAGAGACCATGGCTAATACGGGTGAAACCAGAGAAGGTTTTTTCTCAGTGCATTTGCATATCATTTGCATGCACTGCACTAAAACAACACAGTGGTGTTGGTGGCATCATCAGTCCTTGCCTCGCTCACTCTTGCGTAGTAAATATGATGGCAATTTCCTAAAGGAAGTCTACTGTGTCTCTTAAATATAAATTTAAGTCTACAATGCTTATTATTAAAATCATTTACGCCTTTATGCATCCATTAAATGGGCCTTCATCCCAGCTTCAATTAATTTGTTTGAGAATGGGTGTTTGTTACGTGCCTCTCTAGCTTTCCAGAAGAATATATTTTGCAGTCGTGGGACCCGCAGAAAGCTCCAGCTCAAAGGGGCTTTTCGTAATGCTTCACTTTAAAAAAAAAGTACAGCTGTGTTATGTAATCTCATGTTTCACTTTACCCTCTTGCTATAGAATTGATCAAATTCATGCATGCAAAAACATTAAAAAATGTTTTAAAAAAAAGGAATATATATACAAAATGTACGAGATGTAAGGGATAATTGGTAAATTTGGAATTGCATACTAGGATACTCTTACTATTTCTGCTAAATCATGCAAATAAAGCATGCTTCGGTAGTATACTATTCCTAGCAATGTCTTCATGTATGGATTTATTTTGATGTAATGATCAGCTGACTGTACATTATCCAGCATATTGGCTATTGTCCAAATAAATGAATACTTGGCCATGAAATAGTGCTTGAGTTTAGATAAATTTATAATTGTATCTGGATACTTTTTAAATCTTCCATCAAGAAAAAAGTAGTTCGCTAGTAGCACATATTAACTTAAAAGAGTAATACAACAACTAGTAGTAACCATGTGCACCAATACTGTTAGTTACATATAAGTTATTACATGACCCTCAGAAAAACTTGATGTTCTACCAACAACGCGAACAAAGCAATTAACACTGAAGTCCTCTGAGCTCATTTTCGCCGTTTCAAACAAGACCCAATGAGTGCGGTTTAAGTTACCCATATGCGTAGACAGATATATTAACATAGATGATGGTGTCTAAAATTACACACTTTTTCAGTTAAACAAGTGTATGCCATGCGTGCACTTCTTATTGTTGGAATATTCAGTGTGAAAATAATAGGTCATACCTATTATTTTTGACATCTATTTAGCAATTCCCAGTTAAAAATGTTGGAAAATTATAATTACAAAGCTGTAACTCTGCACACTAAAATCTGTGTGATATGGCAAGTAAACCAACACCATCTATAGCATGTAGAAAGAAATTAAGTTTAGCACTAGATCTCTCTTTAGATAAACAGAACAAAAGTCAGAGATAATTTTGCTTGCTTTTTTAAAGCGGAAATTGAAAATAAGCTTTTGTTATTTATATTATTGAATGTGCTCTAACTATATATTTCATTTGTTAAAAGTTCAGACTGTCTTATCAAACACTCCTTTAAACCTCAAATACATACATTTATAACTAGTTGATTATGAACCATGCACAAATAGGTCTAAATCAGCATAGCACATCTTTCCTGCCTGAATAAACTGTCTGCGCATCCAGTTGCTTCCACTTTGCCTAATCATTAACATTATTAATCTGAGAGCTTGAATAAATCATGATCATGTGCAGGTGACCAAGAAATTCATTGATTTTAAAATGATATCTGCGAGAGGACACTGTGATGTCAATGTAGTGATCATCACTTATTAGATGCAGTGTGTTTCATGTTTACCTTTGCATCCTATCAGACATCTCAATGAGAAAGCATCTTTTTTATGATCTCAGATTTAGCAGTGGTCAAATACTGCAATTACCACATCATATATAGATATGTTTTATGATGCGACTGTGTGGTCATAAACCACCTTTAAATAAATCACATGATAGAGGGTGTACATGTTTCAGTGACACAGCAAGCAAATTTTCATGCTCTGTGGTCCCGACTCCTCTTCATTTGATCACTCATAAATCAGATTTTACACAGAAAGCAATTATACATTTAACTTAATATTTAGGGATTACCATTAATCTACCCACTATTTCCAAAGCAGATGAAAGTGAGTTTTATTTATGACTCACAGACACTTGCCTTTAATTAAAATGAATTCACATTACCTCTCACATCTAACTTCAGAGTGCCACAGTGCAATTAGTTCAGTAGTAAACAGCAATTTAGAGCTAGTGGTCAAAAACTTTTACAAAGGTTAGACCTATGTTTATATGTCCATGAAACTAGGCAAAGGTGTATCATGTTCTTGAAAAACCTGATTGTAATTTGATCTGCTTTAAAGAAGTAAATACGGTCAAAAGTAAGTAATTTTATCATTTATTTTCTTTTAAGTACAAACCATTTTCATAAATATTTCCCTTGGGACCTGTAACCAAATGAGCAAATAATTGCTTTTAATTTTAAAAATATGCAGATAAACACTCATTTACATAAATACAGACATTTACATCTTTTCTGTGCTGTGCTGCCATTTTATTTGTTTCATGTACAGTTTATTCAATTAATGTATGATGTAAAATAACTGCAAATCAAACGGTCAAATGTCATTTATAAAACAACATGTTTTTGTAACAAAGTAGAACCAGACATAAATAAAAAATAACCCAAAAAACACCTAAAATCATATTTAGGAGTTTTCATTGCAAATGACATGATTTCCAACAAAAGATTTTCTATTTCTATTTCCTATTATGATTTTCATGAAATGCACAGGAAAGTATATAAAATATAAAAAAATATTACAGTGTATAGCTGGCTTCAATGAACCACCTGACATCAAATGTGGTATTTTTGCAGTGGTACAGTGATATGCATATGTAAACATTTTCATTTTTCAAAAGTTATGTTATTTTTCTCTTTAGGGATATATTTGAATAGTGCCTGTAAAAATGAATAATCAATAAATAGTTAAATAAAGATATCAACAGAATCTGGCCTGTCTCTTGATGCTATCAATAAGTTCATAATTTCATTGTGCTCCACAACTGTAACCTTGATAAGGCCTTTAACAGGTTTTGAGAAAACACAATGATTCACAACGCACAGCGTTGTTTTAATGCTCCTTTCCCCCCCCTAGGTTGTACTCTTCTTACTAGACTAGGAGTAGTAGAGTTTGTTCAAACTCCGAGAACATCATTAATGTGTCCACTTAACTTATTCTTCTATAACAAATCGCACAAATCGAGTGGTTGTAGCTAATCATGGTCTGTTCACTACCTTTTGCCAATCTCATTTTGTCTGAGGAACTGAATGTTGTTCACACTGTCGGCTAACTCAGGATACTGTTCTACTGACAGCACATAGTATCCATCGTAGCCTTGCACCCGTCCGCTGCTGAGAAGCTGCCTCTTCTCGCCCTCGGTCCACAGTCGGGATCCTTCCTCTCCGTTTCGTACTCGCTGCTGCTCACGTGCCCATGTGACGGCGAGGGCCCTCTGTCGGGCCATCTCTAAAACACGCACTCGTTCCTCATCCAGAGAAGCCCCGTAGCGCACGTGCAGGGAGAGAGCCCCTCTCTGAAACTCTACATCTGCGAACCGTCGGGTGCGGCCACCTAACACAGCTGTGGATTGTGACACGGTTACGTTCACTGCATTCTCAAGTTCTTTCCGTCCGCTAGTCAGCCGCAGCGCTGCCAGGTCTGCTTCAGGAGAATTCATTTTAACAAAGAAGTGCATGTCTCTGCCATCCACAATAAAGTGCAAGTCTTTCAAATAAAGGGCGCCATTGAGGATGTTGGCAACCTTGACGCAATCCTCATTAGCCAGGCTTAGTGCACGAGTTATCACAATGCCCTTGTAAAGGGCCAACATGATCCCACGACCTATCAATGAATCGCTTGAGGCAAACCACAGCCAGGGTTTATCAGCCCTTTGGCTATGGCTGAATTGAACCTGTGGCAGATCCCCAAATGTTAAAAATGCTTCAGCTTGTCGGATGACATGCTGTTGGACTGCAAAGTTGGCCTACAAAAGAAGATGATAAACATTTTAGAGAAATGTGCAACTCTAGTTCCATTCCAAAAATGTTTTTGTTGTTTTCATTATTATACAATATTCATAAATTATTATTAATTTAACAAATTCCACCACTATTTTACTGGTACAAAAAAACTATAATATGATATAATATAATACAAATAACTAAAACTATTGTGTGAAGATATCCATCTAAAACAGACGTACTGTCAGGTCATCCCACACTTGACTTTTGGCCAGTTCGTATGAGGCTTGTGTCATCTCAGAAATGGGGATGGGGAAACCAGGAATACTGTTGTGGAGATGGAACCCAAATGTGACCAGCCAGCTGTTTACATCTGTAGAAAAATATCAATGAATAAATTTTAAATCCAGTTAAAATTTACAATGGGGGGAAATGTGCAATATATAGAAGATATATTACTTGCAGAAGTTATTTTAAGGTGTGGATACAGTAGATGCAGTGAATCCATGGCATACCTGTTAAGTAGTCTCTAACTTTCTGCACTTTACTTATTGGGTTGTTGTTTCGGAACATGTAGAGATTGAAAGGTCCCGGGTTCTTGCTGATTTTCTCCCACAGCATGAAGTCAGGTGAAGTCCAGCGACCCGACATGATGTCATAATCCCTCATTCCGAAATGAAGCAGTTTTGTTAGAGGGTCATAAAGTCCTCCATGAAACCCAATCACCAGCTGCATGTCAGGACTGGAGTCTGAGTAGACCTCGCCATAGGCCGTATAATGAACCTGCTTGAGGAGGATGCCATCACTACCAAAGACAACCAGTGGTGATCCTATGTTATCACAGGCTATGTAGAACTCTGCTCCATTGCTGATCTCCATTGCAAACAAGTGTCCTTGCAGGTCATAGTATAACGAGGTAATCTGTGAGCTTGAATGGTTGTAGACATGTGTTATCCTGCTAGGGTAGCTCAGATCAGCATAGAAGAACTGTAGATGCTGTCCCATGCTGGACTTTGTGGAGACTCTTCTTCCCAAACCATCGTAACGGTACTGGACAGACCACCCGGTGGATTTACTGTAGACACGTTCTAGGTGGCCATTGGAGTTGTATTGGAAGATCTCAGGACCTCTCTGGCGGAGAAACCCATCTTCGTCCAACTCGTACTGCAGGTCCCCAAGACGAGTTATACGGTCTCGTAGGTCATATCGTAGAGGCATGATTCGTGCACTGTTTGCTGGACTCAGTAGGTGTATGTTCCCATTTAAGTCATAGCTGTAGCGCCATGTCATTTTCTCATTGAGGTAGACGGTCTGCAGCTGCCCATCAACGTCATATTCATAGCTATACTTGGTGGCATTGGAGGACGGGCCAATCTTAATCTCCCGCTTGGTGACTCGGCTCATATCGTCATACTGGACTGTGATCCAGAAGAGCAGAGAACGGAAGAGTTCATACTGAATTTCTCGGACCCGACCGTGCCCATCAAAGTGTTTGGTGTAAGTCATGACAGAGGTGGAGATGATCTGGTTGATGTCGTAATAGATGACACCAAACTTGCCGAACTGCTCCACCTTCCCTGAGATGTCATCATACTGATAGAGGTCAATGGGCAGCGGGGTCTCATTGATAACCCCCTGAACACTCGTCACACGCAGACTACTGTCGTAAGCGTAGTCGAAGCGAGCGTTTACCATCCCGTCCTCGGTGAAGCGGTAAATCTGACGGTCTACCAGGGGGCCGAGCTGCCTGTATCTAATGGTGCATATAAAGCCCTCACGCTGCAGATTGACCGTCTTCAGCACACCTGTCGTCTCATCGTAGGTGAAGCTGACACGAGTGCTGTCGTACAGAACTTCTGAGAGTTTGTTGTGCCAGCGATACCGGTAAAGGACTCTCCGCCCCGTGCCCAGCTGCACCACTCTCAGGAGCCTCCCGTCCTCACTGTAGTCCACGGCGACAGAAGCATTACTCTCAGGCATATGGTAAAGGTTGCGGTAGTAAGACACAGAGCGTATGGTCTCCATAGCATAGCGTGCTACACTGGGCATAGTGACTGCTGAAAGGCATCCCTGTGGGTCATATTCAAAGATGTACTGCCGCTGACTCGCCAGTATCAGGACCGTGGACTAGAACGAGAAGAAAACATACCTTGCATAAATCAAGATGAATTAAAAACAACAAAATTACATTTAGCTAAATATCAACTTCCACAAAAAATTTAAAATAAAATAAAATAAAATAAAATACAATTTAAAGGGACGAAAAGGTTCATTAAGCATGTCTTGTGCTCATCATATAATATATCTTTGAGGTGTACTTTTATTATAAGGAAAAAACATCTTGGACACATCTCCAATACCCCCCCCCCCCCCCCCCCCCCCATGTTTAAACCTTCAAATTTTTGGGTATATACTGTTCAAAAGTTTGGGCTTCGTAAGATTTGTATTTATTTTTAAAGGCTCGAATACTTTTATTCAGCAAGAATGCATTAAAAATAAAAAGTGACAGTAAATATATTTATAATGTTACAAAGTATTTCTATTTCAAATAAATGCTCAAAATGCTTTTGAGCTTTCCATTTATCAAAGCATCCGGAAAAAAAAAAATCATAAAAATATATTTCCACATAAAAGCAGAACAACTGTTCTGAAAACTGGTATTAAAAATAAATGTTTCCAGTTCCAAATCAGCCTACCAGAATTTCTGAAGGATCATGTGATATGTATGGCTGTTGAAAATTCAGCTTTGCTAACAGAAATAATTCGATGTTGAAATAAAAAAATAGATGTTATAACATAAAGGTTTAATATAGAACTGAATCAATACTAGATCAATTAAATGCTTGGAAAATGGATATACAAGAAGACATCCACGAGAAAGAGTTGAATGATGCTTGTTTAAAAGCACCAACACAGACAATAAACACAAGGTTTAAATTACTTCAATATAAGTTGTTAATGAGAACATATCTCAACGTACATAACTGTCAAACTTCTTAATATGTCTGTTAATATTCCAGATGCGTGTACTACATTTTTAAAGATGAAAGGTACAGTATATCACTATGATTTTGGAATGTCCAAAAATCTAAAACTTGTCCAAAACCAAAACTGGAAGGAGGTTATAAAATGTCTGTTAGATGTATGTTTAACTATAAAGCTCCTTTGAATGTTAAACTCTGTTTTCGAGGAATTTATTCAATGGACTTTATACAAACATCAAAACTAGAAGACTGCACTTCTGGACATTGGCCTTCTTCAATCCAGGAGAATCCACAGCTTTGGAAGAGTATGGATGCTCCATCTTTGAAAATGTGGATAATGTGGTATCATGTTTCAGTTTCCAGAAGTTTGTTGTTATTGTATGCCTCTTTGATGTGATAATTGTAAAGTTTTTACTGTATTTTTAATCAAATAAATGCACCCTATGTGTGTGTGTGGATATATTGGTAAACTGTGTACACGTGACAGAGTCAACTGACAAAAACTCTTGATGTCTACTGTATATCACTTACATCACTAAAAGCAATTTCCATTGGCCTTTACCTTCTCCAGATAAGTGTAGCTCCAGGCCTTCCCATCAGGAAATGTCCTAGAAAGCAGACGGCCTTGTCCATCATACTCTACCCTCTCTGAGACAGAGCCCCAGTGTATGGCACTCAACTGCCCGTTGCTATTGCGAGTGAGGTTGACAGGAAGCAGCTTGCTACTTGGCATCCAGAGAGTGGGCTGACCTGCAGTGTCATAACCAATCTTCAGAAGGAATTTACGGTGATCATCATAGATCTTTTCAATCCTCAGCGCTCGGTCATAATCAACAGACAAAATGTTCCGTCCATTTACCTTGAAGTGGAGGCGGAGAAGAGACACAAAATTGGTATGGCAACAGTAAAATGGCAGAAAATTGACTATAAAATTGGAAGATTTTTTTTTATCTGTCTGTTGCCTTGGTTTCCAACAGAAATTTTGACTTGATTCTTAGTTTTATTAAGTTAAACGATTAATCATGAGACTCATCTTCACACTAAGTGACTCGGTGTCACTTTTAAACTATTAAATCATCTACCAATGTATTCAACATACATTTTAGAACAGGTTTTTTTAACCACTGTAAAAGTGTCATTTTTGTACTCTTAGATCAGCCGGGTCTAATCTTCATCTTCATGGCACATTTATTTTATTGATTTCATTTGCAAAAATTTACATCTAAATAAAAAAACATAGCAAGAAATTGCATGATTTTTAAATTGCCTATTTAGAATGAAGTCAAGACAGATGTCAAGTGCTTTGTGTTAAAGAAAGGCTAAAAGATTAAAGAATGAAATTATCTTTTGGTTATTTTCAACGAAAATTAGGCTTCTTTCTCGTCTGTAATTGGACTTCAGTACATACTCGTAACTTGCGTCCAAACACTGTGACCTTCGTCCTCGTCTGCTCTTTACGAAAACGCCACTCCACCAAGTTTTGCCCGCTGTCATCAGGTAGGGTCATATTTCTCCGTGCCAGCGTAGGGGAGGATGCGCCAGCCAGAATATGTGGCTCGGTCTGGTAGTGAGTGTTCATTCCATTGGCATACAGAATCCACAAGGATTGGTCGTAACCAATCACATAGTTGTTCTTCAGCTGATCTGCAAAAAGGCAACATAAATTAGCAGAAAAGCTAGACATTTTTTAAAATCCTATGAGAATGCAAGTGCATATTTTTGATTTGTCTGTTTACACAAGGGTTACCTTGGTGTAATGTGAGGACATTCTGAATTGCTGACTGGTTTGTCGTTATGGTTGCAGCTTCATCTCGTTCAAAACTTTCTCTTTCTACTGTAGAAACAGTATCCATGTCATAGGCAAGACTGGTCACAACTCCAGTAGGAAAGGTTACATTGGTCAGTCGTCCCTCTGTGTCATAGCTGAAAGAGAGAGTGATATTAAGGCGTTGCATTTACAGTTTTTTACAGTCGCTAGGACACATTTCTCAATACTTAGGTCACTTTTTCAAAACTCTTCACACAGTGAGGACGACAGAAGTATATGTGGGCTAAACTGTGGATCATTTATCATTGCTTTGGCACAAAATGCATTCAATGACTACATCTTTCAAATAACATTAATTGTTTTCTCACTTCGACATAACAACCACCAAAACTCTGTGTACTTACAGGCCAATTTGCACATGCTTACATACTGTTTTCAAAACTGTTAAACTTATCTTCAAAACAATAACATAATATAAAACTGAATATGACAGCAATTTGCTACATTTCTACAGTAATATTGGAATGAAATATATTTTGAATCTAAAAATGAAATGCTATAAAAACAATTGGACAATTGGATCAAACACAGCTGATTCCTATTGTATCTGTATCTGTGAATGGGGTGTACAAATTCTTGTATTTTGTAATATTTCAGTTGGTGTGCAATGAATCTAAAATATATGAAAGTTTAATTTTGATCATTACATTATGGAAAATAATGAACTTTATCACAATATGCTAATTTTTTGAGAAGGACCTGTAAATTTGAGCAATAATTATATAGATATTTGCCCTGGCAAGCACAAGCAACAAGCAGAAACCTTCAAACATTCTTACTCATAGAATGTTGTCCATCCATTGGCAGTGCTCTTGGTTGCCAGGAGACCACTGTTGCCATGGTAAGTTAGCAGCACCTGTTCACGCCCCTGTGTGCCAAGGGTCTTCAGCCCACCACTCGAGCCTACAGTTAGCCAAATAACCTGGTTGTCAGGTGCAACGATGCGGACAGGAAGGCGGCTGGCATCTCTGCGAATCCGTAGCGTGTTCCCATGACTGTCGGCCACTGAGGTCAGATCTCCCTCATTGCTATAGCTGAAGTTATATTTGAAGTCTCCAGTGATCAGGTTGGCTGTATGCTGGTGTGTGCCATTAATGTCAAACATGTACACTTCCTGCTTCGCAGACGATGCCACTTCATACAGACCCATGCTGTTAAGTGCAGGCTTGTTTTTTCCAATCACGCGAATTCGAATGTTACCCAGGTCGGCCACGAACAGGGTTCCATCCGGAGCTGCCACAAGGGAAGACGGCCCATATAGTCGAGCGTCTTTAGCGAAGCCGTCTCCTGTTTGGTAACAATCACAGTTGACGTCGGTCTTGCAGTCGCAGTCTGAAGGCGCCCCCACCATGTGTGTGATCTCGCCATCTGCTGCCACGCTGCGTATGCGGCTCATCTTCCTCTCGTCTGTCTCTGCGATGTGCAGCACTCCATTGAAGGAGACGGCAATGGCGCTTGGGGATTCCAGATGGGTGTGCGTGGCTCGCTGTGTTTCTGTCACCAAGATGTCTGTAGAAGGCATGGGGCAGTGGAGGGGTCTGCCTGCTGCCACGCTGACCTGCCCTTCCTCAGTGATCCGCAAAACCACACTGCCATCCAGCACCAACAATGAGTTATCCATCGGACTAACAGTCAGATCTGTCGGCCATTCTAAAGACACCTAAAAGGCAGATGAATGAGAAAAAAATGCATTGTTTAAGAAGAATTGTAGATATTATACTTTATATAACTTCACTTAGGCAAAAGTATCCCTTCCTTTTTATGATAGACAGACATAAGTAGAAATTAGATATTTAATCCTACTTGCTTGGCTTATTAACACATATGGTATTTCCCCAGAACTATCGATAGATCATTTTCAGTAAGGATATGCATGATAGTTAACATTAATGAAATAGATTATGAAAACAACAATAAACAGAATTTTTTACGGCATTTATGAATCAAGATATTTTAATACATTAACTAATGTTTATAAAACTTGAAATGTTAATGTATTATGAACAAACATGAACTAGTATATTTATGAAATAATATTAACTTAGAATAATAAATTAAATCATTTTAATTATTTAATGTTACATTTTAACATGAATGAACTATAAACAATAGTGTATTTAATATTAATCTTGAATAATAACATTTTTATTTAATTTATTTTAAACAAACATGAATAATAACATATTTAGAATTGAATATCAACCAAGAATAATAAATTAAATAATTTAATGAATTCTTTTTTTAATGTTAACAAACATGAATATAATATCAAAATATTATATTTCTAAATTAATATTAACCTATAATAATACATTTTATAATTTTTAATAATTTTAATTTTAATTGTTATTCATTGTTCATGATATTAATGTATAACATAGAATAATACATTTAAATAATATTTATCTAATTGTAAAGTGATAATGTTTTTTTAAATTTTGAGTAAAAAATATTCAATTTTAACCAATTTGGTGTATATCTTTGCCCTAGTATTATGTGTATTTGAGTATTATATCGACCACTGGCCTTTCTTTTTTACTGTAGATTTCAGCATCAGTATTTGTATACTAAAAAAAACAACAACAAAAAAAACACTACAGCCGATCACTTCATTGTTTCCTAAATCACACTGTATGAAAAATAAACAAACGACATTGGCCTAAATGAGTTTTGGTCTTACTGTTGGTTACTGACAGGGTCTGATAAATGACTTTAGTGTGTTGATTTAAGAATTTTAACTTTTCACCTGATGGATGTCCATAACTGAGTCACAGCTCAGAGGTCGAGCAGAAGCAAGGTCATTGGACCCCAGCAGGGTGGAGATGATGCCGTTTGGATCCACCTTCCGGATCACGGTCCCATCCACAAAGTAGATCAGTCCGTTCTTGTCAACAGCAATCCCTGGAGAGAAGAGAGGAAGGAACGAAATGTGCAGGTCACACAGCTGTGCTCTTTGCTTGCCTGATCCAGGCAGCGGGTACATGTGTCGTGTTTGGCTTCCCATTATTCAGGTCACTGCAGAAAGCATCGCCCTCAATTATTCACAACTTGCCTCCCACTGCTGAATTATTTCTTAGGGAGAAAGTGGAATAGGATGTATTAGAACATCTCTCCCTCCCTCTAGCATTTCTGCTCGCTCTCCCTCACTCTGTCTCAGTCGGTCTGTAAGTCAGCTCAAGGTATTTGACAAAAGCATGGAGTGGGAAAGCATCAAACCCACTTTTAAGCCCAAATTATAAAAGTGTGGGTTGCTATAGTAACTGCCGTTTGGTAAATTCGTGCTTAGCTGAGTGATAGCAGGAAGAGTTTGTGTGCCTGGCAAAAACACAGTGAAGTTAACTGACGTTATGGCAACCGAGGAAAAATGCATGCATGCATTAATAACTTTTTTATAGTTATAACATCCAGAATGTAGATCTCTGCACACATCCCATCAATTCAACGCATTACGTTCCCCGTCTACACTGGAAATATGATACCTAATGTATCCATCATGCCATACGTGCATTCATGTGTGAATGACATTTTATTGCAAAACAATGAAAACATCTCTTTTTCTGCCTGATGAGATTATATGAAATAGGTTGTCTATATTCTCCAGACAAGTGTGACCCTTTATAATTTATGTCGGTGAAGTCACAAAATGTTCAAAGCAGCTTCATCAATCTGTTGTGTCTAGCTTAGTCAAATAATTTAGTACCCATCCCGAGGCTGTCGGTTCCCATTTCCCTCGCTGAGGCGCCAATCAAAAACCTCAGTACATAATACACTGTTAAAAGCTCAAAGAGCTTTGGGATGATCTTTCATGTCAATCAAAGTGTGTTGTTTGCCTCAGAAGATTCATCTCAAGCATTTTAGCAGTTTGAAGAACATTATTTGACTCCTTTTGTGAAATGAATCCATGACCCTTTTGATGATCAGTTTTAATGATCGTCTAACAATACCTTTGGGTCCCGTGAGGAGAGCTTCAGTGGCTGGACCTCCATCTCCACACTGAGCTTCGTCAAAAGGCAGACAGTGGTCTCCTGTTCCCGCCACCACCTCCACGTTCTGCTGGGGCTCTGAGCTGGCCAGGAGCGTCTGCGGGCTGTAGATGCGCCTGGAGTTGGTGTCGGACACATACAGCCGGCCCGTCACCGGATCCGTGGCCAGGTAGTAGCGGTGAGCGGGATTGTTACTTGGGGAGAGAGACATAAACAGTAACATTATTAGCTAAGACATTAGTCGGCTGTCAAGCTGAGGCAGTGCGACAATAAATTATTGGTCTGACATTGCAATTGGAGATGGCAGATGAAATGAGAGACTGATTAGAATATTAATATCATTAAAGACATTGAAAGAATCGCAGCATGTTTTTCCGCATCTATCAAAAGGGTGTGAGTTCCTGACAGATGGGAAGAAGAAAAAAGAATGTGTGAAAGGGAAGTAAATGTGATGTGACTGGAACATATTTGTGGAGGCTGTGATGACGACTTCAAGACTGCCAGATCATTTCAATCATTCTCGTTCCCTTGTGGGGAAAGGTTCTCTGCGATGCTGTGATGATATGCATATCTTAATGACTGTCAACAACTGATGGCTTTTCAGAAAGCTACGCTTATTTGCATTCATTAATTCTGCCTCCCAATCAGTCTGCACCTCACTGAATGAGGTAGTGTGGCCCCTCCAGTGGCCCCTCCAGACATGCCATTAGTGGTTAAATGACCAGTCAAGTCAGGACTTCGTAGATGATGGTGTGGAGCTCAGTGACATTCTCCTCTGGGATCAGACAAATCTTTTCACGTTTTATCAAACGCCATTTCAAGGCTATTCTTGCACACTGAGTGTGCTCTATTCAATCAATGTCTTGGAATGTTTGGAAACCAATTCACACTCACAGGCACTGGCCTGTGTAAAATCCAAATCTGAAAATGTGAAATAGTGGTACTTCTTTCAGCTAAAGGCCTAGAGTGTTGGCCACTGCATCATAATCCAAAGTCCGCTTGCATGGCTTGACTAAATCTTTTTGACAGTCAGAAAAAGTTGATGTGCATCTCTCATAAAATGTGCCTTGACATCCTCTGGGATTGGTAACTAAACTATGTTAGTTTTCTATATACACCCTTGGACTTTTAAATCCATTTGAAGATATTTCAATAAAAATGTGCCCCAAAGGGTTCTATACCATCTAAAATTTTGTAACACATAGATGTCCTTTAAAAATAACAACATATAGCCAGTTTATGTGCGACACCTGTGGCCGGCCATGTGCTTTGAGGATCGGCCTCTATTCACATCAACAACAACTGTTTATATTTTACATTTATTCATTTAGCTGACACTTTTATCCAAAGTGACTTACAATTGCTATATATGTCAGAGGTCGCACGCCTCTGGAGCAACTAGGGGTTAAGTGTCTTGCTCAGGGACACATTGGTGTCTCACAGTGGATTCGAACCCTGGTCTCTTAC
Organism: Siphateles boraxobius; assembly: GCF_051911475.1. Lineage (NCBI taxonomy): Eukaryota > Metazoa > Chordata > Actinopteri > Cypriniformes > Leuciscidae > Siphateles > Siphateles boraxobius. The sequence continues at coordinate 15,373,975 of NW_027508919.1, forward strand.
ACCAAAGGCATGTGTCTTATCCACTGCGCCATCCCTACCCCCTCTATGACCACAACAACTGTGACGATATCTGTCGTGTCGACAGCTCAGACCATGTATTGTAATGTAACTTACCTGTGCCTAAAATCCTTATTTCTTTGGTTAGTTTGAAAAAAAAGAAGGGAAAGAAAAAGTAAGAAAATATAGTGAGACAAGTTTAGGTAAAATAGTATACACTTATTCTATTTAGTTCACATCCCCCCCTTGTCCATCTAATTCAGGAACCCAGAGGTGACCACTGTATTTATTCTCCACAATCTAATTGAGGATACCTTTAAATTGAACCCTTAACAATCCTTAAATATATTGTAATATTATTTAAATACAATTATAGTATTTATTTATGTTTATTATTATTTATTTAATTAATATTGTGCATTATTTTTATTATTATTTTTGAATTATTCAAAACTTCATAATATTTTGAGCTTATTGTTTTTCTTTTTTTTAGATATTGTGAGTTTTCATTTTCATTCAACTTTAAAATCTAGTAATTTTGTAATGTGCTTTTGTTATTTTATGGTAACTTTTTTGTTTTGTAACTTTTTGGTCTCATATGTCTTACTGTATTTACAGTCTGGACTCAAACAAATGACTCTGTAATAAAAAAAATTACAGTGCAAATTATCAGTCTAAAAATAATAGATAAAAACCCAAATCGATAGCATCACTGTCATATTTAAAAAACAAAGTATGCTTAGTTTTGCAAATTTTATAAAATTGTCATAAATAAAAGTGATTTTTAAATGTATGCATAATAAGGCACCACTGGTAACCAAGGTAATAGGATGGTAATAGTAGAAACACTAGGAGTACAGTAGGTGGAAACTGTAGAATTGATTTTCATAGAACTACACAAGGGCAAAGAGATTTTTCTGTAAAGGGCTTCCAACTCTGGAACATGTTGCCAATTGAAATCAAATGAGTACATAATATAAAATATTTTACAATGATGGTTAAGTGCTGGTTTAAAAAAGAAACAGAGCTGTACACACATTTCAATTTGTTAAATTATTGTTTTAATCATTTATTCATGTGCCCAGGGCTGGAAGTATCCTTAAATTATGTTTTTAGTGATATTTAGGCTATGTATTTGTATGCATGTACTTCGTAGTTACAAGTTTTAACTAGGGTATGCAGGGCTGGTGGTGTCTTTCTTCCTTGGACAAGGTAAAACAAAGTGTTAAATCCTTTTTAGCATTCATTTATTTTTATTTCAGTTTTAGTTGTAGTCATTTTTGTATTTTAACTTTATTTACAATTATTTTAGTTAGCTGCCAAGGCAACATTTCTAAACACACAAACACACACACACACACACACACACACACACACACGCGCGCACACACACACACACACACACACACACACACACACACACACACACACACACACACACACACACACACACACACACACACACACACACACACACACACACACACACACACACACACACACACACATATATATATATGTTTAAAAAAATGATTTCAGCTTTGCTTCAGTTAATTAAAACTACTTTAATAATTTTAGTTTAAGCTTTAGTTAACAATAACAATTCTAATCCTTAGATCCTTCAACTAATCCTTCATACTGAGTTTGACAATGTGTTGAAAAAAAATCTACTTGTCTATTCTAAAAATACTGAGCATTTCAAAGAATATTTAGATCTAAAATTAAATAAAAAGATCGTGGGTAAGACAAATCACCCTCAAACTGAGAATGTGTGGTGAACATGAGGTGATCAGAGTTTACCTTTCTAACAGTGTGATGCACAACACTCTAAAATCTAAACATCTCTAAATTCAACCCCTTTTAACCAGTATTGCTACAGCTATCAAAGCACTGCTTACAGATTCACAGTGTTCACCAATAACTTTCATGACAATTACTGTCGGGCTTCAAATCACCTGCTGTGAGAATTATAGCCGCTATTAAGCAAACTCTCCTTTTTATGATGACTATGTTTTGTGAATTAAAAATAGTTATGCTATTAAATGCTTTGTAGAGAGATGATCTCTAGACGCTGCCTCTCAGGATCCTGTGATTTGTCGCAAAATGTTTCAAGTACCCTGCAAGCTGTCCATGCTACCGTGCTACTAAATCACACATTCAGTTGTGCTTACTCACCTGAGCTCCATGACACTAGTGACATTGCCTGACGGATAGATACGTCTGATGTAATTGAAGTCGCCAACATACAGGCTACCATCGATGCCCCATGCAAGAGCAACAGGGGCCAGCAGTTTGTTTCCCTCCGCCTGCCCATTACAGCTTGGACAGGAGATGCTTCTGCGCCTGCCATTCCCCATTATGGTGCTGATAATGGGAGGAAGCTGGGAGAGGAAGATATTCTCACCGCTTCCCTTATACAGAATTCCTGAGACACCAGAAAAAGTGGAAGAAAAACAAAAATCAATAATTTTTTTATTATAAAAATATTTGTTTCAAATATTTCATTAAAACATAAAACGGTTTTCTTATTACTTTCATATCATATCAATGTTTTAACAAAAATATTTCTATTGATTTTCACAATAACATATATCTGAACTTCATAAAAAAATATGAAAAAAATATTAAAATAAAAAGGCAATTGCAGAGAGCGACAAGCAGAGAAATGGTATTCCTATCTGACTTCACAACTTCACATGCTCATATAATCTATAAGAGGGATTGAAAAAGGGTAGGCAGTTTTTTTCTGGCTCTAATGGAAAGGCCTGAGCATATAACTCAACTAAAGATGAAAGTTCCTACACTGGACATCACTATGAAAAGGGGGCACTTAGCACTGTGATCTTCCCGAACTTCCGTTAGAAACTCCATTAATGTGGACATTGAAGTAGCACTTTGATGAGAAAGCTCCAAAAAGAATTAAGCTGCTAAAGGCATCAGAGCTACCATAATGATCAGTTTCATTAATATGGATGATTAGACTTCAAATTTTGAAATAAATTGAGCACTTCCTGAAGAGTCTAGTTTTAAGCAGAATGCCATTTTTATTTGATGTTAGTCTTTGTTATTTTGGTTTTGTATTATTTTTCCTACAACGACATTTAGAACACATTACACTCTGCTTTAAATCATTGGCCAAAAACGAGCCGAAGGATAAAACATATTGTATTTGCATGAAATGTTACATGAGCTGTGCTATAATTTGTGTCAGTTTACTGTTATTGAAAATATTTTTTTAACCCTCTGGGGTCCTTCATTTCAGAGTCACACTCAGGACCTTGGGGTCCAAATGGGCCGGAAGGGTGGGATTCATATTTATTAAAAGAAAATCATAATTTTTTTTTTTACTTTTGTTTAAAAAAAAAAATTCTTTTCTTTTTTGGTGTTTTGAGAATTTTATGATTTATAATTAATATTTATGCAATAAATGTGACCCATTTCCCCCCAGTTTTCCCCCCATTGAATATAATAGAAAATTATTTAAAAAATTTTTTTTTTTTTTTTTAAAGCTGTATTTCATTTTAGAGTCAAGCCTAGACCTCATGAAAGCAATTTTTGAAATGAGATGGATGCCATCTGGTGGACAAACTGAGCATTTTAAAAATGCAAAACACATAGGTAATCTGAATTTATTGGTTTGTTTATGTATAAAAGTGTGTTTGTGTGTGTGTGTGTGTGTGTGTGTGTGTGTGTGTGTGTGTGTGTGTGTGTGTGTGTGTGTGTGTGTGTGTGTGTGTGTGTGTGTGTGTGTGTGTGTGTGTGTGGATGTGGATGTTTTGCACATGTTTTGCATGATTCACCCCTTCACTGTTGTGTGCTTTTTTTCTGGATCGTGGCTGATTTGTAGATTGTACGCACAAAAAAACTCGGTATTTTCACATTTTTGCCAGTTTGCAATTCATTTCCTATCCGGGTCCATTTGGACCCGAAGGTCCTGAGTGTGACAATTTTTTTTACAACCACTTAGATTATTAAAATCCTGTCCCCAATTTTTTTGGATTGTTCATATACCAAGTACCAAAAAAGTCACCAAATTTCAGACCATTCCGATGAAGCTATGATTTTTAAAAAAAAAATATTTAAATGCGTCGGGTCCATTTGGACCGAAGGACCCCAGACAAATTTTTATACGTTCTACATTTCTACATAATAGATTTTCTACATTTTCAAATAAAATAATCTACTTAAAATAGACATATTGTCTTCACTATTTAAGCAATATACATGTCTCACAGTATTCCTCCGTTTTTTTTACAAGAATTTTGTGCTGTTTTTCGCTGTCAAACCAGAGATAATCTGTCTCAAATTTGCAATGTCCAGATAAAAAAAGCATAGTCCTCAATCCTCAGGCATTAAATGTACCAACCAGAGACATTTCAATCACCTGAGAGGTGATTATCTACACAGTTGTGTGCTTTATTTTCCAGTCCCTATAGATCTCAGCTTCTAAAACCTTTGATCGTTTCAATCACTTTAACACCACTTTCAGTTCAAGACTGAGTGAGGAGCTTGGGTCATTACAGATAAATATTTTAGTCCTGTGAAAATTTAACTTGTTTCTTTTTGGGGTTGGCTTCAAAGAGGAACTTCAAAGGGAAGTGCCATGCCCAGGGCCATAAATTATTCATAGTGAGCAACATGTTAGACTTCCAACACTTGCTTTGGTCTATTAATCAAACCAATAACACTGCAATGAATTATGCTCCAATTGGCTGGCCATCACATTTCAAGCTTAGTAACTAGCTACCTCAGTGGCTGCACACCATCGCCACTGCTTTGTAATTGGTTCAGATGTAGAGTTTCATCCAAATTATAGGAATCTGAACTGTTTAAACATTTTGTCAAGACTACAGCTCTTCAACCTTGTTTCAATGGGATTTTTTTTTTGGTGTGTGAATGTAAACAGGACAAACCTAAGCATCAGAAGCTGACCAGAGATCTTTTACTTGGTCGACTAGTTGGTCCAACAACTTATCAGTTGACTTGCTAATTATGATTTTATTTTCTAGGTAGTTTTGTTATTTTTTTAGCAGGTGTGATTATCTAGTATACTTTCAGAATTATAAATTAAATCTTTTAAATCGAGTCAATTTTATATCTATAACACTTTTTACAATATTTACTGTTCCAAAGCAGCTTTACAGACAGTCATACTTTTATGTCAATAATGCCTTTTAGCAGTTTTAGGGCTGGACGATAATGATAGTATAAATGTTCCTTCGACTTTAGATCTTGTTATATTCTATTTATATTGTCTAACAGATATATCAGTGTCAGAACGTCTCGGGTACAAGACTGAGCGATCAAATGTATTTCTGCAAAATGGAAGTACAAGATGATATGTTGATACTTTAGTAATGATATTTTGATTACATTTTTTTACAAACAAACAAAAGCTTGTTAGTAAAACCTTCTGGAAAAAGTTCCATCTTCAGCTACATTCCCTTTTAAAGCATCAGCCAGTAAAAAAAACAAACATTCAGACAGACATATTTTGCTAATGCATCGCATCTGTTTTTGAGCATCCTAACACAAAAACGGTGTTTTTAAAACGGCACATCAAGCTAAAAATCATATCAAAACCACATTATTCGGTTCCATTTAGTTGTACTCTGTAATTGTTTTTGAACAAAAGAAAGTGTCCTATGTACATTGCCCAAGTAACGTGTTTGATCGGGTTCATGTGAACCTGAAAACAGCCCAATTATACAGACCAACAAGATGATTTTTTAAATATGTGGTTTTGCACACCCCTAGTCGCCTGTCACTGAGGAGACAAATGAAGTGCATCCTGTGCCAAGTCTCATCAGGCATTCCTCTGTAGTGTGATGACTGCCACTTCAACTGCAAACGTGGTAAACTGTCATTGGCTGATATCAGCTGTTTCACAGAGTGCTTAAATGACTCAAAACCCTCTGCGAATCTGAACTGCATGCAAATCATGGCTAATGTCCTCCCATGTTCAGCTAGGCAGGGTGCATAGAAATTTGTTCCTGCTTGATTAGGCCATACCATTGATTAATTGATTGAGAGGAGGACTGGAATGAAGACATAGTCAGAGGGGATCTCGAAAACCTCCGGCCCAGTAGAAGCTGCTGTTCTCATTCAGAGGTCTACAATGTACCATTAAGTAAGATGAATTGGTCTGGGTATCTGCTTTTAAGTGTGACACAACAAAGACGCTGACCTTGACAGCAAGACAAACCAATGTCACTTTTCACTTATTCAAACTCTACAATTGCTGCATTGACCTAATCTTATTAAGCCCTGCTCATACTAATGAACCACTGTTCAAATACATGAAAGAAAATAATGAACTATCTACAAATATTTGACTAAATCTTATGCAACAAGAACAACATGAAAATAACATATTGCTTTGGATAATCGACATCACTATGAAGCCATTGTGAGTGGTTGTCAGGACATTGTTATGCAGTTGTTAAGGTGTTCTGGGTTGTTTCTACTGACAAAGTCCAATACTCACGTCTTTCTGATACTCTAGTTCCTTTGGCTTGGCTTCATCCTTCAACAAAGGTTTTTTTTTGTTTTGTTTGTTTTTCTTTTCATCATTATCCAGGAACAATAAAACCAATTGCTTAGAAAAGTGATTGCACAAATGTCTTCAGCAAGCCACACAATTTAAGATATCCATAGCACAAACTGTGCTGCAAGAGTTGCAAGAACCACTAATTACAAGCAGGGTCAAAAAATAACTACATTTAAAGTGCATGATTTTCATTAGTGTTACTCATTACCATTCAGCATAGATGTTGGAAATTGTGGCCTAATTAACTTGTGACATTATGGCAAGACCTTTTGTTGAAACACAGGCACTTTTTTTGGCCAGTCTCAGCTACATGTCAATGTCTATGAAGTACAACAAGCTCTATAAATGGAAATTTTATTCAGTGTCATCTACAGTAATGCAATTCTTATGTTTATTGATTATTCACTGAGCAAATATGCTGATCAAATAGCAATGGGATAAATAAAATTATTTGGTAAATGTCAAGCAAACAAGCTGAATATCTAATCGTCTAGGTGTTCTGCTGCATTTGTAAAAACGGTTCAGGCTAAGCAGTCTGCCATATCGAAAAAAAATCACCAAAAAGGTTAACGATTGACACCTTTCGTCCAAAAAAGAGGACAGTGAACTTATCGTCAGTAAAAGAAGAATCACTGAATATCCGGCATCATTTCTAAGTTACTAAGCACACAAGCAACTTAGTAACATTGAGCATGTGAACTCCTTTGCACAGATGGTGAGATGTTCTTGCTTCCATCATTCTCAAATAATGCTAGAGAACATGATCATCAGGTTTTACACAAACATGTGGAGTTCATGCTGCTTGAGAGCTGCTGCCATTAAAGTGACAAACCAGATACTATTCTGAAATTAAACTAAATGTTTCGGTTCAAAATTTATGCTGATAATACAATTTATAATATTTTGTTGGCATTAAAGTAAAAAATACAAAATAGAATCACTTTTTTTGTCTCAGACTTTAGAACCACTATGATTAATACTTATAATCTCAGAGTATGGTTGTGTTATGAGTAAAGCTCAGCAATGGGATGTAGCTCATGCTCAAACAAATGCATATATGATCAGGCACACAGTTTGCAAGACCGTTGACTGCTGATCAGACCTGTAAGCCATAGATATGAGATGCTCTGCATTATCAATCAGTGAGACAAATGGGACTGTCAAAGAGAAGATCTCCCTTTGGCAAATTGATTACATTTGTGACATGTTCTTCAGGACAAAAAGTTTTCCATCTCCATCACTTCTCATGGATCGCTTCTGATATACAGAAATGCACTAATCGTAAAATACGGTGACATGCCCTATTGCGCAAAGCTTTCATCTAATTTATAGAACTCAGATTAATCAGGATGAGCCAGATTTTTGTCTTAAGCCATTTTAAGAGCCATTCTAAACCTGTAATTCAATGACTAAGAAGATTAAGAGCAAGTAGATAAATATTGAGTAACCCAGTGTAAAACTCACCTAACTGCAAACCTGGCATTATTTAGTTATGAGACGAAGAAGAACGGAAGATCATGTTATGGATTTATATTTAACAGAGCTGAGAGGTCTAGGACAGAGGCTCTCTGCCTCAGTGGTTTCTATCAGAATATGCAGATCATGGGATTTTTGTTCCATCGCTTTCAACTGTGTCTGTGAGGTTTTTGACAGATTTAGTTCACAAAAACAGCAAAAACAATGCAGTTAATCTTCAATTCAAAGTCTATAAACTTCACCAGCAAGCAAATAAATCTAAGCAGTATAAAAATCCCCAAATATTTAGCATAAAAAACATGTAAAAATGTCATGATTTCATCTACATGCATTGAATAAAAAACAAACAATCAGAATAAAGTGATGTGATGTATCCTGCTGGATTTGGCTAATCAATTACATCCACTATTAACTGATGATAATCAGTATTAACTAAGAAATTATAAAATGGCAACACCAAAGCATTTCCATAATAATGGTCTAATCTAAAATAAGATAATGATATAAACCACCTCTAAATCCTAAAAAAAATCTGCAATTGGTTTAATCTACTCTGACGCTCGAGGTGTAAAATGAGAATTGACCCTTATTGGCAGGAACAGTGCTTAAACTAGATAAACTGTCTAAAGGTGCACAAATAAGGGTTGAGCAGACGGGCATGACCATTTGTTCGGCAGGTCGTCAGATTAAAGGGTGTGGAAATCCCAAGCCCAACTGGGCATTTAGCCAGTAATCAAAAAGAGGCTTAAATTCTTTGGTTAAGGCAAGGTACAATCAGATGGTGTCACACCAACTAACTCTAGAAAAATAACTGCACATGAAAAGTGTCAGTCTAATCTTGTGTTTTCGTTTAAGGCTTCAGGACGTACTGCAGAGCTGACTTCTTTCTCAAAATGCACCACTAAATTCGACTGCTGGATCCGGTTCAAACTGTGCACACATCGTCATTTACCAAGAATAAAAAGATGCCATTATCTATGAGAATGTGGAGATTTAAGCTGACAGAATGGGTTTCCCTGTCACCCTGTTTCATTATGGAGACAAAGGAACAGGGGATGTCTGGTGGAATAATGCCACATTTCCATATTCACGCTTGTGTTTTAATGGCACTTTTATTGAATTAAGCTATAAGTATGCATTCTGCGCCTGAAAACTGGATAAAGTTCATTCAGCCAAATCATGTCCCCCATAATGTTGGAGAGCACAGCTCTGACTTGGCACGCTGTGTTAATGATTCCGATTTAATCTGTCATCACTGTGAGCGATTAGCCTTTTCAAACTCTGCTTTATTATGTGCAAATTAGGCAATGAACCATATTTCATGTTAAGATGAATATTTATGACAATGTGTCCAGGTAGAGGCACTGACCCCTGAGTTGTTGAGGGGACATTTCCCATGAGGTGGTTCCGATGGGGTTTAATAAGCGATTCCTACCGTTTGGCACATCCAATATGTGATGCTTATCCAGGGTCCATCCACCCATGTTGGCGGCCTCCAGTTCATATCCCTGCAGTGTCGCTGTCCGCTTTTCCCACAGGATCACATTCAGACATGATTCATACTCGAAGCCCACAGATACTACAGTATAGGGGGAAAAAAGAGGGCAATAGGCATCCATTATCTTTACATGTTTTTCTACACCTAATTTAATAATTTAAAAATAATATTTTAAACAATTTTACAACCAAATATTTTAAGCCTATTTATATATTTTAAGCATTGAAACATTTTTAATTCTATAGGCGACTCACATTCAAGTATGTAATACTGGCACAGTGTATGCAGTATTGACAATTTACTGTTCATGCACATGGGGAACTGTTGCAGTTACTATTTCAGAGCAGTTACAACATTGTTAAGGAAGAAATATTTCAGCAAATGGCATAATTACAATGAGTCCAGTCATAGCAACATTTTCCAAATGGACCTGTGACCTTCTAAAAGCTGGTGTTTCTCAGTGCGCTTCCTTTGCAGACTAATTATACATGCAAAGAGCAGTCAGTAATACACAGATGGACTAGAAAAATGCAGCTAATTGTAGATTTTATTTATTGTTAGAACACAACCTAGTGTCAGTTTAGCAAAAAGTTGGTTCAGATAAAGATTAAGCATATGCTATAAATTTAACAAAATGAGATTGGCTTTGAACTATGTGTATTTTCAGCAAGGTTTAAATCATACATTTTGTGCGTATTAAAATTAAACCATATTATTGTCCTGATTCTCTCTTCTAAATTCCTTTAGTTTAAGGTTCAGAGAATATTAAATTCAACCTTTTGGTCTGTATCATAATAAGTCACCTTCACCTAATCAGTTTGGCTTGTACTACCAGTTTTTAGAGAGTTTTTCCTCATCTTGCCAAAGAATTATCTGGGTGAAAAAAAGATTAATTGTATTCTGGGTTAAATCAGTCCAAGTTAATAATATATTCATACACAGAGGGCTTTATATAGATCTGTTTCCTCCCATTGTTCTGCTACCTACCTACAGCCTCTGCGAGACCGTAGACTCTCTGGCTGTACGCATCAGTCTTGTCCCAGATAAAGCTGTAAGAGAGCCGTGGTGAAGCTGGGAACTGCTTCTGAAACATTCTGCCCTCCACAGCCACCATGAGGTGGACCCGAGCCAAGCCGAAGGGCACGCTGGACTGGGTCAAGATGACCTTCAGAACAGGTTTGTAGGCTGAAGCACGTGAACTCAAGTAAATCAAGTCTAAATCACTACCAGGAATGGCCGTCTGCTCATGAAGAACCTGTGATTAAAAACGTGCATGAGGGAGGAAGTTAATTGCTAGTACTGTAAATTTCCTTTGTGATTATTTTAATTTTTATTACAATTACTTATTAAAAAATGCACTGCTTTGCAAATGTATTAAACACTATGTATTAATTCTTCACTTGGGGGTGGATATACACTACCGTTCAAAAGTTTGGGGTCAGTAAGATTTATTTATTCATTAATTTTATTTATTTATTTCTTGCAAAAAAAAATACTTTTATTTTTCAATGATGCATTAAATTGTTCAAAAGTAACAGTACATACATTTATAATGTTACAAAAGTGTTTTATTTAAAATAAATGCTGTTCTTTTGAACTTTTTATTCATCAAAGAATCCTCATAAAAATATTGAGAAGCACAGTCGTAACATGTTTATTGAGCACCAAATCACTATATCATATTATACTAAACAATCAAGTTATGGCTGCTGACAATTTAGCTTTGCAATCACAGGAATAAATTATATTTTAAAATATATATTTCCCAAACTTTTGAACATTAATGTATGACAACCCTCAATAGTTAATAGTTAAAAAAAGTCTTTATAACTGGTTAAAAAGATGACCAATGCCATTTTCAGGCAGCATCATGTGAACATCTTCAGAATGAGTTATTTAAAATAATAATTTACCGTGAATTTACACACAATTTGTTTTAATTACGTCTGATCCCTGCTGACGTCCACTTCTGGCCTTAAAAGTAACTTATGTTTCGAGCATGTAATGTAAATTATTTCTGTCACAGGAACATAATATAGTACACCACTGTCATAATTAATTCAGAAGCATTACATGCATAAAAATTGACCATATATAGTAGTATGTTCTGTACATAGAATTTACCTGGTTCTCTCGTACTTTGTAGTGTCATTAAATCATACATATCAGATGGGCTTAAGACACAGTCAAATTTATTAAAATTTTCTGGGAAAAATTAAACGAGACTCATTTTACTCCAAGATGTGATGTGGTATGAGTCACCTGTGTCTCAGGAATGATGGGGCTGGCCTCGGGGCTGGAGCGGTAGAAGGTGGAGAGTGGTGACGCGGTTATTCGGGGCGAGGGTCTGTCAAGGCCACTAAATTCACAGGTTGGCGTGTCTCTTTCCTCTTTTCTCATCACCAGCGTGTCCATCACATGGAATACTCGCCATGACAACCATACCGTGCGATACACAAAAGAGTACGGAGCACGCTCGAAACGTAACGTCATTGCTGTCCCTCCGTTCACCAATAAATCAAACCTGCAGTTGGGTAAAAACACAATTTTCACAACAGCTCATGTACAGTATGATAGACAATTACATTACTCTTCCAAAACAGTGCTATAGTGGTATCATGGTACAGTGATGATAAGGTATTTAAAAAAACTACTGTGGTATTGCTACAGTTACAAAAATATGGTATTCCAATGGTACATCATTATTATCATAATACCATGATAATCATTGCAATTTAATGCATGGTACTTCTATGTTGTATGTATGTTAAGTTATGTAATTTTACACACTACTATTCAAAAGCTTTATGTGAGTAAAAATGTTTTTGAAAGAATGCATACTTAGTCAGCACAAACTCATTAAATTGTTCAAAAGTGACAGTAAATATGTTTATGTTGTTACAAAAGCTTTTCCTATCAAATGAAAATTCAGCCTTGCCATCACAGGAATAAATAACATTTTAAAATATCTGAATATAGAAAACAGTTATTTTCATTTTGTAGCAATATTTCACAATATTACAGTTTTTATTTTACAGTATCAAATAAATGCAGCCTTGGTTGAGCATAAGAGAACATAATAAAATCGTATCAATGCCAAACTTTTAAATAGTACTGTATATTTTAATAATAATTCACCATTTATATGAGTTTAAAGGGATAGTTCACCCAAAAATGAAAATTCTGTCAGTAATTACTCACCCTCATGTTGTTCCAACCCTGTAAGACCTTTGTTCATTTTCGGAACACGAATTAAGATATTTTTGATTAAATCTGAGAGCTGGATCACTCCTCCATACTAGTCCATAGGCTTCTTCAGGGATTGAAACTTGCCAGCCCCGAAAAGTTATTAAAGACATCGATAAAATAGTCCAAGTGACTACAGTGGCTCAATCTTAAGTTTTTCAAACGATGAGAATACTTTTTGTGCACAAAAACAGACAAAAATAATGACTTTATTTCAACTATTCATTTCCTTCTGTATGGGCCTCTAGTCAGTTAACTTAATCTGATTCCGCAGAGCTACGTCACACGTAGGCTCACTATTGGCCGACGCTGGTCATTTTGGTGATGCGTGTGACGTACAACAACAGAAGCTTACGCTATTATACTAGTGAACTGACTCGAGGCCCACAGAGAAGGAAATGAATAGTTGAAATAAAGTCGTTATTTTTTTTTTTTTGCACACAAAAAGTATTCTCGTCGTTTGATAAACTTAAGATTGAGCCACTGTAGTCACTTGGACTATTTTAAGGATGTCTTTAATAACTTTTCTTAACTAGTATCGAGGAGTGATCCAGCTCTCAGATTTCATCAAAAATATCTTAATTCGTGTTCCGAAGATGAACGAAGGTCTTACGGGGTTGGAACAACATGAGGGTGAGTCAATACTGACAGAATTTTCATTTTTGGGTGAACTGTCCCTTTAAGATACAAGTCGTGCCAGAAACTCACATTGTTTGTGTGGGGGCAGAGGGCATATGAAGGCTAAGTGTGATTCATAATTTCCTGTTATCACATTGACAAGCGCACGTGTTTTCTCCAAATTTCATGGTTTGTTAGCTTCATCACAGCGCTTAGTTAGTGATGTCTTCCACATTCCATATCCTCTGCTAGAATTGCATCCAATTCAAACATCCAGTGGAAATAACAGCTAAATGACATGCACTTCACTGTCTTTTATCAGTAGTTCACTGGCACACTTAAGATGTTCTCTAAGTTGATAAGGGAAAAGGGAAGAGATGTAATGTAACTTTTTACGTTTCAGGGATTTGGGTCAGAGATCTGGAGGTAGCAGTTAGTGCAGGCCCTTTTTTAATTAGCGTGGTGTAACGAGGAGGTAGGCGCAGATTTAGAAATGAAGGGGCGTCTCTTTGAAGTTGTACTCTATATGAGGTGCTGTCTTCTCTGCCCGGAAGGGGAGAGATGAACCGTGCTGTGACTTTACGCACATACACACAAACATACACATCCTTGAAGTGCCACTGCCTTGAAATTCTCCCTAACTGCTCATGTCCCTTTTTTCAATCTGGACATGGCTGGGCCACTGTTCCAGACCATCAGCCTTTAAAGCTGTTTCTTTCCCTCTGTTTTTTGTACACTCTTGCTAACCAAGAGCACACACCAGCACTGAACAAGCATGATTATCTGAAGCCCATTCCTCTGTGTGCAGGTTTTTAGGAGGGATCTGAATATATCAGATAATCCCCAACATCGGCCTTCCTTCTTTAGAGATGTAGACCCATCCCTTGAGTATTTTTCATTCTTTCATTAAACTCTATTGAAACGACAATAAAGTTTTTAATGCATTATGGTCATGCCTCAGTTAAAGGCATACGGTCGCCACACATACACATGCATACTCCCACACATGTGAACCCTGAGTAGAAGACTCACATTAACTGCTGATCTGTGTGATTCTTGATAATGATGGATAATGACTAAAGGGATTATTATAAAGGTACAAGAAGGTCAGATCAGCACAGAACTTAAACTCTGCTGACTGCATTAATGTTGTATAATTAGAGTTAAAATGGGGTTTGAATGTGAAATTTTTCATATTTTTAATGTATGTGTGCAGATTAGATTTTTGCACACAGTTTAAATCAGTCTTAAATCCTCCACTGAATTAATTTAATTTGTCAGAACGGCTAATGAATTACCATCTGATTCATTTACTGTAAATCATCATTTGTCGAACTCAAAATTAAGCAACTGTTTTATTTACTTATGTTTCATTTACTTATGTTATTTATGTTTATGTTCCCTATCAGTCAGTCACTCTTGGTGTACGTTGTGACCGACAAATAGGAATCTCGCTAGAAAGGCCAATCTACTTAGAGTGAAACTAAATGATCCAATGCACATTGGCGTGCAATAATTTGCATCAGCTGTTCAGTCACGCAGCAAGGGTATATAATGAGCAGCAGCTGCGATTGCACTTCAGTCTTTTGCTTTGGAGCCAAGCACGTCGATGCTCTCTACAAATCATCTGTTTTTTGTTACCTTGAGCAAACAAAAAAGCTGTTTTCACAGCTGGTGAGGTGCGCAGGTGAAAGCACTCAGATGTAGTTTTAATGGCTGGTAAGACCACACCACAATGGGCGTGCAGTGTCAGGGGTGTGGACGGACCCCAATTGACCCTTCGCAAAGACCCGCCCTCCTTAGTTACTGTCGCTATGTCCGACAAGCTACGCCGCTCTCACGCACACACCATGTTCTCACGCAGTGAAAAATACATCGCGGATCAGAGAGGAGACTGACAATACGCTGACAGACAGGGCAGACCAGGTTACTTTTCGGTTACTTTTGATATTAAACATATTAAACAAAGACTCACCTTTCAAATTTGCTATTTTTTTTAAAGAAATTTAAACAATAAATACCGTTTTGTGGCTCTTTAATGTGTCGTGACAGATCGCTGTAGGGCCTCAGTTAAAGCTGCCCGTGAACCGATCATCTCTTCCTTCTAGTTAATTTATAGCATCAAATAAACATTAATGAACATAAGAAGGAATGTTGTTTTAACCGCAGAAAGGCATCAGTATATTCAGTTTTTCAAGTTCAAATCCTCCCATGTTAATCTACTAACTCTCCTGACTGCCTTGTCGGACAAAATGGCGGATGGCGAAGTATAATTGGTCAGATCACCTGTCAATCAAGCTCACTGCGAAGGGTCAATTGCTTAGGCAAATCAACTGCCTCAAGTTGCTAGCAGTACGTCTCGTTCTGAGCCGCTTAAAAAGGCCGCTACAGGGCAGGGACGTGCTGGTCCTTACGGACAACACTGCGACCGTTACGCACATCAACCGACAAGGCGGTCTACGCTCCCATCGCAACCGTGTGTCACGATCTGTGCTCCCGGGAGAATGGTGACTACACCCCCAGGCGGTCCAGCTGGTCTGGAGAGAGTTCGGGGAGGCTCAGGTAGACCTGTTTTCCTCCTCAGAGACCTCCCACTGCCAGCTGTTTTACTCCCTGGCCTTGGGAACACTCAGCACGGACGCAATGGCACACAGCTGGCCCCGGGGCCTCCACAAATATGCGTTTCCCCCAGTGAGCCTACTTGCACAGACCCTGTGCAAAGTCAGGGAGGACGAGGAGCAGGTCCTTCTGGTGGCTCCTAATTGGTCCACCCGGACCCGGACCTGGTTCCCAGAACTCATACTCCTCGTTACAGTCCCTGAGACCCCGGCCTGGCTATGTGCACAAGGTTCCTACCACTCCCTTTAGGGACCAGGTGGTGAACCTGCAAGCGCTGCCCCTGGAGAAAGCAGACTCAGCCCTGGCTTTGCTCTGTCCCGTTCGCGCTCTGCATCTGTACGTGGACAGAACTCAAAGTCTCAGGACCTCAGACCAGCGCATTGTCTGTTACGGGCCAGCACAAGAGAAAGGCTGTCTCCAAGCAGAGGATGGCCCACTGGATAGTGGATGCCATCGCCTTGGCTTACCAAGCACAAGGCGTGCCCTGCCCGCTCAGGTTGCATGCTCACTCCACGAGAGGCATTACATCCTCCTGGGCGCTGACATGTGGCTCTTCGCTAACAGATATTTGTAGAGCTGCGTGCTGGGCGACACTTAACATGTTCGCTAGATATTTTATAATCTACATGTAGAGCCGGTCTCCTCCCGTGTTCTCACCCTAAACGGGTAGAAGCACTGAGAGACCTGTCTCTGTCGGCTTGCTGCACCCTACTGTGCACCCTTATTTCTCCAGAGTGAAAACCCTGTTGAGTCCTCCAACACCCTCGGCCCGGACATGGCAGAGCATCCGGTGCCAGGCCTTTTTCCGTTGAATCCTTGAGAACCGGGTCTAGGCTGGGTCCCATATGTGTGACCCTACGGGGATCCCATATGTGTATTTCTTCCACAGCTGCCCCTAAACGGAAGCCTGTGTCTTTCCCTTGGACTAAGTCACCCAGTAATTCATATGCAGTACAACCTTCGGGCTAGTCCATATGTATTCCCCACATAATTCCTTAGGGGAAGAATGTGGCTTCTGCAGCGTCCCCCTGTCCCCATAAAAAGGGCACGCTTTCCCAGTGTTATCCAAAAATCTTACTGTATGGGTTATCACGGAACAACAGTGACAGATACACTCTGTCTGAGCCCTCTCCTATCGTCCTTCCAGGCAAGAAGGGGTAGAGGCTTGCACAGGGTGCTAGATGGGGCGCTAGATGGGGTTTCATGATTAAAACAGTATAATTACTGCCAGATTGTTTAATGTGTAATTTGTTTTTTTGTTTTTTGTAATAAGTGTTCATTTTAAAAACAATTATTACTTAAAGGGTTAGTTCACCCAAAAATGAAAATGATGTCATTAATGACTCACCCTCATGTCGCTCCAAGCCCGTAAGACCTCCGTTCATCTTCAGAACACAGTTTAAGATATTTTAGATTTAGTCCGAGAGCTTTCTGTCCCTCCATTGAAAATGTATGAACGGTATACTGTCCTTGTCCAGAAAGGAAATAAAGACACCATCAAAGTATATAATGTGACATCAGTGGGTTAGTTAGAATGTTTTGAAGCATCGGAAATACATTTTGGTCCAAAAATAACAAAAACTACGACTTCATTCAGCATTGTATTGTCTTCCGGTTCTGTTGGGGATCCGCGTTCACGAGTTCGCAGTGACGCTGATGACGTAAGACGCTGCTGACGTGTATCTGGTGCGTCCGTGTATTCGGGTTCAAATAAATATGGCTGGGCAAAAAAATGCAAGTCTTCCTCTGTGTGGAAATCCTTAGACATGTTTGTGAAGATTGTTTTGTTTCCAGCGTGCGTCTCCCTCAGACTTTAACGAAGCTTGGGCGCACCAGACACACGTCAGCAGCGTCTTACGTCAACAGCGTCACTGAACCCGGATCCACAACAGAACCGGAAGACAATACAATGCTGAATAAAGTCGTAGTTTTTGTTATTTTTGGACCAAAATGTATTTCCGATGCTACAAAACATTCTAACTAACCCACTGATGTCACATGGACTACTTTGATGATGTCTTTATTTGCTTTCTGGACAAGGACAGTATACCGTTCATACATTTTCAATGGAGGGACAGAAAGCTCTCGGACTAAATCTAAAAGCTTAAACTGTGTTCTGAAGATGAATGGAGGTCTTACGGGCTTGGAGCGACATGAGGGTGAGTCATTAATGACAGAATTTTCATTTTTGGGTGAACTAACCCTTTAAATTGCATAATCATTTAAATTATGGTAACACTTTATTTCGGTGGTCCACTTTAGACATTCTGCTGATTTGCAAGTACATGCCAACTAACTCTCATTAGAGTATTAGTAGACTGTCTGCTTAATATTTGATAACACTTTATTTTGATGCTCCTCAAATAGACATTCTACTGACTATAAGTAACTTTGCAATTACATGTCAACTTATTCTACTAACCTAGCTGTATCTTACCACTAAGGGCAATATTTACTGACAGCTGGATTTATTAAAGATATATTAAATTTACTGACAGCAGGATTTATTAAAGACACGCAGTAAAAAATTGGTGCTGAAAAGGTGTGGCCAGTTATTTTTGCGACTGACCTTATTGCAAATGCATTTTTATGAGTTTTGCTTTCATGCACAACATTTATGGGAGGAGAATATTTTAATGAATTACGTGGTTTGCGCTTGTCAATGTACTGGTGTTTGCATCATTATTTACCGCCCAAAAAAAGCACGTCTTTAACCAGATGCTAACTGGTAGATTGCGTTGATCATTAAGGAAATGATCTGACTGCGTCTGTGTTCTTTAATTTGCGCGTCGTCAGTAGATCACGTGCAGAACTTTCCACTCCCATCGGCGCTGTTTTGGAATTGCGCTGTCACGCTAATTTGCCCTGTTTAGTAAATCTGCCCCTAAGAGTTCTCCTAAATGGCAGTAAAAGTTCTTAGTTAAGAGTTTTCTCTTAAAACATTCACAAAGCTGCTGGGACCAAACTTGTAGGAGATGTTTATAAAGCAGCTAAAAGCAACTTTCAGGAAAGTCTAGGACTGATTCTTAAGTGCTGACTGAGGTGACACTTCAGTGCTGCAAACTAAGGACTACAATGATGTCAACTCAAAATGGGAGAGGTTATTACATTTCTTACAAATTCAGTTACTTAAAGAATACCTTTCACGATCAAGCCTGTATCGTTTATTTAACTCCCTGTCATCATATATACTGTACATAACATAATATACATATCTCCAATACATTATATATTTTTTTAAGAAAGTGTGTCTTCTCCTGCTCTCTGCTGCCATCTTGTTACTCCTAACTAGGTTAGGATACCTCTCCAGCACTCTCACATAATATAGGAGCTGAGACCTAGTCTTGACACTTAGGAAGCTTTATGAATCACACTTATTCTTAAGTCTAGGAATAAGAGTAATTTTAATTTCATTCTTAGAATTTTGACACACTTAAGACTACAATTTTACTCTGAGTGGATTTATACATAGGGCCCCTGAACCCTACCACCTAATCCTAACAGTCTATTACAGTCTACTAATACTCTAATGAGAGTTAGTTGACATATAGTTGCAAAATTACATAATTATAGCCAGTAGAATGTCTAAGGTGGACCATCAAAATCTGAATTAGGCTATATATGATATATGGATGTACAAACATTATATATATATTTGTAATCAAAATTATTCAAGCCCCATTGCAAATCAGGTTTATAGGCAACATTTACAGACTTTAAGCTGTTTGCAATGAACAAGTTAAACAAAAGTAATTGAAATAGCTCAACAAAACAAATGTTTCAAGTGGTGTCCCAAAATTCAACTGAAAGCGCAACTTTTAATGACTTCTGCATTCTAAAAATGATTCAACCCCTTCATGGCAAGCATCTTTAGTACTTAGTAGAATATATATATACTGTATATATATATATATATATATATATATATATATATATAATGTATATTAGTGTTGGCCGATATCCTCCATTTTCATATCGTCCTATCGTCAGCCTGTGAGATCGGCAATACACGATATTATCGTGAGGGGGTGGGGCTTACTTATTTGATTATTAACTTGATTATTTACTCATTAATTTGCTTGTTTTATTACTTCATTTTATATAAGAATATTTTTTTATTTTGCTAGCAAAGGTGGAGTGTTTATTACTAGGCTATCAGGTTATTTCCCAGTATAGTATAGTGAGGTAAAAAAAGATCCTAATAATTTTTGTATCTGACTCGAGTATTTCAACATGTCAGCGGGAAATTTACGGACACACATGATCCTCTCATGCCGTTACAGATGCAGCATTTTGACTGTACTTCTGCACGAGATGAAAACACGTTTTAATAATTTCTAAGGTCAAGAAAGAGTCAGAGTTTGCATATATGTCCTCCCACCAGTGCTCTCTCTGTCTGGATGCACTTCACAATATGCGCACTTCAATAAGCCCAAAGAACGCGGGTTTAAAATGCCGGGAAAAATCTGAGTAACGGGCAGAAATCTAGCTGAGTCGATCGGTTTATACTTAAACTTATGACTTGACTCCGATAAAGGAAAACAGGTTAATGCGTTTACATGACCACATGCATTGTCAGTTTATTCAGAATAATCGTGTTGGAACGTGCATGTAAACGCACTCATTCTCTGAAAGTGAAAGTAGAAACTGATCGAGCTTTCAGCATCTGTTGCTGCATTAACGCCACATTCTCTCAGAGACGACGGCGACTATCTTAATTTACTGGCTTAATATTTCTCTTGTGGACCTATATGATGACAGTGAAAAAATTAGAAGAATATTTCTTCTTTAACAAGTGTTTGAAGCTGCTTTTGATTTTCATAGATGACAGAGTTGTGCTGTGTTCGTGAACTAAAGACTGGCCTATATAATTTTAGTGATATTATTATTATTATAAATATTTAATTGTATTGTTTTTAGTGTTATTAGTGTCATTAAACATTTTGTTAATGTGCTATGGAAACAAAATATTGATGAACAACGATGCCGTTTTCATCTTGGATCTGTATAAGATATGCGTGCATCTGTTAAAACAAGCACTCTTGACAATTTGTGAATGGATCACCTTGCAATTCAATTTTGATGTGGGATGTAGGCCTAGTTTTTCGTTCTGTTTTAAAAACATTTTCTTAGAGGAGTCCTCATAAGCGCGTGTCGGTGTTGTCGCAAGTGTTAGGCTATGCGGGGATGTCGTTATGAATTTAGGCAAGGCAAATTAATTGTAGTTCCTAATATTAATTTTAATAATAATACTAGCTTTATAATAATACTATTACTAATAATAATTTAATACGTTCATGGTAAAACGAGCCAATTATCGTATTGATATCGTCAAAGGCATCTGCCATCGGCAAAATCTCAGACTATCGTCGATACACGATATCGTCTATCGGCACAACCCTAATGTATATATATATATATATATATATATATATATACAATTTGTTGAGATGTATATTACATAAAATTTTGTATTTACAAAAATATATATGCTAATGTGATTGTAAATTAAACCTTGCTGGGTAATAAAATGACATTAGATCAAGTTGTAATGTGTTGCCTGTAAGTGACATGGGGGGAGAATGTGTCTGTCTGTGATGATTTGACTTGACTTGTGTGGGAAGCAGTGAAATGTAAATAGGAATTTGCATAAGACTATGCAAACTGGTTTCTCACTGACTATCTTAAGGATAGGTATTAGCATAATTATGTGTGTATACGTATGTGCTTGTCTGTTTCGGAGTACAACATATTTGTACGTACATGCCATCCTCTCTGGTGATGGTATAACCCTGCTGGGGGTAATGCAGAAGGGACACATTCACCCCAATCAGTGGAGTGCCGTCACTGGTCACCACCTGTCCGCGCACTACGGACACCAGGCTGTTAAATAAACACAAACACAAACAAAAGCCCAAAAGACGTAAATGTGGTTCTGAAAGAAAGCAAAGGTAGTTTAACCATCGCATTGATGTTCAAGGTCAGCATACCGCTTATTTAAAAAAAGCAGCATTAAAGTTTTTATATTATATATATAACACTTTTAGATTTTATATATTAAATGTTCAGAACAACTATACAATGTCTCAATACACTGCACCTGACCTTCCTCTGCTGTTCTGTTTTGATTATCTTAATAGATGTAATTACAGCTCAAATTATTTTACCAAGTACCATTTAGAGTCTGACCTGCAATCTCGCATCTTCGGACTAATTGTGCAATAATTTCTCAATGCGATCATTTCTCAATGTGCGAACAAAAGGAACCACGGGGCAGATGGGCGGGATGAAAAGTTTCCTCATCAAGGCATAATCAAAAGCTTCATCAGCCAAATATTCTTAAGAGATTCTAAAAAGTTTTTCTTAACTGGTCCTATTCTAAGGCAGTAAAGACAAGCAGCAATGTTCATATTGTTAACTTTGCCCGAAAACACCAAAGGGCATAGAACACATTCGCTCAAGAGTCCAAATTGAAGAGGTGCAAAGGTGAGGCGCACAATTTTTTCACTGGAAAAAGTAATCATTTCTTAAAGTACACGGTATGTTAGCTTTTCATACAAATCATACCAATGGATGATGGCTTTTCTATCTGCAATATAAAAGCAGCAGAAATTAGATAGGAAAACATGGAGTCTGAAGTTTGAATTCCTATCAAAAAGAAAAAGCCTATTGTTTATTCCGTTTGAGTGTGAGAGGCTTGCTCTATTTCCCCATGCTGTTAGATCTACAACCCCAAAACGTTACAAAAAACACTTTAAGATTGTGGGAAATATTGTGAAACACATCAAACGGCATCACAATTACTTGCATAGCCAGAAGGAGTTTCAATGCATATACATTTTAATATGTTATAGCACTGATAAATAAATGATAAATGAAGAATAAAAATTACCAGGATAAAAAGCCATGTCACAGTAAAAAAGCTAAGCATTATATATAAAACATTTTGATGGTCAGAATCATTTTTAAATAACATTCATTTCCTAAAGCATCTAAACTAGCCATTTTGTGACATTGTGACATTGTTTTAACATTATTAAAAAAGTAGCTTATACATAAAAACAAACCTGTAAAATACAGCTTTCCAGCCTGGTATAGAAATATAAAAGATTTTTTTCTACAATTTTCCTATTTTATCCCTACAATTCTTTGCACCAACACGGGTGCAAATAAAAAAAGTCTTTTGTGGTAGTATCCATTTTTGGGTGAAGTATCTCTTCAGGCCACATATTTATCAGTTTAGTTCACCAAACCTAGCTGAGCGTTCTTCAGCAGTTCAAGAGCTACTAACCTGCCGTTGATTGTGTTTTCCCCTGTTAGGGTGTGGGTGCCCCCTGGAGCAACCAGAAAGCTGACGCGCTGATAGAAGCCCTGAGCGTCTGGAGTAGGCGAGCTGTGGTGTTGCATTGTGCTGGGATCTGGAGCCCCGCGGCAGTATGTCTGACCCTGACAGGTGCTGTGAATGCAACAGTCTGGGTCCATACAGTCCACCAAACCATCTAAAATAACAGCAAGGGACTTCTGATTAGACGACATAATCTGATGCTTTAAAAGTTATTTAGACATATCTAGTACAGATTGTGTGTAAGTGGGATTACCATCATAGTAAAACAATTATTTAGCACTCAACTTCGCAACATTTTCTCACCTCCCTCGTTGTCCTTGCCATCAGAGCAAAGGGTTTCCATAGCGACATCACACCCCACCCCTCTCCATCCCGACTGGCATAGGCAATGCCATCCGTTCTGGTCCAGAATGCACCTGCCGTTGTTGTTACACAGCCCTGGACAGCTATCTACCGGGACAAATTCATCAGTTATACACACCGACCAACCAGCAGCCTAGGATGTGTCAAGGGGGTGAAGAACTCACCATAAAGAACTGCTTAAACATACAGGGGAAAACACGGTGAATGTGTCTTAGTCAGTCAAACGTTTGGCACTTGACATTTTAAAGACATTGAACAGGACTCAGGGACAGCTATAATTTCACATGAAACAGCTGGACAAAATGTGTTTTAGTATTTTAGAAAATTAACTTTTTTCTCTTTTTTTTCTGTAGAATAGATTAATAAATTCAGCAAAACAATAACTAGGCAAAATGGTTTGAATGAAATAAAAAATAAAATACTTATGAAGTATCTGAGCAGCTTCTAAATTTAAAAGAAAGTTCTTTTGAAAAAGACTGTTAAACTATCACATCTAGCAGTGTTCATGTGAAGTAACAGCATGCTGAGCTGATAAGACAGTGTACAGAAGTGCTCAATCATATCCTTTGTCACAGAATGTGTGAAGTCAAAGGAAATTACTGAGGGTAATGCTAAACTAAAGGAGCTTAGCAGCTGCTAAATATTACATTAAGACACAGTGAGATGTGCAACAATGGGGATTTGGGTAATGCGAACGTGTATATGTGCATGGACTGACTGATGGTTGTGTGTGTCTCTGTATGCCTACATTTACACTGTATAAAACAGGAAACCTGAAACCGAACAGATGTGGAGACATTAATACACGGTACATAGACATAATGAAAGTCATGCTTGAGAGACAGAGGGGTCAGAGCCACATGCTCTCTTCAGGGCAGCATGACCTTTACCTCTATATCCTATCCAGTCTGCTATCATGAAGAGACATTCGGGGAAAAGAATTAAACATGGGGTGTTATACTGCGGTATGCAGTGATTTAGTGTCATTTCTTCAGACAGCCCAGGCAGCCTCCGCTGGTTTACACACACCTAATATGCTGCGGCTTACCCTCTCCTCAGTAAATATGACATTTCATGATATTTGCATTGTACTGTTGAAGAGCTCGATCAGAGAAAGGCATGGCCGCTTTAGAATTTTTCTTTTCCTTTTTTAGACGAAGCAAGGTCTACGTCTGCGAATATGCTTGTCAGTTTCATAAACATTTGCATTCAATGAAAATGTAATTAAAAAGGAATTCAAAAAATTATAATTAAACATTTATATTTGTTATTATGCAGATCACATAGAAAGCAAACCATGGCAAATGAAAGAAAGCACTGTACCTTTTATGTTGCTGTCCAGAAAGTGTGCTAGAGTAATACAATGAATGAACAAAAAAAGTAATTATTAACAAAATATTATTTTTTGTGCAATGTTAACAATGCAAATCATGTACACATTTAGCCAATTGGCAACCTGTGAGCTTCCATAAGTAAAATTTGAAAATGTGCAACAGTGTATTGATGTGCTGTCAATGTGTTTGATTTAAAAATTACTCACAAGTATTCCGTGAATAATTTTACATTTTCCAATATGCTGTGCATTTTCTCAAAATGTAATATGCTTTTGCCTTTTCAGTCAATTTTGATTACTGGATAAGGATGTTTCAAAATCATTTTGATTCAGATTTGTGAATCATTTGTTAAAATATATGGTTAAAATAATTATTTATATAAAAACATTGACCATCACCATGACTTGTGAGCTTTTACTCTAAACAATCTCTAACTAAGACCGACTAATAAATATTTAGCCAATGAAATATTTTAGTGCTAAAATTTTTACAATACCATTCAATAGTTTGAGAAGGTAAGACTTAAGGATTTTTAATGAAAATCTCTTACTCACCAAAGCTGCAATTATTTGATAAAAATACAGTAAAAACAGTATTGTGAAATATCATTGCAATTTAAAATAAAATGTTTATATTTGAATATATTTTAAAATGTAATATATTCCTGTGATGGCAAAGCTGAATTTTCAGCATTACTCCAGTCTTCAGTGTTACACGATCCTAGAAATCATGCTGATTTTGTAACATGTAAACATGTCTTATTATTATCAATGTTGATTTTTTTACATTTTATTTTTCAGTATTCTTTGATGAATTGAACAATTTATTTCTGACCCCAGTATATTCACTATAGTAATCTAACCTTTTGTATGTTATTAATTTCCATGACTTTTACTGGCCTGTAAAATACAATTTTATCTGTGATATTTCCAATGGTTTGACTGTAGGAACATTGAATAGGATAAGATATTTTTTAAAGCTAATCTAACAAAATACAAGGTTCATAACAGGGTTAACTCACCGATGTTGCAGTTTTCTCCCGTCCAACCTTGGTGACACTCACACTTCCCCTTTCGACACATGCCGTGCTCACCACAGTGAGCCTGACAATCCTCCTGTTCACACCCTGCCCCTGACCAGCCGTCCGCACATCGACACACACCTCCACCACACATGCCGTGAGGACTGCAATCCGTTGCACACATTTCTGAAACAAACAACAGTGTGTTTTATATAAATACAGTTTATAAAACAACAATACAAATGAAGCATTTTTTTTGTACAGTCAAACATCTTGCATTAGTACATTTACATATATTATGCAATTAAAATAATTATTATGGATGTAGAGTCAGATACCAGATTTCCTTGATGCATTTTAATGTGGGACGGACAATGAAACTTTGGTCTGAATTGTTGCTTCTTAACTTGAGCGTTTGTTAAAGTTAACTTAATGCATTTTTGTTCAACGCACATTTAAATTTCATCCACAAAATAAGTTTGAGATCAAACATTAATTTATGGATGACAGCAGTACAATTGCAGTTCCCCTGTTGAAGACCCCTGATCTACATGTTGCCTCATCTGCTTTGGCAAAACAAAGAAATTTCATCTCCTTCACAACAGCACTATGCTGAATTATAACTGCTATGACTGAATGCATATTTGGCACTCTAATTCTCACTGCTGGATTGTATTTGAATGCTGGGGAACAACATTGGCAGTAATCCTTTGATAGTTTTGTGCTAAAGCCAATGCAAAATGGCTCTGAACTTGTCATCCTACAAGCTGTGACTGTTAACATTTCTGGAGCTCTCCAGAGCACAAATACATGTACACGCACAAAGTCACAAAAGACTTTGTGTCTTGTGCACATTTTCGAGGACAAAATAATGACTCTTTAACAGAATTACACCGTGTTGCGTTTCTGTTATCATAACATTTAGTGCCTTTAAAAATGCCTTAATGTAATTCACTCTATTTCATCTAGGAGAAAATGTAGCCAAAAAGGCTCTCAAAAAGTAATTTGATTTAAAGGTTCAAGTTCAAGGCAACATGGGATTAAATATTTTTAATAATTTGAATTTAAAAATATGCCGTGGCTACAGTACATGCCAAAACCAGTTTATGGATGGTAGATTTAATAGATAATTACTTTCATAAGGCATAACCATATTCTGCAAGTGTCAGCAAATATTGTGCACTCTGTTATTCTAGAGAGACATCTCAAATTAGGAAGACTTGGTTCCATAGATGGTGCTACAACAACTTCATTACTCAGTTTATATTATACATTCAATTTACCGTCACCTTAAAATTTCCCAGTGGGCTGCAAACTATTAAACTAAATGAATTAACATGCACACAGTAGAATTACATCTGCATGTCTGTTTCCAGTCCAACAACGATCTGCATGTATTAAAACAACCTACAGGTCAAGACAAGACCGTAAGATTACATCTGTATGCATCAGACAGCACAAGGCATTTACATTTTTAGTATGTATTTTCTGCATAAATTCATATAAATCAGGCAGTGTCTACAATGAGCTAGATATTCACCTATGGAAGTACTAAGGTTAGAGATCCATTTTTCAGACATGCTGCAACCAGAAAGCAATGTGTAGGACCATCTAAATGCATCTGATGACAGGTAAAGAGAAGCTTAAACCTGGATTGCCCCTATAAACCTTCATTTCAACTAATCATTTTGTTCTAATATTGATACAGTAAAGTGAAGTAAGATATGGGGAACCAAAATTTCAAATGCGTTAACATTTTCAGTATGTATTTTCTCAATAAAGTCATACAATTCAGGTAATGTCAGCCTTGAGTTAGAGATCCAGCTATTTGAAGAGAATAAGGCTCAAGGCTAACACCAGGCAACACTGTGCATCTAAATACGTCTGATGCTAGATAACATGGGCAACTTAGACCTGGCTTTGCCCCATCTACCCTCATTTCAACTAATCATTATGTCCTTAGAACTCACCTCAACGACTCCTAAAAACAGCCAAATAACACCGCCCGGGGCAATTTTGATTTTATAAAGCCATAATCAAGCCAATTTATCACTGCAGAGAAATTACACTGGTGACTTTTCTCCACCGCTGCCCATGGCAACCTTACAGGCAAGTTCAGAATTGGTCTTCTATTAAGCCATTTCTTTGTCAAGCAACTTTTAGAGTGGGAAGAAAGACCTCTTGACAAATAAATGACGGCTAAAAACCTAAGTGAAACGTAAGTAAAGTCTCCCTGAAGTGTTTGTCCAGGGGAGCCCTTTTGCTGTCCCCCTCAAGATAAGTTTATTTATTCAATTGAAAGACCTTGGAGGGTCTGATTAGGTGGTGCCGGCTCTCTGGAATATTAAATTGCTCTAAAAGGGTGAAGGGGTGGTTGATTTTTTTCAATCTTTTTTTTTTACGGCCTTCTTTTTTCCACACCAGTCGATGCAATCAATTTTTCATTAGCGGCAAGGTGTTTATCTGTTTTTAGCACTTCCAGGTTCCAGCAGGAGGCGGGTCGATCCACGCCACACACGCGTTAATTAAAGTTTATTTAATTGAGGTGGAACAGTGGAGGTAATGAAGAGACAAAACCCCAACTGTGCAAGCAAGTAGTTCTCCCATTGCTCCCATGGCCAGAGCTTCAGCTAAAGTGGCCTGATGCTAAGCTCACCAAACACTCAAGAAGAAAGTAATGGCTTGGTTGCTTTATTACTTATATTCAATAGAAGCTAAAAGTTAAAATAAAACATTTCTGTATAGCAGTATTGCTATATTTAATTGCCAATGAAAATCCTTGATAAAATCCAATACAAAAAGATTATGTAAGCATTAGTAAGTTGTATATGAATATATAAGTAAATCAATATACACTTTAGATTGATTTTTTTAATTGACTGATTAAATGCGACAGTTAAGACATTTATAATGTTCCAAAAAATCTAATAAATCGTGTTCTTTTGAACTTCCAATTCATCAAATAATCCTGAGAAAATGTATAGTTTCCACAAAAATATTAAGCAGCACAACTGTTTTCAACACTGATAATGATAATAAATCTTTCTTGAGCAGCAAATAAGCATATTAGAATGATTTCTGAAGGATCATGTGACACTGAAGACTGGAGTAATTCTGCTAAATCCGATTTGCCATCACACGAATTAATTACATTTTAAAATATATTCAAATAGAAAACATCTATATTAAAATGTAATAATATTTCACAATATTATTTGTTTCACTTTTGATCAAATATATGTACCCTTGTTGAGCATAAGAGACTTCTTTCAAAAACATAAATCCCCAATTTAAACAGCAGTGTAAGTGTTAATCTAACTGATTTATGTTCATACTGTAACAGTCGAGCACGTTAAATTGAATCTGTGGTGATTTCTGTTTTGCAATAACACTTTTTGATAACTGCTGCACCACATTTATTGTTCTCTTCACATTTACATTTCACAAAATTCCCCTATTCCAAAACCACAGGCGCTTGTGATTGCATAATTCCCAAAACATTTTCTGAAGAAACAGCCTGACAGCTGCATTTCTTTTTCTTTTCACCAATTACTTGCAGTCATCACCAAGAGACTGTAACATATGGAAGTTCTCGCAGCTTCTGTAAGATTAGCGTGCCGTGTGCGCGTCATGGCCAAAGGAAATGCTGACTTGATTGAAAGGTTACTCACAACAGGCTAATCAAACTAGAAACATAAACATTAGTGGTCCTAACAGCACCCGGTGTGGGGAGCATGTTAGAGCATAGACCCACAACCATTTCCTATAATAATGATTCAATTACCTACAGTGGGGTGCAAAAAGTCTAAGACCACACTGAAATTTTCATTTTCAAATCTAATTTAAACCTGTAATTAAACAACGTTTTGGAGTTTTCAAAAAAATCTCCCGATCTCTAATCAAACCTTATTTAAAGTTATGACATGACTGATGACATAATCCGTAAACCAGTGGTACCTGTAGAACAGTCAGGGCCAGTCCAGTTGGCATCACAGATGCAGGTGCTGGTCTCACTTTGGAATGAGCCATGGCCAGAGCAGTGTTCTATACACAGAGAGAGTTGTGTCTCACAGTTCGATCCGGTCCAGCCAGAGGTACAGTGGCACTGACCATGGAGACAGGAGCCATGGCCTGAACAGGATGGCTCCACACAGTCCACTGTGGAAAACAATACTGTTTTTAGACCCCTTTTTCTAAGAATTACCTTTACATTTTTGCAATGACTTTTAACCAAAAGTTCACAAAACAATGTTTAGTTGTTCAGGGGATGTATGAAATCCGTTACCCAGATCGTAACCACAGGTGTAGTCACATCACATTTTCAATATACACATTTTTTTAAATCTTTATCTTTATGTATCATTTAAAACCTGATAATGTCTTCTTGTGAAATGTCTTGCTTGAAAAATGCTATAATTCTTTAAAATACAGTACCATTCAAAAGTCTGAGAAGGGTGAGATTTTTTTAAAATGTTTTTCTCACCAAGGCTGTATTTATTTAATCAAAAGTACAAATAGTCCATTAGAAAAAAATGCAGGAATATTGTAAAATATTACTGTTTTCTATTTTAATATTTTTAAATGTAATTTATTCCTGTGATGAAAAATCTGAATTTTCAGCATCATTATTCTTAGTCTTCAGTGTCACATGATCCTTCAGAAATCAATTTTCTATTTGATTTCTATTTGACAATTTTTTCAGGATTCTTGGATGAATATAAAGTTCATAAGAACAGCATTTATTTGAAATAAACATTTTTGTAGCATTATACATGTTAATATTTTACTGTCACTTTTGATCACTTTAATGCATCCTTACTGAATAATTAATAATTTCTATGAAAATACCTAACTGACCCCCAAACTTTTGAATGATAGTGTATATTTTACTAAAATATTCCATGCATTATGTAATACATTTTTGAATGTTTTTTCCCCTTAAATAGTCCTTATGATAATGATATTACACTTGACCTTACCGTTTTCAGAAAGAAAGGTCTCTTTATTTCTTTGAGAGTTTCAAGACCACACTCCAAAACCTCCTATTGAGATTCAGTGATGTGCAGATGCCATTTCAGCTTCCTGCTGTTATTCAAGAAATCTCTTAAAATTGAAGTATTACCATCATGTAATATAGAAACATAATGAGGGAACAATGTTTGCACAGTGGGAATATGTCTGATCCAGTAAAATGGCTTTATATTCTATGATCATGCAGCGCAATCATGGGACCAAATGATGCACATGAGAAGGAAGCAAATACCATGACAAATCCATCATCATGTTTTACAGTAGCAACAGACAATGTGTGTTGAAGGTATCATTTGGCTTTTCCCAAGCATAAACGCATGAAGATATAGAACACAGGTTGAAAGATGACTCAATCTGATCACATTAGTGTCTCTGATCTGTCGCTCAAGGGTCCAGATTTTGTGCTCTGGAAATAAATTACAGCCATAGGACGTGTGACGCACAGTTCTTGTTGAGACTTGGACAGAGGTACAAATCTGATTCAACGCACTGTTCCTCATTGCTTGAATTTGAAAAGATGGTCATCAAACTAAATGTGACTGCAGCTACATTATTATTTGTAATTTTGTTACTTCTTAAGCCAATCATTTTGTTTCATCTGGTCTTTATTATTTTGTGCAACTTTATAATAACTGCAGCATAAAGGCCCTGATATACTTCAAGAGAAATCAAAGAACATACTGATGTGATGTCATTTGTCACATCCTTAAGAAAATATGTAAATATATTAGTGGTGGGCCGTTATCGGCGTTAACGTGCTGCGTTAACGTGAGACTCTTATCGGGCGATAAAAAAAATATCGCCGTTAATCTATTCTCAAAGTTGGGTTGGGATCATAAAATAGCTTTTTCGAATATCGTTATATTTTCGCGCAAATCGCGCAGCAGGGTAATTTCCTGTCAGGGACACAAGGTGTATATTTTTACATGTTACGTTGATCGTTCCTCTCGTTACTTTACATGTTGTTAAATTGTTTCAAGCGCGCTACCTTTTTTATGGGCATGAGCGATGCTCAATTTACAAATGAATCACTCTTTTGGGTCGATTCTGTTCAAAGACTTCATCAACAAGTTGGCAGATCTGTCTAAATCGGTTCGCGAATCAGTTCTGTTCAGTTCCTGCACGCACTGAATCGTCTGAACTCTGAAGCGCTTTCAATCACACTCGACACGGAGTCGTAACAGGAAGATTTAAGAACATCAAGAGGTTTAGTCTAGTGAAAGCAAATCTGTAAATGCATCATATTTTTGCCAGCGATGAAGATCTTTATTAGTTGAACATCTTCGTAAGCTGTCTGTGAATGAATGATTCCACAGGACGATACATTCGATTTCATTTCATTCAGGTAATACATTTTACAACAGATTATTACCAGAGATGGGGGACTCGAGTCACATGACTTGACTCGAGTCAGACTCCAGTCGCAAATTTAAGGACTTGACTTGCTTGACTAAATTAAGAAAATGACTCGACTTGACTTTGACTTGAGATCCAATGACTTGAGACTTGACTTGACTTGAACTGTATGACTCGAGAATGACTTGATATACAATTATCATCGCAACATCAATTGATGAACAAAATGAAAGCAACGGCACCATTGACGCCAGTCATCAGATTCTGCGAGATTGCGTGACACTGCACAAGCCCAGAAAAAACATACATCGCTGTGAGCGCTCTAAATACAAAAACATCTCCCAGCATCGTTTCTTTTTGGATATAAACACTAGAAATTGACTATATTCATACAAGAAGATTTGCTGTACGCATAATAACTGGCATGGGATATCGGACGACCATCACAGCCTCGAACAGTCGAACTTCATTCACCACGTCTAAAAGTAAGCTATGGCTTGTTTAACCTGTTTGTTATAGTTAATTTGACTATCTTTAAATCGAGAATATTGGTCAAAACAGCATAGTTCCAATAGTTCCAAACAAGCCACAGAAAGAGTTATGCGTATTTGTGATTCAGTGACCTATTTGCTTAGTTCCAGAACGAATCTGCCGTTTTGAACATAAGTTAAATGAATGCTTCTATGACTCGTACATTAATACGGTTATTTGGCGCCACCTATTGGCGGTTTTAACTTCATAATTAAAAATATATAACTTGTATTAAGGGGATGCCAGTTTGAAGAATGCCTTTGGTCGCATAGGAATTATACTTGAATTGTGAATTGTTTAATACCTTTCAATGGTCTTCTGCAATGTATGAGGCATATTTATTTTTTCATGCCTTAATGTTGGCCTAATTTCAGTTACATTTAGATTTTTATTGTAGTAACCACTCAGCTATATGTGGAAATGCATATATTAAAAAAAAATGTTGCAAATAAAACCATAGTCCACAACTTGTGTAGTTTTAACTTATTTTAATATATAAATTCAGTGAAATCGTCAAACGTTTGTATGACTTGCCAGTGACTTGTGACCCAAGCTACGACTTGACTTGACTTGCTTGACATAAGGCAGTGACTTGACTTGACTTACCTTTATAAAAAAATTACTTGGACTTGCTTGAGACTCGAAGGTTAAGACTTGAGACTTGCTTGTGACTTGCACATGTGTGACTTACTCCCACCTCTGATTATTACACCACGATAGCACTACTAAAAAGTATGACATTATCCATACATTAATTTATAGGCTACAAAATAAATAAGCTACCATTGTGTACAGTTTATGAAATGAACACCCGCCATCCCGCGGTAATACGTCGTGCTTATTAATAATTAGCCTACTATGTTAAAAAAACGACGAAAACATGTTACTTGTTCACTTAATAAACATTTTGTTTAATGACAAATCGCTAAAGATGAAATTGGCCTCCCTTTCTGTCATTGTAATTGTGCGTTTTATTTATTTATTTTATATATTTTTTTGACCGATATTCGACTTTTGCTCCTCTATTGTCGAATGGCATTTTTGGCAGAAATTCACATCCCTACGCGAGGCGAATTATTCTCAAAGACTTACTTTTAGTCATTATTTGGGTAGCACACATATTCTGAATGCCTTCGGCAGAATTCAGATGAGCCATTTTAATCTAGATTAATTCCAAGATTCCAGTGAGATTAATCTAGATTAAAAAAAATAATCTATGCCCACCTCTAATATATATATATATATATATATATATATATATATATATATACAGGTCCTTCTCAAAAAATTAGCATATTGTGATAAAGTTCATTATTTTCCATAATGTAGTGATAAAAATTAAACTTTCATATATTTTAGATTCATTGCACACCAACTGAAATATTTCAGGTCTTTTATTGTTTTATACTGATGATTTTGGCATACAGCTCATGGAAACCCAAAATTCCTATCTCAAAAAATTAGCATATTTCATCCGACCAATAAAATAAATGTTTTTAATACAAAAAAAGTCAACCTTCAAATAATTATGTTCAGTTATGCACTCAATACTTGGTCGGGAATCCTTTTGCAGAAATGACTGCTTCAATGCGGCGTGGCATGGAAGCAATCAGCCTGTGGCACTGCTGAGGTGTTATGGAGGCCCAGGATGCTTCGATAGCAGCCTTAAGCTCATCCAGAGTGTTGGGTCTTGCGTCTCTCAACTTTCTCTTCACAATATCCCACAGATTCTCTATGGGGTTCAGGTCAGGAGAGTTGGCAGGCCAATTGAGCACAGAAATACCATGGTCAGTAAACCATTTATCAGTGGTTTTGGCATTACATTTACATTTATTCATTTAGCTGACGCTTTTTTCCATGGATATATCCAAAGCGACTTACAATTGCATATCCAAAGCGACAATTGCATATCCAAAGCGACTTACAATTGCATATCCAAAGCGACTTACAATTGCTATATTTCAGAGGTTGCACACCTCTGGAGCAACTAGGGGTTCGGTGTCTTGCTCAGGGACACATTGGTGTCTCACAGTGGATTCGAACCCGGGTCTCTCACACCAAAGGCATGTGTCTTATCCACTGCGCCATCACCACCCTGTTTGGCACTGTGAGCAGGTGCCAGGTCGTGCTGAAAAATGAAATCTTCATCTCAATAAAGCTTTTCAGCAGATGGAAGCATGAAGTGCTCCAAAATCTCCTGATAGCTAGCTGCATTGACCCTGCCCTTGATAAAACACAGTGGACCAACACCAGCAGCTGACATGTCACCCCAGACCATCACTGACTGG
This sequence comes from Siphateles boraxobius, assembly GCF_051911475.1. Lineage (NCBI taxonomy): Eukaryota > Metazoa > Chordata > Actinopteri > Cypriniformes > Leuciscidae > Siphateles > Siphateles boraxobius. Next base: position 15,409,248 of record NW_027508919.1, read on the forward strand.
GGGTACTTGACACTGGACTTCAGGCATTTTGGCATTTCCTTCTCCCCAGTCTTCCTCCAGACTCTGGCACCTTGATTTCCGAATGACATGCAAAATTTGCTTTCATCCGAAAAAAGTACTTTGGACCACTGAGCAACAGTCCAGTGCTGCTTCTCTGTAGCCCAGGTCAGGCGCTTCTGCCGCTGTTTCTGGTTCAAAAGTGGCTTGACCTGGGGAATGCGGCACCTGTAGCCCATTTCTGCACACGCCTGTGCACGGTGGCTCTGGATGTTTCTACTCCAGACTCAGTCTACTGCTTCCGCAGGTCCCCCAAGGTCTGGAATCGGTCCTTCTCCACAATCTTCCTAAGGGTCCGGTCACCTCTTCTCGTTCTGCAGCGTTTTTTGCCACACTTTTTCCTTCCCACAGACTTCCCACTGAGGTGCCTTGATACAGCACTCTGGGAACAGCCTATTTGTTCAGAAATTTCTTTCTGTTTCTTACCCTCTTGCTTGAGGGTGTCAATGATGGCCTTCTGGACAGCAGTCAGGTCGGCAGTCTTACCCATGATTGCGGTTTTGAGTAATGAAACAGGCTGGGAGTTTTTAAAAGTCTCAGGAATCTTTTGCAGGTGTTTAGAGTTAATTAGTTGATTCAGATGATTAGGTTAATAGCTCGTTTAGAGACCCTTTTCATGATATGCTAATTTTTTGAGATAGGAATTTTGGGTTTTCATGAGCTGTATGCCAAAATCATCAGTATTAAAACAATAAAAGACCTGAAATATTTCAGTTGGTGTGCAATGAATCTAAAATATATGAAAGTTTAATTTTTATCATTACATTATGGAAAATAATGAACTTTATCACAATATGCAAATTTTTTGAGAAGGACCTGTATATATATATATATATATATATATATATATATATATATATATATATATATATATATATATATACTGTATATATATATATATATATATATATATATGCATTTTTTTCAAAAGCGTATTAAACAATCTATTCCCAGCATGTCTCTCTTTTCAGCTGTTTCACTAGGTCTTTCTCTCTCTTCTCGACCTTAAGGTGAGTTACTCATTCAGTTCAATGACAATTATAACATTGGCCAAGTGACCCAAACATAGACATCTAAAGAGTTCATTTCAAAGTCTATTGAATGTGGATCAATAGACTCAATTGGTTTTACCCAGAGAAAGCAAGAGGAAAGGAATTAAAAGACAGGAAATATTTTGTGTGCATGTAAGGGGTATTTTCTTGGCTGTCTGCCTTATCTCAATCCCACATGTAGAATCCATTTCAGTCAGTGGATGCTGTTAAATAGTGTGGCTAATTTATCACAACAAAACCCAGTCTTTAAGTCAGTACACTCATCCATGTAATTAGCTGCTCGATGGTGTTGCAAAAAGGGTTCTCCTCAACTACAATGAGCTACATGTGTTGTGGTTTCTTTACATACCTACTAAAATCAGTCCAGTTACCTTGAGCACAGTTGTCACCTTTAAAGCCTGGGTTACATATGCAGGAGCCTGTAACACATATGCCATGACCCCCACACTGGGCATCCATGCATTGACCACTGGGCACGTCACATTCAATCCCTTTCCATCCGCTGTAGCACTGGCAGCGACCACCATTGTACTGACCATTGCCGCTGCACAACACTGGGCACGCCGCTAATAGAGTGAAAGAAATTAGTTAGAAGGATAAAGGTATACAACAGATGGAAGAAAGTCACAAAACATGCCCAGAATGTCTTACTTTTGGGGTTGTTTTGAAATTTATACTTTATACTATATTATTATACTCTCATTATTGTAATACTGTAATGAAAGTCATCCTTTCTGGACACAATTTTATTTAATTTTAAAGTTACCCCTTAAATTAAATACAGTACATGATTAATATCTTAGTATTTTAATTCTATATAGGGTACAGTATAATGTTGATTTAGCCGATAATCACATTCTATGACTCGATCTGGAGTCACTAAATTTGGTCGATCTCACAAACCAATTGTAAGTAAGTAAGTAAGTAAAGTTTATTTATAGAGTTCTTTTCACAGATAAAATCATAAAGTGCTTTACAAAGTGCAACCACAAAATAAAACAGTATATAATCAGTAAAAATTACAACATTTAAAGAGCCAAAAATAAAACCCACTCAACTAAAAGGTTGTCTAAATAACAGTGTCTTGAGATGCCTTTTAAAAGAATCGACCGAGTCGGCCACACGGAGGAACAAAGGCAAGGTGTTCCACAGTTTGGGGACTACAGCCTGAAAGGACAGCTCTTCCCGAGTTTTATAGCGGGTCTTTGGGACCATTTGCAATCTAATGATGTAAAACCATAAAAGGTGCCACAGACAAACATTTAAAAAATATACAGATGAGGCTTTTGCACAATGTCTTTTTACAAAATAAATCAATAAATTGCACCCCTTTTTCTGGGGTTTTCTCAGCAGTTTTGTAACATAAGCATCTCCAAATCTCCTTTTTTTAAAAAGGTTTTCTAAATTTGATTAAATGTGACATCAAATGAGACCTTTTTCTCAGCAATGACAAATAGAGGGCTTAATTGTCATGAAGACAAAAAATGTATGGGTCCCAAAAGAAAATGTATATTAAAGCAAAATGTTTTTTTCTTTCTTTCTATTTTGTGGTTAAATATGACCCCAACATGTTCTTTTGTCAGGTTTTATGACATTCATCCTCATAGCCAAAACTATCATTACAACACCACACACACACCTCTCGAGCAATATGGTCCAAGGAATCCTGGGAAGCAATTACATGTGCCTGAGACACATTCTCCATTGCCATAGCAATTGTGTGGGCATTCCATCACCGACTCTGCACAAAGAAGACCAGATAATAAAATTGCAATTTATCTGTGGCAAATTAACTGCATTTTTACACTGCAATTGTATTTGTGGTATAAAAAGACACAGTACAACGTAATTGTGGTAAAAACACTACTAGAGTGTCTTTAAGAATTACAAAGAGTCTCTTTGGAAGTTGCCTACTGAATTCCCACTTAATAAATAAATGTATAAATAATTGAAAAGGCAAGTACTTTCCTTTGCTGTAAATAAAAGCAGATCATCCTCATGACCGCATAACATACAACATAAATTCATATTTGAAAATAAAAACAAACAACTCAGCAGCTCAAGGCTTAGAGATTTAGTCTGTTGGCCTCCATATTCCCTGGCCTGACAGAAAGAGATAGCAGCAGAATCAAACTTATTGATTAGCCAACAACTCAGGGCATGCTTCTGCACGCCTCATTATCACTGCTGCACTATCTCAGGCACTTGGGTGCAAGACAGAAATATAAAAAAAGGCCATTTGAAGGCACCAATAAAAGCTTGTTACAGTGGCCCAATTGCTCTGTCAAGCATCACATTACATAATGTTAGGTATGAAATTACATTTTCAGCTTTGGATACAGAAAAAAGCAGGAAACAAAATAACAAGCCACTCTCTGAAGCGCATAAACAAAGACGTGTATGTACTCAATCACATGATGTTACACAGTTATATTACAAATGCTAGCTCACCTAGAACTATTGTGTTGTATGAAACAGGTTCTACAGTGCGCCCATCATTGTAAAAGGCCAGGTGCCACACACCGGTGTGCAGGTACTGAATAAAGCCCGCCTGCTGAACGCTGACCAGAATCTCCAGTCGATCCCTGAGCTCCGGATCAAACGGAACTCGCTCTGGTGAGATGAGCCTACTGCCATCCAGAAGCTCCACAAAGTCATACTGAAACAAACAATTACATTTGATGACTATAATTCAGCAGTTGCCAAAAGCATTACAACAAAGTAAAAAGGCAAATTTAATGTCCAGACATTAAGGCATTTAAGCTTTTTTTTAATTTTTTTATTTGGCACCACAGAGTGTATTATCCACCAGAACTTCCAGTACTTCAAAAAGAACATTAAAATAAAAAGATAGCCCAACTAACTCAAGACTCTAAATTAAAGTTTCTCCAATTGATTTCCTACTGGTCAGCTACAAAAAGCAATAAGGAGACACATGGCAAATTGGAAGCAGCACTCAATAAGCTTGCTTTAGTTTATTGTGAATGGCTTTGGGGACACATTGATTGAACATCTACAATAAGTTGGACAGTTTTCCTCAGCACACACAAAAGATGCCGCTTTTATTGACAGCTGTGAGTGTTAAACATCCAGCCAATCACTGAGACAGAGAGAAAATGTCTTTTTGTTGGAGTAGTTTGTTTTGTTTTGTCTTGATTAAAGTAGGATCTTGTGGAAAACCTTTGATGGCTGATTCCTTTATCTCTTGTTTTATATTAAATCGATTCAGTCAATACTTTGCAGACAACGGCTTATATAAATGCAAAATAATCAAGCAAATTCATTCATTTTGGAAGATAAAAGATATATCCTTTGTCTTTTTGTTTAAATAACGAATTAAATAACTAATTTTAGTCACTTATGACTTAATTAAGATTAAGTTTGAAGACTTTGATATTGTTTTACCTGTGTGTGTGAGGGTGGAAGACCCCTCCTTCCATAGACTCCAATTAGGGCATTTTTCTGAATGGAAATATTAAACTTGAGGAAGTGGGGTTGTTGAATGAGAAGTCTGGACCTCCAGAAAACACCTGGTGGAACAGCATGTGCTACCTGCTGACCCAACTCCACCTGCCCTGTGTCCAATGTGGCGTTATATTGCAGCATCACTCCTACCCTTCCTACGAGCAGACACATATTAAAAGAAATATTAACACATCAATAACTAAAAATGTACTTCATACAGCAATTTAAATGATATTTAGATTAAAGTTACACAACCGTTAAAACGTTTGGGTTCAGGAAGAGAAATTAATTAATTCTGAGAAATTAAAGAGGAAAATACCCCTAGAGTCTGCGAGAGCGGGGGCGGAAGATGACTCAATGTTGGACAACATGGTTAACGACTTTGGAATGCAAACGGATATGAGTATGGAGAGTAATTCACAAAAGACTAGTTCAGGTTCTGCAGTTAGCAAAGTCATTGAACTCCAAGCTTGTGTCTGTGGCTGGAGCAAGGCGACAACGGTCAGGGGTTTGAAGATTCATCAAGGGAAAATGAAATGCTTGAGAGAGAAGGGACAAGGGCCTCGCATTGATCAGTACTTCTTACGAAGTCAGTCAAGTCAGTCGAATGAAATCCAGCGACAGGAAGCAAACCACAGTTCGCAGGATATCAGCACCCCTGTCATAGAGGAGAGGAGGGTTTGCACAGTTAGTGATGAACACATTGATACTTGTGAACCCGGTCAGATTAACCAGCAAAAGAGAGAAAAGAACCTCAACGGGCATAGGCCTGGAGTTAGATGGCCAAGAGATTGTGAGAAAACTGCATGAGACACGGTAAACACAGATCTATGCTTTGCATTGGGAAGATTAACTGGTACAGTTGAAAAGAAGCTGGATAAATTTGGGGATACCATTTACGCATATGGAAGTGAGAGGTTTGGTGTGGAAAAAAGGAAGGAAAAGGTACAAACTACTCCTGGAATGTCTAGACGGCAGCAGAGAATTGAAGGGTTAGTTAGAGAAAGGAGGAGATATTTGGAGAAAACGCATACAGATGCAAAAAGGCATGAGCCTATGTCAATTCCGTCAGACATCCCACCTATCAATCCACCAGAATACCAAATGGTCTGTGCACCTAAGTGGAAAGTGATAGAGCAGGCTGTGAGAAAGGCAAGGGCTTCATCATCTCCAGGGCCTAATGGAGTTCCGTACAGAGTGAACAAGAGTGCTTCAGGAGTTCTACGAATTCTGTGGAAATTGATAAAAGTGGCATTGGAAAAGCAGGTTGTACCTAGAGCATGGCGCCGAGCAGGTGGAGTCTTTATACCTAAAGAAAAAGATGCTACAAGCATCAGTCAGTTTCGTCCTATTTCACTATTAAACGTCGAAGGTAAGATTTTCTTCAGCATTATTGTTCAGAGATTGTCAACCTACCTATTAAAGAATGGCATCATTGACACTTCAGTTCAAAAAGCGGGCATTCCAGGGTTCTTAGGATGCTTAGAACACATCAATGTTATCTGGCAACGAATTCAATCAGCTAAAAAGGAGAGGAAGGAGCTCCATGTGACATTCCTGGATTTGGCTAATGCATATGGTTCAGTGCCACATGAGCTTCTTTGGGCAGCATTTGAATTTTTCAGGGTACCGATGTCGATAACAAATTTAGTGAAAGCCTATTTTGGAGATTTGCAATTTAGTTTCTCAACTCCAGAATTCAGCACTACAGGGCAATGCTTAGAGGTTGGAATAATTGCAGGATGCACAATTTCTCCACTGGCTTTTACCATGGCAATGGAAGTAATCATTAGGGCATCAAAATGGGTAGTAGGAGGAGAGCGCTTGGCTTCTGGGATGCGACTACCACCAATCAGAGCATACATGGATGACATGACAACCATGACTACAACAGTAGCCTGCACTAATCGGTTATTGGGTAAGTTAACCGACAACATTGAATGGGCACAAATGCAATTTAAGCCCTCTAAATCAAGGAGCATCTCGATAATTAAAGCCAAGTTGATAGATAAAACATTCTTCATTAATGGTGAGGCAATACCAACAGTTTCTGAGAAGCCAGTGAAGAGTCTTGGGAGATGGTATGATGGGGATCTAAAGGACACAGTTCGAGTGGGAGAAGTTAGACGACAAGCAGTGGAAGGGTTGAAGAGCATAAACAGCTGCGCTCTACCAGGGAAACTAAAACTCTGGTGCTTTCAGTTTGTTCTGCTGCCTAGGTTGCTGTGGCCACTGACTGTACGAGGTTTCTTTGACAACAGTGGATAAGCTGGAATCGTTAATAAGTTCATATATCAGGAAGTTATTGGGAGTTCCACGCTGCCTCAGCAGAGTGGGACTTTATAGTAAAGGAGTATTGCAGCTGCCAGTCTCTGCTTTAACCGAGAAGTTTAAGTGTGCCAAGGTCAGACTGGAAATTACCTTAGTAGAGTCACGCAACAAATGTGTAAGGGAGGCAGCACCTGTGTTAAAAACTGGTAGAAGGTGGTCAGCAAAGAAATCTGTGGAAGAGGCAAAGGCTGACCTTTTTGGTGCAAAATGACCTTTTTGATTGCAAATTGGTGATATCGTGGGGCAGATACAGCATGGAAGAGGGGGTTTTGGGCTCAGTTTAGCTCCTCCTAAATGGCACAAGGCAGACCCAGCTCAAAGGAGGAAGCTCGTAGTCAACGAGTTGCAAAAGCAGGAGGAGAGGATGAGGTGTATAAAGGCCATTTCCCAGGCCAAGCAGGGAGAGTGGATGAGATGGGAGAGTGTGGAACAACGCAAGATGGGCTGGCAAGACCTTTGGTCAATGGAAGAGAGTAGGATCAGTTTCCTTATCAGGTCAACATATGATGTTCTCCCATCACCACAGAACCTAAACCTCTGGGTAGGAGAGGATCCCTCTTGTCCTTTGTGTTCATCACCTGCCACATTAAGGCTCATAGCAAAGGTCGGTTTACTTGGGGTCATGACCAAGTACTCTGATGTTTGGCTTTAGCATTGGAAGACAAGCGTAACATGACCAATAAGTCGCCACCTGTTCTAGCAAAACATTACACACAGAAGACAATATTCCTCCGCCCAGTCAGGCAACCACCAAGAAAAGGTGTTAAAACCGATTCTCGCTCAGGACAACTGGAAGCTGCTAGGGACTGGAAAATGCTGGCTGATCTTGATCAACGGCTTATTTTTCCACCTGAGATTGCCACCACTAACCTCCGACCAGATATTGTTTTGTGGTCTGGATCAGCACGCATTGTTCAACTGATAGAGTTAAGAGTGCCATGGGAGGATGCTGTAGATGAGGCATATGAGAGGAAGAAACTGCGGTATGCTCAGCTGGCCACTGAAGCAGAACAGCGAGGATGGAGAGTCCGGGTTTATCCAGTGGAAGTGGGTTGTTGAGGATTTGTGGCACACTTCACAACCCAGTTCCTCAGAGACGTCGGATTCAGTGCCCAAGAGTTGCGTCGCACAGTAAAGCACTTATCTGAAGCAGCAGAGAGGAGCAGCAACTGGCTGTGGTTGAGACGGAAAGAGGCTGGCTGGCTGTGTACAGGCCGCCATGCTACGGTTTTGAAAAATTCTTGAAAATTTGAAGAGTTTATTTGTATAGTTTGCATAGTAATTACAGTTATTACGTTCCTGTGTATTTTGCGTGAATCAGGATTGGTGTTTGGACCGATATTGTGTTTTGCGGTTGTATGTCATACGGAACCGTTGCCACTGACCGTTTTAAAGTCCGCAGTGGGGCTCGACAGCCTTAGTCAAACGGGTTGGCGCGTATGGTGAGGAGAGGTTGTGGAGAGGTTCTGAGATTGTGGTTCGGTCACATGTGAACTACGAAGAAGGAGCAGCCTCAGCAGCAGGAGGGATGTAAAGGTCTGCAAGCTGGGCTGAGTTGAGTGGGGGACGGAGGGGGGTGACTCTGGGACGCCAGAGTCACTGTCGAGCCCTCTTGAGGTGTCGTTGGCTAGTCGACGAAACACTGAGGATGAAAGGTGCCCACTTGAAGACCCTAGAGATGTCCCCTCCTCTGCTCAATCCAGAAGGTTGTCATGAGGGGGCCACACTTTGGTTGGAGCCGTAGTGTGTGCAAATACACTGCAGCTATTAACACCAGACAGAAGGAGATTCAAATCACCATTTGGAAAGAAGCGTAAATGGATGGAGAAGCATAGGTTACTGTAAAGCTATGTCTTAGTTGGTGCTTATCTTGGCGAAAGCCGAGTACAAATCAGCATGAAGTTTTAACATCTACTCTAGTGTAATGAAAATCAGATGTTTTTTTACTCATTACTACACATTAAAATGATCAAAAATGACAAAAAGCCCTTTATGTTACAAAATGTTTCTATTTAAAATAAAATGCTGTTCTGTTTGAATGTTTTTCTTAAAATAATACTGAAAACGAATCATTATTAAAATATATAAAATAATGTTCCAAACATTAATAATAAGAAGAAATAATACAAAATGTTTCATGAACTGTAGCATACATAATACTGAACCCACAAGTCCAGAAAACTGTTCCATTCATATTATTATATTATTTGAAGTTTATTCACAGTTCACTTATCAGACTTAAATGTGTTGTTAGATACAATTAAGATACTTTAGTGTTGGGTACTTGTATAGCATTTTCTAATTATTATTTGTTTTCTTGTCTGCCCAAAGTTGATTCATGACAACAAACCCAGTCAATTACCATTCCTTTCTAATGCAGTCAAGATTCATGTTTAAGTTTAGCCTGGTCAAATTTGACAATCATTGACCCATCTGAACTAGTTACAATTAAGAATCAAAAGAAAATTTACGTTAAACTTATTTTTTATATTTATGTTCAGAGATAAATGGGCTTGTCAATGTTTTATTTATTTTTTTCAGATGAGTCTCTAAATTTCAAATATTACTCTAAAACTTGCAGTAGGCATTTGCTATGCTCTTTCATACTCTCCAAATGCTATCAATTGAAGACAGTTGACAGAGTTTATACAACACAAGCAAACATCTTTATATCATACTTCAGAAAGAGGCAGTTCGTCAATTAAATGAACACAATATAACATGGCAGCTTCGCATTCGGAGTGAGGAAATAGTCTTTTATTGGTTCGCTTCAAACTGGTGCTTTCTAAAGATGGTAATTAGGACAAACCCAGCACAGTGGGTGCTATTCTTTGGAGATTGTCACTCCTCAAGCAAAAGATACCACCACTATATTTACATTCACAACCTTTTTTAACTTATTTTATCCATCAGGAATTGCTTGGATTGTAAAAAAAATTACAGTTGCATACTAGAATAGACCAAAGTGGTTAGCTGTCCTTGGTGGTTGATTTATATGACTTTATATCTCTGAAGACTAAAATATTTTAATATAATTTAATTATTTAATATATTATGTATCTGTATTATTATTCTTTATTAGTATTCATAATTTGTTGTATTATCTTATGACGTTTAAAATGCATGAGTTATACTATAGATTGCATGCACACATGTGTTTAAGGATCATATTTTAGACACAGAGAGGGGAGCTGGGACAGTTATACATTTTGCTTAGAGCTATGTGTGCAATATAACATGTTCCACTGATAATGATACATCAAATGTGTACAGTTGGCATATTCTTTACAAGGAAAGGAATGTTTTTCAACTGATGCAAATGTACCACTAATGCATACACAGAGGGATAGTTTCTTAATATGGAAAGTGGATTGTGCCATGTTTAAGCATGAGGTATACATTCCATTTTAAACATAAGCAACATGTTTTGCTACCTTACAAGGGAGTTGTCAATCCTTACTGTATTTACTCAGAAAAACATAAAGGCATGATGGGGTGAGAGGATGGAGAACATAGAAGCATGAGGGGGTGAGGGAGGAGAAACACAGATAAACTATTACAGCTGGCATGATGGGGTGAGGGTATAGAGAAATGGGGAACAGAGAAATCTGGGATAAAGACCACCTTGCCTGTAACCTTATTCTTCTATGCCTGTTTCTCTCATATGTCTGAGACATGTATAGACATAATAAATAAGAGATCTCTCTTGTGGCTTCCGTGATTCAACAATAATGGGGAAAATCATGATTTTCAAATCTATAATTGTGACTGTATATCTCAATATTTGACTTTCTATCTTTCAAATGCAACTTTGTTTCTTGTAATTGTGACTTTACATATCACAATGTGATTTTATATCCCTCAACTGCAACTTTCTTTCTTGTAATTGTGACTTTATCTCACAATGAGATTGTATATCTCTCAACTGCAGCATTGTGAGATATAGTCACAATTACAAGAAAAAATGTTTCAATTGTGATATAGTCAAAAGTACAGGAAAAATGTTGCAAGTGAGAGATATGAAGTCACAATTACAAGAATCAATGTGACAATACAGGTATCGCTGTTGCAAATTGTTTCTTTTAATTGTGACTGTATATCTCACAATTTGACTTACTATCTTTCAAATGCAACATTGTTTCTGGTAATTGTTACTTTATATCTCAGAAATGCAACGGTTTCTTTTTATTGTGATTTTAAATCTCACAATGTGGCTTTCTATCTCTATCTTTATTTTTTTATTGTTACTTCATATCTTACAGTTTGACTTTCTTTTATTCAAATGCAACATTGTTTCTTGTAATTGAGACTTTATATCTCACAATGTGACTTTCTACCCCTCAGATGCAACATTGTTTCTTGTAATCTCACAATGTGACTATATCTTACAATTGTGACTATTTCTCAATGACTATCTCACATTTGCGACTTTATTTATCACAACTGACTGTATGTCTAACGCATTCTCATCCTTTGGCGTCATATGTGACGCCATATGACAAAATGGCGAAATACTACGCACATGGCACCCTTTATCGTCAATATAACACGCACTGTGATGGGTAGGTTTAGGTGTGGGGTAGGGTCTGCATCTCATATTCACGCTAAAGTATGCCAGTCAACTTTATGACGCCTTGGTTTTGCGTGTTATATTCACGCTAAAGGGTGCCATGTGCGTAGTATTTCGCCGTTTTGTCATATGGCGTCACATATGCCGCCAAAGGATGAGAACGGGCTCGTATGTCTCAATTGACTTTATACTGCATCTCAACTTGTAACTGTTTATCTAACAATTAATGTTTAATATTTTACTCTAACACAAAAATGGGTACTATACTGTACTAAGAACAAGAAAGAAATTGAAAAGAAAACACTTCTCTACAAATTAATATGCTGCTTGACTGCAATGTATGAAATGTATAAAGTATATCTAAAATATCTCATAGTGATGTGAAAAGACAGTTCTCTGTGATTATAAGGTCATTGATTTCAGCCTTGAAATGTTACCATCTGCAGAAATTGCAGTCACAGTGTTGGTCGGGAACGTCACTGGTTTGGCTTGTCCATTCTCAAAGGCGTGATTATCCACATCCTTCAGTTTCCAGTTCAGGCCAAGTATATGCATGGCTGCGACAGAAAGCAATTAGGATCATGAAACGGAACAGCAAGCACATATCATGTCATGAGACATTCTCATTTGCAAAAAGATATAGTTTAAAAGCTGTTGAAAGCCATTTTAGAAGGTGATTTGCACTCTCCTTTACGCATGTGTTGGACACAAGCACAGTGCATTAAAAAAGAAAACCTCTCCCTCATTAGAATCTGCTCTGAATAGTGCACAATGTCTTTTTTGCTGTTTGAAAACATTTTCTTTGAATTATCGCTGCATGGGGTCTTGACGAAAACTATTTTGAATATACTTCAGATTAGCTTTTAGCTTGTTACTGAAAACTGCTTGCTGAGGAAATTAAATCAGTTTCCAGTGATTAAAAGGGAAGAAAATGCGAAAATCAAAAACCTGTTATATAATACAAGAGTTTCTCTCATTCTCCTTGCTACTCTCCTCTCTCAATCTTTTCTTTCCTCCATTCTCTCTTCAAAACTTCCTCTTCCTCATGCACTGCTGTCAAATCTTAGGCAAACACTTTCTAGTTTTTTGTTTTTTTTAACCGCTCGATGTGTGTGAAAACAGCTAGGGAAAAGTCTCCTTCAAAGTTCACAGCGAGGGAGCTTGCTGAGGAGGCAGCACTTCACACACCTCTCTTCCTCTCGGTTTGATCTTTGGAGGGATGAATGTTTCTAACAGGCCTTCAGCAGGGGGGAGGAGCCTCCAACTGCGGCAAATAACTCACAGTGGGGAAACAATGTTAAGAAATCTGAGAGAATAAAACAATTTGAGGTTATAATATTTGTAAGGGATAACAGCGTGAATATAGATTGTTGCAGACAATAAGTAAGATCAATTCATGTTGCTTTTGCTTAGCAGCAGTTATTAGTTACTTAATTGATGTCTTTTTCTAGTATATGTGTGTGTATATGACTTCCTCTGTGGCAGGGGCGGAGCTAGACTCGTAGTACAGTGGGGGCGGAGCTTCATCACAGGGCCCTCTGCTACCAAATCATTTTAAAATTAATACCGTTAATGTTCCGTCTTTCATATGGATAGTGTCGGATAGCCAGCCTGAAGAGAATGCAAAGGCAAAATTCTAAAAGGATAAATCTCTCAATGTGTCCAAATGTAGACCCTATATTAGGGTTGAGCCGATAGACGATAGTATCGTGTATCGACGATAGTCAGAGATATCGCTGATGGCAGATGCATTTGACGATATCAATACGATAATTGGCTTGTTTTTCCATTAATGTATTAAAGTATTATTATTATAAAGCTAGTATTGTTATTAAATTAATATTAAGAACTACAATTAATTTGTCTTGCCTAAATTCATAACGACATCACTGCCTAACACTTGTGACAACACCGACACGTGCGTATGGGGACTCCTCTAAGAAAATGTTTTTAAAACCGACAAAAAAAAAAAAACACATCCCACATCAAGATTGAATTGCAAGATGATCCATTCACAAATTGTCAAGAGTGCTTGTTTTAACAGACGCATCATTCTTATACAGAGCCAAGATGAAAACGGCATCGTTGTTCGTCAGTATTTTGTTTCCATAACACATTAACAAAATGTTTAATGACGCTAATAAAACTAAAAAAATACAATTACTAAATATGAATAATAATATCACTAAAATGATATAGGCCTAATAACAGTCTTTAGTTCACAAACACAGCACAACTCTGGCATCTGTGAAAATCAAAAGCAGCATCAAACACTTGTTTAACGAGAAATATTCTTCTAATTTTTTCACTGTCATTAATGTAGGTTCACAAGAGAAATATTAAGCCAGTAAATTAAGATAGTCGCTACACCGTTATATCCATTGTCGTCTCTGAGAGAATGCAGCGTTAATGCAGCGACAGATGCTGAAAGCTCAGTCCGTTTCTGCTTTCACTTTCAGTTAATGAGTGCGTTTACATGCACTTTTCTTAACCCGATAATGCTGAATAAACTGACAATGCATATGGTCATGTAAACGCATTAAGCCGTTTTCCTTTATCGGAGTCAAGTCATAAGTTTAAGTATAAACCGATCGACTCAGCTAGATTTGTGCCCCTTATTCAGATTTCTTCAGGCATTTAAAACGCATGAACCCGCGTTCTTTGGGCTTATTGAAGTCCGCGTATGTGAAGTGCATCCAGACAGAGAGGTAGGAGGACATATATCGAAAACTCAGACTCTTTCTTGACCCAAGCAATTATTAAAACGTGTTCTCATCTCGTGCAGAATTACAGTCAAAATGCTGCATCTGTAACGGCATGAGAGGATAATGTGTGTCAGAGTATTTCAACATGTTAGCAGGAAATTTACGGAGTCAGATACAAACATTATTAGGATATTTTTTTACTTCACTATGCCAGGAAATAACCTGATTTAGCCTATTAAAAAACACTCCACCTTTGCTGGCAAAATAGAAAAAGTTTCTCGTATATAAAACAAAGTAATAAAACAAGCAAATTAATGAGTAAATAATCAAGTTAATAACCAAATAAGTAAGCCCCGCCCCCCTCACGATAATATCGTGTATCGCCCATCTCACAGGCTGACGATAGGACGATATGAAAATGGAGCGTATCGCCCAACACTACCCTATATCTTATTAAATTATAAATATTGTATTTTATTTATTGTATTTAAAGTTTTTTCACACAATATTTCAATTGAAATTTTCAATCCAGTGTCATAGTGTCTGGTTTGTGTTCCCTGGGTTGTCACTAGAGGTCCTCGTTCTCACGGTGTCTTTCACGATTGACTTCAATTCCCAGCATTCTGTCGGTCATTCATCAGTTCATTGCACTCAGCTGTTTCCCATCACCTTGTTAGTTTTGTGTATATATACCCTGTCTGTTTCAGTGTTTGTCACGGAGTCCTTGTATATTGTCCCCCCACTCCCGTTGTTATTTCTAGCCTGTTTCTAGTGTTTGTATTTTATGTTTTTGGATTGCCATTTTTGATTTTGACCTTTGCCTGGACTGGTTGTGAGTACGGATTACCCTTTAAATAAAACTGTTTTTGGATCTCTATTCCCTGTGTGTGCGTGTCGTGACAGAAGGACTCCGTCATGCAGAGATCCAGCGGTATGGGGTCTCCAAAGTCTCCAGCCACTGAGAGGGGGAAGAAACAGCAGAGGGGGAATTCTCAACCTAAAGAGATTCCTCCTCGTATGAACATCTTAGAGTGTTTTGCACTGTGGGCCCGATTGACTGAGGAAGCTGATTTGAAGAAAGCTTCCACACCCCCTTCAGATCATCCCATAGAGTCGTTCGAGGGAACCCGGCTGGTAAAATTGTATGGGGTCCGCGGAGGTCATAGGAGAGGAGGTACTAGAGGGGAGTCCAGGTATCACTCTCCTCCTCGATCCTTCATGGAACCTGAGGTGGTGAGGTCCAGCCTAGACTTCTATCTGCCGCCGATCTCATCCAGTCCTGAGCCTGCCTGTCGCTATCAGAGGCGGCAGAGGAGGAGGAGAGGGAGAGCTTCCGGCGATCCTGACATCCCCTAATAGCCCGCTGTCTCCCTGGAGGTCGTCCCCGAACAGCCCGCTGTCTCCCTGGAGGTATTCACCTGAACAGCCTGCTGTCTCCCTGGAGGTCGTTCCCGAACAGCCAGCTGTCTTCCCGGAGGTTGTCCCAGAACTCCCCATCATCAGTTCTGCCTTGGCCAGGAAGGCTGTGTTCCTTTTTTTATGTAGTAGCAGTTCTGCAGGCATGGAGGAAGCAGATGAATTCTGCTGTTCCTGAGCCGGAGCCAGTGTCTGCTGTTCCTGAGCAAATGTTTGTTCCTGAGTCGGCGTCTGTTCCTGAGTCGGCGTCTGTTCCTGAGCGGGCGTCTGTCCCTGAGCGGGCGTCTGTCCCTGAGCGGGCGTCTGTCCCTGAGCGGGCGTCTGTCCCTGAGCGGGCGTCTGTCCCTGAGCGGGCGTCTGTCCCTGAGCGGGCGTCTGTCCCTGAGCGGGCGTCTGTCCCTGAGCGGGCGTCTGTCCCTGAGCGGGCGTCTGTCCCTGAGCGGGCGTCTGTCCCTGAGCCGGCGTCTGTCCCTGAGCCGGCGTCTGTCCCTGAGCCGGCGTCTGTCCCTGAGCCGGCGTCTGGTCGACCCATCTGTCCCCGATGGGTCGTCTGCTTCGCCCTCGCCGCCCGATGGACTGTCTGCCTCGCCCTGGCCGCCCGATGGACTGTCTGCCTCGCCCTGGCCGACCGATGGACTGTCTGTTTCGCCCTGGCCGCCCGATGGACTGTCTGCTTCGCCCTGGCCGCCGGCTAGACCATCACCCCCTGTTTCTGTTCCCTTCCATGGACCTGGACCCCCATCCCTCCCCCTGATCCTCCACCGTACCACCTCCCTCCTGGACTCTTGTTTTGTTTGTTTTTTGAGGGTCTTGGAGCGTCTGGTAGCCGCTCCGTAGAGGGGGGGTTATGTCACAGTGTCTGGTTTGTGTTCCCTGGGTTGTCCCTAGAGGTCCTCGCTCTCACGGTGTCTTTCATGTTTTTGGATTGCCATTTTGGATTTTGACCTTTGCCTGGACTGGTTGTGAGTACGGATTGCCCTTTAAATAAAACTGTTTTTGGATCTCTAGTCCCTGTGTGCGTGTTGTGACATCCAGTTGTTTCAACTGGTTTTGTAGAGTTTTAGAATGTTTGAGCATTGTGTATGATTGTCAACAATCTGGCATTATCTAAACATGAACTGTTGACGAAACGCACTTAGGCCAAGAAACGAATGCAGTGAGCAGTATATACAGAGCTCTTTAATTCGTTTTAAAGACGTTTTAAATTTGTTTTAAATTCGTTTAACCTCGTTTTATTGTAATGAATTCAACAAGGCATGCTGTGTCTTTGAAGCAACCAAGGCTAAATAATTTGTTCGTTTTTTTCGTGATTTGTATGGATGACACGCAGCGACATATACAGTACTATCAGCTGTATGATGTGTTTTTACCCTGAAATGTTTAATTTCGAGAGAGACCCGGTGCACGCAGTGACGGAGACAAAATAAACTTGCTAAAAAGAGATCCAGCGCGAAAGAGAGGCAAACAAAAACGGATGTTCTTAATTTATGTTGCTTTGGACTATTTTCATTTTGTACTGTTTTAATTATTTAATTTAGCTGCAATACAAATTTAAAATGTCACAAGAATAAGATTCTGTGTTTCTTATTTTGCATCGCGAAGGAAATAAACTCTGAACTCGATGCAACCCTGTTTTAAATAAATAAACTGTCCCGACACTTTATTTAAACCTTGAAATGTGCTATGGGTTTCAAACTTAATTCATTTTAGAGTTATTTTACATTTTCATTGGTTTTTATATTGAAAGCAATACTATTTAGTTAGTCTGTTATTTTGTGTAGCCATGTCAACAAAATCAGTCTTTTTTCTGATTTGTTCAATGTATGGATCTGTTTTGAAAAAATTCTTCCGTTGCTTCGGCCGGGTATCACTGTCAGTCATCTCAATTTCGTGAATGATTCACAAAACAATAATTTAGCAGATTAAAGACGAGCATCTTCATTTTCGTTTTCTGACGCGATCGGCTGACAATCTTCCTTCATCAGTTTTGTCGTCTGTGCAGCGGCTCTACTGGAATGTAGCAAATGTATGTTGTAATTTGCCATTGATAATTAAACAAAACGCTTGACCTTCACTAAATAAACAGTTAATAAACTCGCTAATAAACGGTTAATTATTTAAGAATCAAGAACGGTAAAACATAAACGCTGTCAGCTACAATGAGATTCGATCTCTGATCGCTTGAAGCTCCATGAGGCTCATGTTGTTGCGTTGACCACAGAGCTACCGTCTGAACGCTGTTATCATAACGTCTTTTATGCTCTTGCAAAGCCTCATTGATGTAGCCGCCTAATATTTTTATATTGCAATGTTTTAGAAATATTTTCATTATTTATTCAATTTAATTTCAGTAATGTCAGGATTATGATTATGAATTTGTTTAACTACAATGTTTCACTTGAAAGCTGGTAGCAGATGAATTCAATCGCTCTGAATGAGCCGCGGCGCGGCGGCAGATTACGCAATAGAGACAATAAACGGACACTTTTCAAAGTCTGTGATTGTAGCGCCTCTTAGCGGTAAAAGGCAGCAAATACACACCCACAATTTAAAAGTATTATTCTGGTTGAGTACCAACTGTACTTTGCCTGGGCCCCGTTCCTGTCCAGTGACGAAATATTGGCGGCGTTTGAGGGGCCCCTAGTTGGCACGGGGCCCTGGGGCGGACACACGCTATTGCTCTGTGGGACTGGGAGACTATTTAGAGCAGAGCACCAGGTGTTTTGGCCACAGATGGTTGGGGAAGAAAAACTCCACCTGATGAGCTATTTCGCTATCTCTGATGGGGGTAGGCTGTATAAAACAGCTCACACCTGAGTACCTCATGGTCACATAAGCTAGACACACATACACAGTTACCTATGCAGTAGCAGAGCAGAATTGACAGCAGGGTGGCCACTCCTACGGCACTGAGAGCGGTGCATTTCCACGAACACCGTTTAGGCGACTTGTTAAATTTGAATGCACCTCTTGATAGTGTGTTGTGGGTTAAGGGACGGGCTGGCGGAGAGTAGACAGCCCCGGTCGCCATGGTGTAACCGGGATTAGGAGTTGTGAAGAGAGATGTGGTGCCTGTTCCAGTCTTAAGCAGGAAGTGCCTAGGGAAAGAAGATAAGATATGGAATGATGAAATATAAAAACAATAACTTTGCTGAAAACTTTTAGAGCGAGCTGTGAACAAAACCTAAGGTTAAAAAGTGGTGTCTTTTTTAGGAGTTATTAAAAAGTTTGACATTTTGAGAACTTTAAATTAAACCTTTTTCCTTGACGTATCAATATTTTTTTTATCACTATAGAAACAGCAATTTTATTATCTATGTAACAAAAGTTGTAATTTAATAAACTGTTATTTAAATTGTAATAACTACATTGATTTAAAGGGTTGTCATTGTAATGTTATGTTTACAGATCCTGTTCTTATAAAATGAATGTCTCTAATGATGGGCTATGATGGAAAGAAGCGCACAAAGTCAAGTCAAAGTGAACAGCGGTTAACTGAACTCTAGATTCTATGATAAGAAACATAACCCATAATGATGTGTATGAATCAGCATTTGAAGGCAGTGTTTTGCTCTGCTTTTCATCAGTGGCGCTCCACCCCTGCCGAATCTTCTGCGCCACAGCAAAATAAATCATACTTTACCTGGGTTGTGAATGTTAAGTTTGCTGTCTGATTTAAATGTGATGAGAACACAGTATACAACAAAATGAAGGCAAGAAGATGCATTTTGAGCTGGGAATTGGTCATAAAAACTCACAAACATTTGAAAACCTGTCAATGTCGTGCTGGTACTTTTTCAGTAAGGTCTAAAAATAAGTCGAATGTCAGTTTTTTTGTCAAAATTGGGTTTTCATTAAATTATTATTCTATAACATCTTGTCTATCATCTCTGAATATATAGGCAAAATTCACTAGTTTAGTGCAGAAAAATAGCGATTTATAGTGGCAAGCTGAAAAGACTGTCTTTCTCTTTAAGAACACGCACGGCGGAGGTGCAAAAAAAGAAAAATATCGCCCAAAGCTTTCCTTCTCTTAACACAACAAAGATCAAATGAACGACATAACATCTAGAATAAAGGTATATCAATGTGCATTTCCCGCCAGTCCTGTGTAAACTACAACGGCAATTTTTAAAAATGTTTTTATCCAGAACATTATCATGAGATGCGGAGTGGAGCACAAGAGAACAACGGACTCTGAAGTAGCTGCTCGCCTAAAAGATTTTGCTCGCCTCTCAATCGTCCAATTTCAAAACGGTTTTCACAGGATGAATTTTGAGTTTGTAAGCTTTCGAATGATACCAAATCTATGATGACTACTAAAATATGTGATATGAAAAAAATGCAATAAAAAAAGAGCGCCAATCGCCCCGCTATCAGGATGTGACAGTTAATTAAACCTGTTTTTCTGAAAATTCCGTTCCAGAAAATCATAGCGATCCGCCGACTTCAGATAACCATAACTTTTGTTACCGACAAATGAAAGAAATAGAAACAGATTTGGAAAGTGCTTGAAACCAGCTTTAATATGGTATCAAAACCTTTAATAGGTAAAATTTCACCATGTGATGGGTTTTCCCAGATTGCATCACATATTATATAGATATATATATAACTTTTTTTTTCATGAGAAAACATTTAAAACAACACTCCGAAGCTTGTTCTTTTGTGGAAATTTCAATACAGGGCTGGTTTTAAGATGCCTGCTTTTCATTCAGAAGGACTCCATTGTAATACTTCTACTTTATAATCTGCACGGTTATGAGCTGCAGCCACGACTCCAAACACACACACACATTTTTTCACAAGGGCTCAGATAGGTTCCGGGCCACTGCACACTGAATGAGGTGCATTTAAAAGCCTTCACAAACGATTAACAAATACACTGACAGTGTGCCGTTTTGAGGCCAAACAATCCATAATTGATTAGCAGGAGTGTGACGCCAGCTAGAGAAAATGACTGAGCTAATCCTCGTCGCCCCTTTTTATAGGGTGTGAGAGTTTTGTTCGCATTAGGACTACTAAAAAGTAACTTCACCCCAAAGAGATTTTTGTACTTGTACAATCTGATTTTCTGTCAGCGGCCCACCTTTCCTTGTCATCGGGTTGACGCTTGGAATGCTGTGGCGCGAATGAAGAGGCCCAGCAGAAGAAAAGGGGATGATTTGGAGGTTGAAAGAGAAACTGCAAACAAAAGAATAAAAGTCCGTTTCTAGCATAATCTGATATATAATGATGGCCGCATTAGCTAGGCTAAAGAAAAGCGTGGGCTTTTCAAAGGATTACTTGTTGACTTAAAGAGTTCAAACGTTTGAGTCTATATGCGAAAAGAGTATGTGACTTGTGACAAAGTGGAAGGCGAGTTTAAAGTGAAGACAAACCCTCATTCCAACAAATGTGCATGTGAGACTGCATATGAGAAAAATATGTGAAAAACAAGGAGGAATCGCACAGATCCTCTCAACTCCATCTAGGACTCAAGCATCTGCCACCTCAGTAGGGGTCTGGGAGCAGCAGGTGTCTCTCTAGCACTCGGCAGAGTGGCGGTATTTTAAGACGCTCCCTGGAGGTTTCTGCGCCACTGCCATTTTAGGACAGTCCCTTTCTGTTGGCATGCAAAGATCAGAGTCTTTGTGACAGACAGCGGAGTGGAAAGTTTTCAAGATAACGTGCTAAGAAAGGTAGAGTAGTGAGAAAAGGAGACTTGATGGATTGGCGTAGTGCATGGAGAAAAGAGAGGAAGCTGAAGGGAGAGAGAGGTAGAAGAGGAATTCTACTGGGATCATTAATAACAGGAGAAGACTGTTTTCTGCCTAGATCTAGATCAAAAAAAAAAAGATTTTTCACTTGATGTGATTACAAAACATCTTTTTTTTCTCATATCCAAAATAAGTACACTATCAATAGAGTCTTTCTTTTTGTTGCTGTTTTTTTTTCCTCTCCACAATGGAGCACAACAGCTGTGGTGCGCAAAAGATCAAAAACATGACGCACAGCATTACTAACTCTGTTATAAACGAATGTGTATAGTGCGACTGCAGGAAGGCCTCTACATTAAATGCTATTTCAAAAAGAAAACATTTAATGGCTAAGTTATTATTATTATTTTAAGAAAGAGCTGATTTTGAAGTGATTTACAAAAAATTAAACCATTCCTGTCGTAATTATATTCCTCTGCTGATGAAAAAAGTGACATTTAGTGGAGATTTCTAAAGGTAAAGGCGTCATGTTTTATTGGATGTTAATGGAAGATTGGAAAAGCTTAAAGAAAAAAAAAGGGCATTATATTGAAATACCAAAGAAAGAAAATCCTCATTAAATTGAAGGCCAGGCTGATTGTAGACTAAAATTAAATTTGATTCATTCACTAAAGATGTCCACTCTACATTTATTTTTTACAATGATCACCCATTCTTCTATATCCCGCACACACCACTGCTTCGTTCATACCAGGTTAACTTAATTGATTAATTTAGTATATTCTTGCCTACACACATCATGTTCATTTTATGACAGGGCGCAACAGTGAATACATACAGTATTTATGTTTGCTTTATAAACCAGGGAGCATAAAGCAATTTCAAATAGGGTTTGGAATTGCTATATGATGAACATATTTCAGTTGTACATGTAGCTGTTAGCGTTAGACTTGTTCTTCCTTTAGGTGGCATGACAACAATAACAACTTCAACAACTTTTCAAATATTCTATAAATATTATTTTTTTAAATTGTGTCAATGTATCATCCCTCATTAATTACTTTTAAAAGAGATCCAATGAACCCTGGATTATTTCACATGCATACTGCGTTTTGTCTTTGTCAAAAATAATTATGTTTTATTTATTTATTTATTTATCTTCTATTTTTTCAATATTTTTTACCCATTTACTCTTTTAGCTGAAAACTGAATGTGAAATGTTATGTTATATATGAAAAAAAAGGGGGGGTGGGGGTTTAGGCCATCTAGTAGATATTTTTAGTACATTATTGTCACAATTTTGATATAAGTATTTAATGGCACACATGTTTTTGTGATGATACTGTGAACAGTTTAAAGCTGTTATACGTCTTGTTTAACCTTTCGAGTGGGTGGCAGCTCAGGCTCCTGGGGGTATATGCAGGGTTATATAAACTGTACCATTATGGCATTATCCGCAATGCATCTTCCAGAAAGATTTAACTCCTTCATTCTATATAAAGTTATTATGACTGGAAGGAATTTCTTGTTCATATATATATATATATATATATATATATATATATATATATACACACACATATATATACTATGTCTGAAATGTAATTCTTTTTTTAATTTCTGTTTTATTTTTTTATTTTTTTGTGGAGGCATTTTTCAGATACTGACAGAATGTTTTCACAATACAAAAAGTATTTTATTTCAAAAGGTCAAGGATGATTTTACCCTTTTTGATGTTTCATCCACTTAGTCTAAATATAGACCAATACATTTCATGAAATGATTGATTTACAGTAGGTTTCAACTACTAATACTATTCTTATGAAGAAATAAAAATTTTCTTTGTCCACTACTTGGTCATTTAACTGTAAGTGTTTGCATATAATTTAATGTATACATAACAGAAATGTTGGCTTGCATATGATGACTTTTGCTTTGGCTAATAAAGTCTATTTCCAATGCGTTCGCATTCATATGCGGCCTCTGCAGGTCCCAATCTACCAGGACCCTTCCCTTCAGGCTTTTGAAGTGAAAATGCTGATTGTAGCACTAAGAAATCTGCATAAGGGTGGGGAAAATCTATGATGCAGTACATTACTATTTACACTGTGTGTCTGTTACGAACAAAGGCTAAATTTAGTAAAGGACGTCATCCTTCTATGAACACTAATTTTACACTTTCGAACCCTTAATTAAAAACAAAAATGGTCTTATAATTAAACGATAAACAGGTTAAGAGACAATGTCCACTATTTCAATAAGAAAAATGTGTGTTTACAGACAAATACTTTTGCATGTGTATATATATATATGAAGAAGATAAGACTAACATGACATGTATTTATTTATGCTTGATATGATACTCATGTCATGCATACATAGATTCAATCTGTCAGGTGGATGCTGGGTATGCAACCCTCAGCTTTAGTAGTAGATATCTGTAGTGACAGCAAGGTGCATTACATAAAGGCTTGACTTGGTAGGTTTTACCTTAATATTTCCACAAAAAGTAGTAGTGAAAACCAGGGACGTACTGGGACTGAAATTAAGCCCGGGACTTTAAGATTGAGAGGCGTTATATGCGAGTGACCTTGGCGCATGAGCAGAAGTATTTTTTT
Organism: Siphateles boraxobius; assembly: GCF_051911475.1. Taxonomy (NCBI): domain Eukaryota; kingdom Metazoa; phylum Chordata; class Actinopteri; order Cypriniformes; family Leuciscidae; genus Siphateles; species Siphateles boraxobius. The sequence continues at coordinate 15,433,161 of NW_027508919.1, forward strand.
TTTGCAGTTATTTTAATACTAATTGTGTTTTTATTGTATAAAGAGAATCAGATTACACTGAAGACATTCAAGAAATTTTTAGGATGACACCTGACTAAGCAAGTCACCACTGCACTAAACACAATCAGGTCAGCAAAACCTAATCTCGAACACATAAGTCACAGTATACTGCTAACTACCAGCATGTCATGTGTACAGTCAGTCGTAGTGATAAAATAGTTACAAAAACTAACAAATACCCACTCAAATACTGCAGTCCCATACAATAGAGATTTGTGTGTGTCCTCACTTTCAATTCTCCTTGGCTCAGCTTCCCCTGTGCTGGACGCTGCCTCTGCTTACTGATTGTACAGATGAGAAGAACATGAGAAGAATATCAGTAATAAATATGACTAAGAATAATACTTTTTCTAATTAAATCTGTGCTTCAGTCAGATTATTATCTAGTATGTGGAACTATTGGCATTTTTATCATGTAAATATGTAATATTGTTCTATTTTTTCTATTTGTGTGTGTGTGTGTGTGTGTGTGTGTGTGTGTGTGTGTGTGTGTGTGTGTGTGTGTGTGTGTGTGTCCTTAATCAAGCTTTGATTGATTGATTTATATGCCTAATATGATTGGCAACCCAGCCCTGAACACTGCCCCTGTACCTGTCACTGTTTTGTACTGGTTCCATTCTCCTCATCCTCCTGCTCTTCTTTCTCTTGCTGCTTTCCTTCCTCCCCCTTCTCCTCCTCCTCATCCTTCTCTCCTTCCTCATCAATATGACTGCAGCATTTAGCTGCCTCTTGTGCCAACATTTTTTTCTTTCTAATTCTTATTTTTTCGGCCCCACCCATTTCTTTGTCTTCTTTCCTTCTTTTCACCATTTTTACCGTCCGTCTCTGTTGCATTCACACAAACCCGCCAAACATGACCAAAAGTAAACTCCTTTGATCGGCGCCTAGTTTGAGCCAATCGGATGTCAGGAAAAACGAGGATCAGTCCAAGTTGGGAGCTCGTATCCCCCCTCAGATTGAAAGTATTGGCTTGGCCCGGTCTGAAACAGACACACACATAGTGTTCCGCTGCAGCTGAGTGGCCAGTTAGTTAGGCTGGTCGAGTATCATTAAAAAAAACACAAAAAAACTCTTTGACCACCGGCCGGTCTTCGGCCTGAAATGGACAGGCCGTTCGGGATTGTTCCCGGTATTCCCGATGGCCAATACGCCCCTGGTGAAAACTGATAGGAACTCAAATGGAAAATGTATGACTATATAGAGTATTATTTCTGACACAAATGTAACTGATTGCGTTCAGTTACGCAAGTGTAATTTTAATATTTATATACATAACACAGAGATTCATTTTGATACTGAATGTACAAAAGACTGTAAAAGTGACAAACTGTATCCCTATCTGTGTGTCAGTTATTTGTAGCATTACCTGAATACTAGGGGCGGGGAAAAATCAATTCACAAATAAATTGTTATTCTGTTTTATAACGATTCGAATAGATTCACAAATTTCAGAAATCGCTATTCTAAATGTTTGTTAATAATGTGATGTTGACGGGACAAAGAACAGTGCAGCACCTCTGACAGTTTAGAAAGCACACAGACTTGCAACAGGGTACAAATAAAGCTTACTTGACAACAACAATTCCATCAGTATTTTAATAAATGGAAAATAGACTTCATATATTTTTTTTTTTATAATTACAGTCAGTCCGGCACACATCAGCATTTTTGTGTACTTTTTTACACACTTCAAGCGTGTACAATGTGGACCCACAAGCAGTTCTGGTGGTAACTAGCAATACCTGCTTGTAAAAGCGAATAAACATATATTGTATATGAGGCTAAATTACTAAATATTGAGAATGTAACAGCGCATATTATATTATTTTAATTCCAAACAATCGCCCACTGATCGGAACTAGCTGATAATCACACATTTTGATGATGTAAAAGACACGCGCATGAAAGGCTGAGTGTCCACCAAGCTTGAGAAAAATTATATGCAAAAGCCTGCCCGCACGTTGACGTGATTGGTTACAAGGTAGTTTGTGAGATTAGAAACACAGGCGATTTCAAACCACGTTTTTGAGACTGTCTTTTTTCACTGCAGTTTTAAGGAGAAAATACTCAGCAATGGTGTTGACTTATGAATTTGCACATGGTTTGTCTTAGAAACACCACATAGACATATAAACAACATTAAAAACTTGATTTTCACCACAGGGAGTCTTTAACGACTCCACTTAACAGTAGAAGCTGTTCAGTTTGCATACTAATGTTCTCCGACTCACTTCTAAACTCTTCCCTCTCTTCATTAAAGCTCCAGTGAAGGGTTACCAGATATCAAAAAATAAAAACATGTACACTTATCGCAACTGATGCAAAAAAAATGCTTGCCTGAAGTTTAGTCCTATAATATCTCTTTTACTTTTTTTTTTAAGTCAATTTGATTTTAAAAAGATCTTAAAATTAATTTATTATGGAGATTGGCAGCAAATAATTCGGTTTACCAATACTGTGAAAAAATATGTTTTCTGATTCTTCTCTAATTCCTTTACTGAGCCAACATGTCAGAAGACTGTACACAGAGGAACTGATAATTTGGTGGATGATTCAAATGAAAATTCACACTAAAAACAGGAGGGCGCTCTATGCACGTTTAGTCCACAAAAGAGACTTCTGTTGAACAGCTATATCATGTGACATTCCAGGAATTACTTTACATAAGCAAAGCTTCCAGAGATCCCTGTAACATATATATAAAGACATTTTGGAGACAATATACACACGATTGCAATGATATATGATTTATCTGTGTTCTTCAAGCCATGGCGGGTATTTTCATAATAATAGATTATATTTATAATGCAATGCTAATCGACATAGCCTTAATCATTGTGCAGAACAATATAATTCCGGTCTGAATTTTTTTATCCGAAGCCAAATCAGATCACAGAAGGTTATTAAAAACACTCGATTTGCTTTATAAACCAAGTTTGGAGCAAAAACATGGTATTAATCTCAATTTTCATGTATTGATGGTGTGCTAAGATAACATGTTCGCATGTTAACGTGCTAAGATGCACCTGACACATAGTTGAGACAAATATGTTATTTTTATGAATAATTTTGAATAGTAAAGCTCACTGAAATGTTTCAATTTTCAAAAAAAGGCATTTGATACAGTTTCTCAAGAGGGTTAAGTGAGAAGTTTGATAAAAAAAAAAATGAGGGATTAAAAAATAGAAAGTCAAAATTATAATGAAGTCAAAAGAAAAGAATAATTAGAGCCATAACCAGGACGGAGAGGTGTGAATGTGTGCAGGGAAGACTGCAAATGAATGAGCTGTTTGCACCACCAAACAATAGAGACAACATACTGAATGGATGCTTAGAAAATCACAATAAACATCAGCTAGCATTTTAGAATCTTGTCAAAATGAATGAACCTGACATGGTCTTAAAACACATTTAATAAAATTCAAAGTTTTAGACATCCTCAGATTTGAAATATAACATGGTCAGGCATGTGGTTTTAGCTGCAGTGCATTTCTAGATTAAAACAATGGCAAATTTTATTTTCATAAAGATATTTCATAAAAATACATTTGTAATAACTTTACAAAACTTTGAAGGTGTTTATAACTTTTTTCATTATGACAATAAGTAATTCTGACTTTACAATAAGCTGTGTCTACTTTGAAATATGACCATATTTATGCTTTTTGTGCAAAGGGTTCATGAACTGTATCTGTTTTAATTTGGGTATGGCATTTCTTGGGATTTTTTTGAAAAGCGGGTGTTAGCGGAGGCTAACAGGTTAAGATGCATTTAAGATCAAATGCATATACAGTACAGTAAATGTGTTGTAACCATAAGATGCAATGCTGTTTATGTACTTTAATCAGCATCTGAATTCACTGACTTATTTTCTTTAACTCCTTCTCCATTTAATGCACTGTGTTATTGACTATATAGAGAATATTGAATATAGTAAGTGAATGAGTGAGTGAATCCAAACACAGCAAATGACTGTGTAAAAACAAGTACCTGTTCTCCAAGCCCACGTTGCTACCCAGAACCCAGTTTTCTTGCAGCTGCACACATTCAGATGCGCTCTGAAGCTCTGCCGGCTGGTTGGCCAGTGATTGGTTGAGGGAGGTGATTGACGGATGCTGCTTGTGATGATGTGGAGCAGGTGGCAGAGGGGGCGGTCCTGTTTGGCTGGGAAGCTGGTCTATTGGAAGAGGAGAGGTAGAGTATTAGTGGAGCTTGTTACAGAATTCAGCTTTACACAAAGCACAGGAGGATTGTGTGCCTGTTCCAGATTGGGTGGGGTTAAATGGGATTCTTTAAAGGATGATTTGGTCCTTTGAACACCTTCAAATCTTCACTTCTCTACATTATGATTCATTTAAGAGAGACAGAGGAGACGCTTAACATTACATTATGAGAATCACATGGTTTACTGCAAAAATGTGATTTAATTTGTGAATTAAAATAACAATGAAAATGTTAAAGAATGTTATTTTTGAGGATTGCAGGTACCAGCCTGCCTATTGTGAGTAACTGAAAAAATATGACAGACAAGATTATATATTTTTTAACATATTTGATTTACCTGTACTGTATGTCTATAGCTTCAAAATATAGAAAATGTCTTTAATATTTATAAAAATTTACTTCAAAAGAAATGATAATGAAAAAGCATCCATAGCATAAGGATAAATGCCCTACATCGTAGCTGCTAAGTTTTTACAGTCAAAAAAGAGCATATATGGCCAGTAAAGGTGAATATGACTCAGATCGCAGCAGTTTACATTGTAAAACTTGCAAAGACTTGAAATTGAGTAGCAATGGTGCTCTCCGACATTTACGACAGAGCAAACGCAATTCTCCGCAGGCCGTTGCCGGGGAGCAGATGTTTTATAATGGACTCTAAAACTGAACGCTTCACGTTTGATTACAGCCAGAGAGACTCTCGTTTAACTAATGACCGGAACCTCCATTAGGACAGCAGGAAAAAAACAGGTTTTCTCATTTCACTCCAAGCTGGGTAATTGCCCCCCAAAATGACACTGTGTGATTATCTCACTGTCCCATCCTGCCGCCGTGCTGACAGGTCTGTTTCCATCTGACTACGGGTGTCCAAACATATGCTGTCACACACTAGACTGTGACAGGGACGTACTGCTCAGGCAAGCCACAAAAAAAATCAATATTTGCCTTTATTATCATGCAAAAGCACCAAGAGGAATAAAGTGTATGTGGAGCATGATGGAATAATTTGCTTTCCTTTTTTCTCTTTCTTTTCTTTTACGATCAATAATTTAAATGTCAAAATGGTAGTGACAGTGATCAAAACGTATTTTATAATCTATTACTACCATTTCAAATGCATCAATAACAAAATGAAAAGCCAGATTTATTTTTTTCCCACATCACATTTCATGTATCATACTGTATGTTATAATATACTATGGATTAGTGCAGCACAATATACCGGCGTCGCAATACCCTGTTATTAAAAATGGTACAATACAACTTTTTATTAGTACAGGTACTTTAAGAATGACCATTCTAATAAGAGCCAAAGCAAAAATATATCTGCGCAGTGCTTCACGGATTAAAGACATTTTAGAGCAACAAAGAAACATGCATGATTGAGAAAATAAAGTGCTGGATGTGTTTGGTGTTAAAAATAGTTAAGCACAATAAGGCTTGAAAAAAGAACTCTGTACGCTGCTGTGCTCAGACCTGAAGCGCACGCACAGAATGCCACCTTTCAGACAAGCATGTGATCGCAAATGCAATTCTCATTCATGGATTATTGTGCTCGAATGGTCAAAAATGTCAAAATGCACATAATGGTGACTATTCACATAAACACAATAGGGTATTACTTTAGTGACTATAAACAGTTCAGAAATAATCGAATGTGTATTATATTGGATCCGTGCAGGTCTTAAAGTGACAGTAACCTAATAAAACTGCTGCTGTCCAATAAACAACAAAAGAAAATGAAAAACACCCACTGCTTGACTGAATTACTTTAATTAATAGATAAAAAATCAGTGTATAGTTAATTTATTTATTTACATTTAATTAGTTAATTTCTCATTTGAATGCTAGCTTACTGTTAAATAGACCTACTTTAGCCTACCCGATGAACTAAAAGCACTGTTTATTTCATTAGTACCTTTCTTATATTGTATTTGTCATATTGTCTGTAATTATAATTATTAAAACAAAGAAAAAATAAAACTAAATAACTATATTATGATATAAAATTACAATAGAAAAAATGTAATTACTCGTATTGTGAAAAATTTGGTCATATCACCCAACCCTATCCCAACCTCTTTAGAACTGTGAAAGGTTAGCGAATGTGATTGATAACATTATTGATAATGTGACAGTTGCAAACATCTCTGTAAGTATGTTTACATTGGGGCATGTAATTATTTTTTTTAAATAAAGTTCAGGGAATTGTTAAAAAGCAGAGCAGTCATATAGTTTTTAGTTTTGTAAAATTAATTAATAAAATAATGCATTTTAAGTTCTGTCATATTATTCAATTACTTTTAATGTTTTTGTTTTTTGCCATGGTATCGATTCAGTATCGGTCTCGAGCTATTTTAAATTTTGATATCGTGACAACACTACTATGGATTCAAAAATCCATTTGGACAGATTTAAAATGTAAAATGTATTAGCATAGATAACACTGTCAAATAGAATCATTTTAACTATGTAAATGTTAACCTGTATTTTCGATGATCAGATTAAAATCAAACAGCTCATGACCAAAATAAAACCCATTAAAAGATGCATTGTGTTCACATCACTGACAGCACATTCAGTGTGCACGCAACGAGGTGTAAACACTAATGTGTTTTCATTATTAACTACACAAGTGATTTGTAATACAGACACTGCGCTACAAATAATCATTATACATCACATTGACAGACTGGGCTGTAAATTTTCCATCATGATCTACTTTATCCATCAATAAAATATCATAACACATTTTTAATGAGACATTTATATCACAAGAGCTCCTTTAGTTTTATCAAGTGCTTGGTTCTTGGAGACAGATTCTGGAGGTTCTTTTTTTTAAATTCTCTCTCTCTGTTGATTCTCTCCCCAGATCCTCACTCACATGCCTCTTCCAGGCTTTTTTCACGGGGGTCCTTTAAAACTTTATTTTATTCCCTTTTCTTTGCTTTCTAATCCTTATTAGCATCCTCTACGGTGGGAATGTTTATAAACTGTGGGGAAACGCAGTAGACCAAACACCTTATTTTTATCTCTTGAAATAATGGAAGGCATTTTGGAATTATCCCTCAATGTTTTTAAAATTCAGTAAATGATGGAAATGTTTCCATTAAGTGGCGTTTTCCATTTTGTGTGGAAGAGTGTGATCAGATTATATACAGCCACATTGCAATGCAAAGTGGAAATGCACCTAAATATTACCCAAATACTATTAAAAAAAATCATGTTAAAGGCAGATGAACATTAGTCATATTCTAATCTGTAACATCTGTCATATATATATATTGTTTATCATTTAAAAAGTTGTTGTTTTTTGTTCATTTAAACAGTTATGTTATCTGTGTCAAAGATCAGTGTGATATGTAACACTGTTACACAGCAACACATCGTGAGATTTCAATATCACACACATCAGGGATGTGTTTAAAAAAAAACAAGACATTTCCAGTACTTGGTCCAAAACTACTGAAGTGAGTAATCATTACAATCAATTACTTAATTTAAGTGTTGTTTAGGTTAAGTAACACAAAAAACTTTTAGTAGTGGCACTACTAGGTAGAAAGAATGAAAGTTAATTTAGATTTATAATAACTAATGTGGAGATAACTTGTTGATATATAAGTGCAAGTCTCTCTCTTTCTTGCCACCCTGACTGGCTGCCTAGTACGACCAGCTCAAACCTAACCATTCTGTACCACCAAACCTTTGTCTAACCTTAAATTAACAGCAAAGGTGTTGCAATACAATATGAACACAATAAGTACATTGTACAAATATATCTATTGTTTGATGTAAGTACATAGTTAATGACAACTTACATAAAATGTGACCCAAATAAATAATAACTAAGCATTTGCGTGAAAACGTCTGAGCACGGTTATTGCAGGATAAACTGTTATTGCTGTTATTATGGTGAACATATATCTCTGGTGAGCTCTTAAAATGGGCCTGTCATAGACTAGCGATGTGACAAGTGACTGAAGTCAGTGAACGAGCCTGAGAATGTGCGTGCGACCACAAACTAGTGTAATGAAATATGTGCAGTCTGACTGCTCGTGCCCATGTCACATTAAGTACTGTATACTCAGATTTGAATTTGCACGCTTGTTGTTTAATCACTGCAGTGTCTTCTTGCTTTAAAATGGACATGTTTAAAATGTTCCTCTGGATGCAGTAATTAAAAATGTGTACGCCACAGTAGAATCAACCTTTTTTTTGCCACGTCAAGAACTATGAAACGGCAACTAATTTTGCGCTTCACGGACAGAGGCTGAAGTGAGGAAAGAACAGGAATTATTATGACAGGTGTCTTGCTACATTCGTGACAGGGTTAAAATAGGCCTACGTGACAGGTGCATTAGACAAAGTGTTGGAGAGGAAACAGTTCTCCCTCCACTCCGTGCTCCTGACACAAAGAGGTCAACCGACGCAAAGACGGCGATGTCGTGTCATGCCCAGACACGGTGAACACCATTACACTTTCTTGTTGTTTGCATTCGCTAATACATCAAACGGCCCGAGACAGCGGTTGGAAATGAAACAGCCAGCAATCTTAAGAGACAGTGAACTTCTGTGGCAGCACAATTTGCCTTAAACGTGCCCTTAAGGTAACTCATGCCTTTCTGAATGCGACTTAATGGGAAATTGTAACAAATTATTTCCTTCAATCTAGATAAGGAGGCGACCGCTCTGATTCAATCTGAGCGCCGCTAGACTCCACATACTAACAAATGATTACACACCGCATGAACAGAATGTTAAGGCATTTGGCAGGCTTTCCATCCAGATCTGAGGCAATCAGCTTCCTTTAATCAAACTTCCTATAGCAATAAAATACAATTCTCTCCTTCTTGATTGGACGTACACAAGCTTGTGATTTCACCAGATTTCTCTTCCATGAGCATTTCTGTCCAGTGTAAGATTGTGTTTACCTTTACACTGACATTCTCAGGCACATTTGGCAAAAATATGAAGTGCCTAAGAAAGTTTTCATTTGCAATCTGGGCAAGATGGATACATTTGTTCTACTATGATTTAACAAGATCGTTTTGATTAATATTGGATGGAGCGTCTGAAACGACATCATCATTTTACTCTTAATGCTACCACTAATGTCTGTCTATGGAACAGTCATCTGCATTTTCCTTTCTCATGATGGGGATCTACAGAGGACATACACATGAAAATACACTGACACAAATGTATGCTGACAGACATAAATATAGTGATGTCAATACTACTTTCTGCCTATTTGATAGTTATGTGAGCCAAATGTTAATAGATAAACATATTTTTCTTTAGTTTGAGCAAATAAAAAAAAAAAGAAACAGTTATCTTTTCTGGTTACCACATATCAAGTATAATACTGTATTTTCTAGTAATAGTAACACCAATAAATCATTTATGTATGCTATTGTTTTCTTTCAACAAAGAATGCAAACAATTAGTCTTTTCTAGTTTTTGTCTAAAAATCAGCTCAAAAACCCTTTGAGTAAATAGCTGTTCATCTAACATTTATCAAAAAGAAATAAAAAATACATCCCCCTGCCCATGACAAGAGTATAACATAAACTGTCATATTTGATAAATGAGACTAAATACTACCAGAAAAAGGAGGTTTGGTATTGCATTTCTGTATATAATGAAAAGAAAATTGCATTCATGAATTCTGTGGTAAACAGAGGACCCTTTGAGGTTTAGACACCATGAGCATGTTAGTAACAGATGAATGTGAAATACACATTATAGTCTGTGCATGCCTCAAAGGAATTAAATTATTATTCAATCTCAATACAAACAGTAGAAAAACAGAAAATCTTTTAACAAACTCTGAACCTTTTCCTCTAACAGTAAGAACACAGGCACATTTGAAGGCAATGAAAATGATGCATTGACGTTGAATACACATTATTTGAGCATGTAATTCCACAGAACATTTTTGAAATGTCTTGAAGAGCTTTTTCACTGACTCCCGCTCCTTCGAAGACTATAAGCATTTTTGATTATTCTGCGCCAAGCACTACCCTATATTTAGACATCCCTCCTTAGCTCTCCTTCCATTGACTTTGCCAGTTGGTATCACATCCAATCACTTGAGAGAAAATGTCACATTTGGAATAACCCTCTGGAGCGCGGAATAACCCAGCAGTTACCAGTGGAATATAATTATTTTACTTAGTATTTAGTATTATATTACTTAGTATTTTACTTCAAGTTCAGTCTTTGTGAGCCACTAACACATCCTCCAAAACAACCCAAAATATTATCTAAAATATGTAAGAATTTATTAATATACATCTTAAGCATCTTGTTTTCATAATTATAATATACTGTATATATAAACGTAAACAACCTCTATAATCAAAACAAAAAAGATAGCCACAGGAAAGTGTCTGATTTGGTTATTAATTTTCAGTATGCAGCACTCTCATACCTTCGCACCTTATTTACCCCTAAAGGGTGCATATTAGTGCATAACTTAAAGGTACATTTTAGTAGGAGGGTGTGGTATCCTCACGATATTAGATTGTGAACCATTAAAATGTCTCCACGATCTGAGAGAGATCGCTAGTATCGTTCTACAATGCACATTCCAACCCAGAACAGATACAACGCGACGTTCATTCACATCCTCTGTTTAGCAACATAGTGGTGGGGGTGGGCGTATAAACAGTTATGTTCGTGTGACATTGCAGTTCTTCACCATCATCAAAATGTATCATTTGCATGCATTTTAAAGCCTTGCCAGTTTAAGGTTTCAAATAATTTTATTTGCACGCTGTTCTGACATACAGTTTTCTGAGTGAACACACCAGAAGCATGCGCGCACAGTCAGCTGTCACAACAAGTACTGAACTAAGTTCTCTTTGCATCTTATTGTGCTATTTGTTTTTGACCTGTTTTTCTGTTCATGTCTGAGGGGCTGTTTACACGACACCATTTTCAACTAAAAACATAAAACTTTTTATGTGTTTTGGCCATTTGTTTACACAACAACAGCGTTTTGGGTGGCTGAACACGCAAATATTTGAAAACTGTCTTCAAAGTGCACGTTTTTGAAAACGGTTTCCGAGTAAACAACAAAAACGTGAATCTCTGAAAACGATGACGTCATGCACATGCATATTACGTGTTCAATCTATAGTGTTTCATTGCCATCTAAAGGCCTGGCTGCAAAATACAGCATTTTTAGTCGTTTTCTGTGTGAATGGAGATCGTTTTGACAATGCTGGAAAAAAAGCTCTATTTATTTAATTTGTATCTTTGATCTTATTTTTACTAACAAAGATAAATAATGAAATTGAATAAAATTAACTATTTGTTTTATATTTTGTTACCTTGTAAGGCTTAACTTTTAAAATAGAGACGTTAGTTTGGCTGTACTGCTCTGTAAATTGCAAAATAGTCTTGACAAACATGAAAAAGAACTGTTGAAAAGATTGTGGATCGTGATCCTCCCTAAAAATAAAAATGTGATATGCCATATCACCCACCCCTTCATATTGGTATCTTTTGAAAGGGCTCTGCCCCAGAGACAGCTTTGTGCCATTTTTTCTGAGAGTGCATCATTATGGCAAGAAGCATAAACTGAATTACCAAATACGGTTATGATAAAAGAAAAAGATAATATTTCAAACTGACAGTCACCCCTCACTTTAAAGGAAATATTCAATAGATGTGGCAGTGGGGCAGGGCCCACCCATGATGAGTGTAAGAGAATAAGAGTATACTCGGCAGTATAAGACTATCTAGCATAATAGTGGAACTTGTCTACCTGCCATGACAGGCTATTCTTCAGGCATTCAGAGTCCAGCGTGAAGCAGAGCACAAGTATTTAATCAAAGTCACACCACCACAGAGCTGAAAGAGTTCCCTGGGACTAAAACCCAACGGAGAATAATTTCAGTCCCTCTTAATATTTTTCCTTCAGTCTGATTTCTAATTGTTAATAGCTGAATATGCTCAGTAGGTAGCATTTTCTCGTAGTTATTTATCATTAATAACTTACTCCGAATTTTGTGTCAGGCAGAAACTTTAGACTAAAAGGACAGACGATTCCTGTGACACAATCACCCTCAAGCTATTCCGTCTGAAACTGACATCGGCAATCTGTTACCAATGTAAAGCTTCACCAAGACCCCAGTAAAGACGGATCATACACCACTTCTGGCATGATGATTTTGTCAATCATCAATTATAAATCTTGCTCAAAGGGAATCAACGTCATTCACCATACAGTATGTAATGAAATTTATCTGAATGTATATATTTATTCTATTTATCTGAATGCATGGCAACTGAACTATATTGGCTCTTGCACTGAGTAAATATCATTAAACCTCGTCCCCCAAACACCAAAAAATATCCACATTTATTTGTTGGGGTGTGCCATATAAAATACTGAAATGCAATTTCTTATAGCAATGTCTGTTCAGTGTTTCAGATTTACAGAAAAAGAATTACACAACTAGGAAAGAAATTACAAAATGTCTTTCTCTATAACAGATTAATCATTTATTTATTTATTATTATTTATTACAGATGTATTTATTATTATTATTTTTTTATTATTCAAATTTAATGATGTGTTTTTTATATGGCAGGTAATGGTACACAACTGAATCTACACAAACAAGAATGACAAATTACACATTAGATATGTTAGATATGATATACAGAAAACACTGAAACAAAAAGCACCACAAATTAGGACTGTGTAATTAAATCAACTAAATAATCAAGATTATGGTTATTGTTTGACATGTTTTTGCAGTGGTTAAGCATTGAAACCAATCACAGACATGCTCCTTGTGCACTGCCATGTACTTTTACTTATTTCCCTCAGCCAGTGTGCTTCTTAATTTACACTCTCTTACCAACACAAGTAGTTGCTGTCAGTCATGTTACTATATGATGTAAATTCAGTGATTGAGCAATGTTTGGCATTCAACAAGCTGATGATGATGTTTCCCGCCAATGTTGTCAATAACTGTATTATTTCACCAGTGTAATAGTAAAAAAATCAATTTCAGCAGTTCAGCACTGTTCCCCATGAGTTCCTCAGCATTTGATAATGGATCAGTCATTCTTTGCAGTTTTGCATGATATTAAAACTTCGCCCAGTAATCAATAACCTTGCAGATCATAACTGCAGCACTCACTTAAGAGAACTTTATAGTTCATGTTGTGTGGATGCTAAGATAGTTACCATTATAGCTTTGATTTTTTGTCATATTGAGTAAATAGTAGGGCTGGGTTAAAAAAAAGTATTGATTTTTCTATTTTAATCCATCCTCATTTTTATGAACCGATAGGGATTCTTAAATCCCAAGAATCAATATTTTAGTCTGTTTTCAGTTGATGATTGAACAGAACTGTAACAAGCCACCCATCCAAATAAATTGCTATACAATTTGTGCTTTGTTACTTTTGATAGGGGCTTATTCTTAGCCAACACCTGCTATATATAACCATTTAAATAGCTACTATTTAAATGTTTATATTTAAAAAAATGAATTGAAGTAGAAACATAATTATGTAATTATATAATCAGTATTATAACTTTATTATTATTAAAATTTCCTTGTGTGTAATTTATCTGTTTGTATACAAATCAGTTCATTTTAACATTCAATGTTATAGTATAATGTAGTACCAACTGCCTACCTGTATAGTTACAGCATTATTTGAGAAAATTTCATTCCATGTACTGTACCTGATATCAAAATTAATCGAAATTGAATCGCAAGCTTGTGAATCGAAACTGAATCAAATGGTGGAATTTGTGACAAAACCCAGCCCTACTAAATACCCAACAAATAAATAGTAATTTACCAACAAGGGAATAAATTAGTACAACACAGCCGCAATTTACCTAAAACGACAAAAACAAAAAAGTAAAACGAAAGAATGAATTAATAAAACATGCTCACGTATTAAGTTGAATTCTTATTTCTTGGCCACAATATATTTGTTCCTGCATGCCATGAGCAGAGCTTAGAAAATAATATTATATCAATAATAATTTATCAATAACTTTTTTTTACAACAAAAAATTCACTAAAAACTATCACTACAAAAGTTTGTAAACCAGCAGTTACTATCCCTCTTACCTTTCATCTGCTTCTCAACTTTTTTATTTTTTTTCATTTCACCTATAGACCTGTGGTGATGTTCTTTTTATTGTCTAAAAATAATTTGTGATGTTTCGTCTCACCAAGTACCTGGGAAAGTTTTACAAAACTGTATAAAAGAAAGATGGATGTCAGCAAAAACAAGCTCTTCAGACACTGCCTGCTATTGAGCCGAGGAAAGGTCATGCATTTGCACATTTCCTTTGATTTTTCATCAGCACGATGCTTCAAAAACAGCTGTGGTAAAATGTGCTTAGATCAACCAATTTAAATGCTAAACTTCTCCAGGGCTTCTTCTTAAATACACACTGAAAACAAATCACTTGGTCCACTTTAAAGAGAGGAGTGGGAAATTGAATGACCCTAATGTTAAGGTGTATTGTGTCTGGGCTGGAGTAATGGAGATTCTGCTGTCTGTCTGGCCTTACGAAACAGTTTCATCCTTAAACATCATTAGTCCTTTTAGTTCCACCGACTCGGAGTCTTTAAATTGAGTTAGTATTGATAGAGCTTTTTGCACTCCAATGGGCCTAATTCATTATCCTCTTTGCTTCATAAGGTATGTAATCATCCATCTAATATTCCTGTCCAAACAAATTAAGATGCCACAAATAACATCAATAAAATAAATGCAGCATTTACTGTGCTTATCACATTCATATGTATATTTGTGTTTGTGTGTGTGTGTGTGTGTGTGTGTGTGTGTGTGTGTGTGTGTGTGTGTGTGTGTGTGTGTGTGTGTGTGTGTGTGTGTGTGTGTGTGTGTGTGTGTGTGTGTGTGTGTGTGTGTATATATATATATATATTAGGGCTGGTTAAAAAATAGTTTTCTCGATTTTAATCGATTATTATTTTTACGAAGCGATATCAATTCTTAAATCCCAAGAATCGATTAGGCTAGTCATCCATAAATGAAACATTGTAGCGTGCATCCCATCCAATAAATCACATTTATCTTTGTGCTTTGTTAATATTGATATGAAACAAAGTCTCAGATTTCGAATTATGTCAATTTTCTTACGAAATTGAAAAACATAAATACCGCTTTGGCGCTGTGGCGTGAGATCGCGCTGGCGTAGCTCAAGAGAAGCAGCAGCGCGGAGCACACATGATCTTCTCTTCCGCCTTAATATTACCAGTTACAGCGCAAAATAAACATGAATGAGCATCTGAAAGTGTGTTAAAAGATAGAGTACAACTTATCGAAATCCGTATCATGTCACATGGAATCGCTCAATCATTGTTTCAACCGTGGAAAGACGTCAGTAAAACAGCTTGTAAACAATGTCATGTAACGTCACATTTACCTCAGAAAAAACATATCCAGGGACCATAAACTCGTTAGTCAGCTAGAAAAATTAACTCTAGAGAGGAGCATTTTGCTAAATATATGCACCATATTACATATTCATTATAATTTTTAATGTTCTTCAATATTTGATGCATGTTTGAATAAATCTGACAAGTTTTTATGACAACCACCATTTAAATGTTTTTATTTCATATAAAAATAAATAAAAGTGTAATAAAAGTGTAATTTAAGTGTTTGTATACCAATCAGTTAATTTTTATCCTCAATATTATAGTAGGCTAATGAAGCCTATATACTACAACTGACTCCCATAGTTTACAGCATTAGTTAAGAAATTTGTTTTTCCTTGAGAAAATTTGCCATGTATTGTACCTGATATCCAAAATATTCAATATTGGATTGAATCGAATTGCAAGCTTGTGAATCGAAATCTAATCGAATTATGTAATTTGTGTCAATACCCACCCACTCACACACACACACGTGAATTGTTGAAACAAGCCAAAATACACAAGGAAGGATGATTACAATGAAATTTACTGCATGCTGAAGACAGTCGCGACGAATATTAGATTACAATATTAGATACAAATTCCAGCTAGGTGGAGTTGGGGATGGAGGGGGGAGTTAGATGCAGCCTGCAGCCAAGCAATAGCTAGAGGCTGAATGATTGGGGATTTAAATGAACCGCTGTGATAAGTGTCACAACTGGATTGGTTCACGTCAGAAATTGCTGACTGCAAAACTTGACTGACGTGGCCTGCCTGAACTAACGCAATGCTTGATGTTGTTAACAAAGTGGCTTAAGGACGTTTATTTTTCCAATTAAATAAAATAAAAAACTTCAAGAATCAATCAAATAAATCTCCAAACTAAACATTTTATTTTAAGAATTTATTTAGAATGAAAATCTCTAAAATATGAGCAAATACATTTTAAAATGCATGTAGCAATATATTTTGGGCCATTTTATGTATATTTTGAAACATATTTGAAAATATAATCTTTTGCCTAATGGCCCGCAGCCACAAAACTCTGCTACAACATGCTTCAAAAGATCTTCTGATCCTTTTTTAAAGTAAAACATACCCTACATTTTCAACGATCACTGGTAATCTAAGCCTGTGCTCCATGTTCTCGCACTTCACAAGTCCACAGACTACCTGATAACTTTCAGACAGCCAGTACAACCCTACTTTCAGTCAGGTTGGTTTCACGCCTCAGGGTAGAGACTCAAACCTTAAGCTCTCCTCGCATGTCTAAGGAATGCACAAAGGTAATCTTGGCCTGACAGACTGTGCCGCTGTGTACTACTCCGCTGCCTTCTGAATAATGAATCCAGTGCTTCTTCTAGTCATCCTCCAGCAGAGCAGTCTGGAAATAGCTCCACAGCCACCCAATCTAAAACACCCCACTGCTGAGCTAGCCTTTAACCCTCTCTCTAATCCCGGAAAACACACAAGCACTGCGGCGCACTCAAACAAGCATGCAGATTTGTGCTCAATCGCATCACCTATCAAGTTATATGTAGAGGGGGCTTTAGGTGTTCTTATTATACTTAAGGAAAGAGAAAAACAGGATCAAAGTAGGGTAGCCGCCTTTCTTCGAACGCCATCATGCAAAGCGAGCTGGCATAGTAATGACCAATGGCAGATCTGTGCGCTGAATGATGGATGACAGTAAAAGGAAAAAGCAGGATGGAGGAGGAGACTGAGATTTTGAAAGCAAGGCCTAATTATTGAAACTACTTCACCCTTTTCCAGAAATTCCTTGGTGAGAGCTCACAGACGCAACAAAGTGAGCAGACAAATTCAGAACAGAAATATCGGGAAGAGTGTCCCTTCATTAGAAGATCAAAGAGGCTCTTTTTTCCCCCAACTATTGCTAGGATTAATTCAAAGGAAATGGGTCAGGGTTGCTGCAGAGGCTGACACATCCCAGATTAGCCTGATCTTGTTGAGTGGCTAATCATTCAAAGTATCCCTCTCAAAACACTTCAATTATACATGAGTTATTTAACAGATTAAGATAAATCCACTATTAGAGCAAGTCATTGTTATTTTATTCGTTCTTTGACAGCTCAGGTGTTGGCTAAGAATAAGCCCCTGATTGATAGACAGAGAGAAAGCATTTATTACAGAAACAATTTTCATAATACAGAAGTAATTGTTTGACTAACTTAAGGAGAGACACTTTAGTGTTTTTAAAACATTTGTCATGCATCTGTCAATTTTGAGATTTGGGGCTTTTTGGCTTCTCATAAAATGCTTTTTCGGACTAGTGGACAGAAAACATACAAATTACACTTTTAACTGTATATTTTATAGCACTTTATCTATTTGCATCTGTAGATTTCAATTAAAGTATATATCTTTAAAGTGGTACTATGCAGGATTTCCGTTTTTGTCAAACAGCGATCCCTAGAGTCGCTGTAGAGTACTTGTATTTAACGTTACTGTCGTAAACACCACTCACGCAGAGCGTATCTGCACTCACGGCCTCTGCACTTCATAATAATAAAGTAGCCTACCGCGTTAGGCTTACCTGAGCCTAAATGCCAGATGACACCAATAAAGTGTATCATGTACGTCGCATTATTTCGCAGGGCTCTCAAGTTTTGAATACAGGCAAGAGTGACATCCAGCCGACAGATACATTTTTGTCATTGGTTGTTGCGTTAAATCTTACCCAGATACAATAGTGCTATTTTCTGATTGGCTATTGTGTAGCTCGACGAACAACACCAGAGGAGACGCGCTTGATTCCTGCCGGTTCCACAGTGAGAGCGGCGCGGCCAGAGTTTTGGCATATTAAATATATTACAAATAGTTTTTCAGCGTGAGAAATACAATGTGTGGGAGAAGATCGTGACAAAAGACCGAAATGAGACCGAAATGAGTGACTGTCACGCTCAATGCGTGACATTTGAGAGCCCTGATTTCGTAACGTCCGTTATGATGTTGTTAGACATGATTATTGCAATTTATCACAATAGTTTGCAAATTGCGCTCATTTACACTATTTACAACATGTAGGCTTATTTATGTCCTGATAATTATGTGAGATATTGACAACTGTTCTCATGATAATCGCAGGAATCAACTTTAACAGTGAAAGACTGAGCGAGTAGGACTCATGTCCGGTTCCTCGTTTGCCAGATTCTCGTTACCTTTTTCTTGACTCTTCCGACCGCGCTTTCTTCGTTTTTTTTCGCCATTCTGAAAACGCAGGTCCGATGTTTACTCGTGTCTGACTGCTCGCTCGGTCAGTCTGCCATTTCCTCTTTCTCGGTTCCTCCGACAATGCTTTTCTAGCTTTCTGCTTCTTATATGCCAGCTTTGCCATGGGACCGATAGTTGTTCTTATAGCTAGCCGTATCCTGGATGTACGCGTGCAGTGCCGTAAAGCAATTCGTTACCTCGCGAGGCCTGATATCACACGATACTTCCTTAGCCCTTAGCCCTACACGATAGCCCACCGGCCCAAAGTTGCAAGGGTGGTTTTGCGGCGCACAGGCACCAGGGGGGTGCGAGACGACCACCATTCAACACGAAATCAGTAATATAAACATTACAATGACTCAAAAGCTGTTCGGTTAAGGTAAAAAAGTTACTTAGTTCTGCTTTAAAGGCCGCTTTCTCAAAATGAGTTTTTCCTCCTACATTGAGCCAGAAATCTCCACTTCAGTAACACTTACATTCACCAAACTTTACAGTTTTATTCCTATCTACATTAAGAAGGATTTTACAAAAGTGGTTTGTTCATATATCATTTTCCTGATTTTATACAACATTTTATTCCTTTAAAACAATGGCGATTTTTTATTTTATTTTTGGCTGTTGACAGTATTTTCTGATTTGTGGAGAGATAAATAGAGATATCCAAAATCCCCTCTGTAAAACATTTGGCTCTAATATATCAAATAAATGAAACAATATTTTTTAACCTGACTTCATCCATTGTTCAGATTTTTGTTCTAGAAATGTATGCAAATGAATGCATATTTAATTAGACAATGCCTCATTAGCATATTTAAACATACAATTTCAGAAAACTTGAAATACAATTTTTTTTTGCAATTATTAATGTAATCAATCAACTGGTGAAGTATGGTGATATTTATTTATCTATTTATTTATTTATTTATTTTACCTTATCATCTGGGGTGTCTCGCCTTAAATAAAACAGTTGACTTGAAGATTATTTGAAATAAATTCTGTTCTTTTCATCAAAGAACCCTGAAAAAAAAGTACCACAGTTTCCACAAAAATATCAATCAGAAACACTTTTTGATCCCACAAAACTGCCATAAAATTGCTGGAGTGCCTTCTGTGTGAACGCAAACACGTCCTTTGATGGAATGGGACCTAGTAACATTTCAATGATCAGTCCCGGAACGTGCACTGTGTGAACAAAAGGCTGGACCAATGAAGTATGGGGTGTGTCATAGTGATGATGCTGAAGCTGAGATCGTTTGCCAGCTTATTGTAACCTTACGCGATGCACTAGTTTATGATCAAATCAGGAAAAAAATGCACGAGCGTGGTATCTCGAGAGAAATCGCAGATCATAAGCAAACTTAAGACGCTGTGGATACATTACACGTCACATCAAAGGCACGTGTCTTCACGGGATCTTTATGGGATGTGAACGCATGCACAGATTCCAGAAAATCACTGGCAGTGTGTCAAATCCTGGGACACATTTTCAATGTATTTTCCGGGATCTCTGTGTGAAAGGGGCTTAATAGCAAAATAGAAAACAGTAAAACATTTAATTGTAATATTTCATAAAATTACTGTTTTAGGCTCAAAAGACTATTTAAATACTCAAGGGTCCGGTTTCACAGACAACGGTTAGATTAAGCCAGGATTAGGCCTTAGATCAATTAGGACATTTAAGTAGCTTTTATAAACGTGCCTTAGAAAAACGATATTGTGCATCTTGAGACAAAACTATGGCACTGACATATTTTAAGATATGTCATGCAAATTGTTTTGAGTTAAAACAGATAAAACATCCATTTTAGTCTGGGACTAAGCTTGAGTTCAATCCTTTTTAGTGCATTTAGTGCGTGGTTAATATGAATTTCAGGTGGTTCGCAAATGTATAGTGAATATATGACACTAAAATATTAATTGCATTCGCCCCATTGTTTTCACTCAGGAAATCTACCGACAAAATGGCTTGTCTCTGCATATTAAACTGCCATAGGAAAAGGAATATTAACATCACGTACACACTTTACCTTTCAAAATCAAGTTTTTTCAAATTGCACTTCAAAGTTGTTTCAATGGCTTTTTAGAAGTATTACTTGGCAGCCTCATTCATACTTAAGTATTCTATAACTTTATGAGACGCTTCAAACTCATTGGTGCTGTTGTACTGAAAACACCATAAAGCAACATCATAGGCTTTTAAGATGAGGATTTTCATCTCTCTGCATTAATGTGCCATCTATTCTGGTGCAACCGGAGCATTGTCTGGGGAACAAAAAAATTATAATAATATCAGAGTGATGCACTTAGTTAACAAAAAATAACAAAAAATAAAAAGATAAAAAAACTGGGAGCCATGCCCAACCCTCATATATTCCTCATCCGCTCCCTATTGTGCCTATACATAAACATGCAAAATAGTATATAATAAATGAGCTGAGAGATTAAAGGTACACAATAGAAATGCCTACTTAAAGAAATCAGGCAAATTACAGTGCTTTAACATGCAAAAAATTAATGAACTCAATTGTGCAAACAGGTGCAGACTGTACATATATGTAGTCATCAAATACTACAAAAACAATGCTTTACACCTTACCTTGTGACCCAAGCCATAAATCAAATAATAGCCCTGCGCAGGCAACAGAACATCATATAACACTCGGAGCAGGACGATTATGTTACCTTTGTGTTAGTGCTTGAGTATGAAGACCTCTGTCATCTGTAAATATATGTGGATTTGCGTGCATGTGACCCCGCTCGACTCTGCTGTGCATTTCGGCTTGATGTATCTGTTCTGCTTACTCTGGCCAGCTCTCTGTACACACCGATTACTCTCTGTCCCGGCTGCTAGAGCTCTGCTAAGCACTTCAATCCATCATCACTACACCTGCCCTGATGCAGGCCCCTTGTTAAATCATAATCTTCCATACCTAGACCTACAGGACAGGCCAGGGCAAGGCAGGGCTGGGCGGCAGCAAACTACAGCACTGCAACACTGCATTTCCACTGTTTACCAGTTCCCAAAGTGTGAGGGCTGGATTGTATATGAAATGGTGTCAGCTGGAATTGATCCTGCTATATCATTTATACCACGTTATGCAAGTGGCATCAAGCACTAAATCCGACACTAATACATCTATACTCCACCAAGCGAAACGTGTCGCAGCATAAACGGCTCCATCGATTATAATAGAAGCGGATTAGTTTTGACGCCCAATAAAAGCTCAAAGTGCAGCAGCAGGTTGTTTATGGTTGCCAAGCAACATCACTAGAATTCAACTTATGTCTGGTCACAGGTGTTCATTTATTTTACAAGGGCTTTACAGGAGGCTCATTCTATAATCTTTTTTGATGTATTACTGTTTTGAGACTTTTGATTTTAACTCACAACATGAAGCAGCATGAGCAAGAGATCGGATTTATTTGTTAGGAGAATCAAATTATTTGTTTGTGTCTATATTTGTTACAAAAAAAATCACATTAAAAGTACACAACCGTTCAAAAGTTTGGGGTCACCAAGATTTTTTTCTTTAAAGAATTTAATTATTATTATTTTTTAATTATCTTTAATTATATATTTATTTATTATTCAGCAAAAATATATATTTCAAATAAAAGCTGTTCTTTTGCACTTTCCATTCATTCTGTAGTATCCTGTAAAAATGTATTACTGTTTCCAAAAAAATATTAAGCAGCACAACTGTTTTCAACATTGATAATACTAAGATAATACTCTTTTTTTTGTTTTTTGATTTATGGTCAAATAAAACAGCCTTAGTAAGAGTCTTCTTTCAAAAACATTTTAAAAAAATTCTTAAGACCCCAAACTTCTGAATGGTAGTGTACCTTGAATTATATATTTTATTATTATTATTATTATTATTATTATTATTATTATTATTATTATTATTATTATTATTATTATTATTAAATCAGGCATGACTAAATGGTTATGTAATTTGTAAAACATTTGTGTAAAATTTCCAGCAAAAACAACTATTCATCTCGGTACAGTGATATAAAAATGTAGGAAATACTGCCCAATAAATAAAGATACATACTGATAATGTTCATATGATCTGAATCTGTTTATGCAGAATAATAATTCATTTCATCACAATTGTTAAGCACACATATAGACACAACCTCAAAGTGTCTGGCTGCAAACAATGTGAATTTCAATCTCCCATTTCTCTCCCGCCGTCTACCCTTAGATATTCGTGCCTAATGTGAGGTTGTCACATTCAATTTGGCTCTCAGCAAATGCAAACATAGTGACGCCTAATTGAAATCCACTGGAGTTATAACCACTGATTTACTGTGCAGTGCTGGTTATTTAATACGGCACTGTGATCTATAAAAGCATGTATTAGATATGCAGGGACATTTATTTGACATTAAGTAGTGGGACATATGAAGTAAATTTTTCTTCCCAGACCCATGAAATAAAATCTTATAAAACATCCTAGCATTGACATTATTTAAATGAAGCATGTTTTTTTTTTTAAATACTGAACATTTTTCCCTACCAGTGGTAATTTCCCAAAATAAACTGAACAGTGTGTTGTTTCGTTCTCTGCTGAATTTCACCTTTAAATGGAAAATATGTATTGAAAATCCTTGTGTGTGTGTGTGTGTGTGTGTGTGTGTGTGTGTGTGTGTGTGTGTGTGTGTGTGTGTGTGTGTGTGTGTGTGTGTGTGTGTGTGTGTGTGTGTGTGTGTGTGTGTGTGTACCCTTGGCTAATCTATACCAGAGAAAACTGCTGATCTGTGACAACAACCAAGAACTACTGCACAAACAAAATATTTATTACTTTTGGTTTGTAAGCCCACTAACCCCAATACTGGACTGATGTTCTGAAAATGATTACACTTTTTTACATTCAAACTGAAATAAATTAATAAGATTTGGCCTTTTGGTGAAAATCAAGTGTACTCTTGTAAATGTATTATAACCTTTCTGAATTGTAAATTGAATGTGCTGTTAATACTGATTTAAATAAATCAGGCTAAAATAATGTTAATGAAACAAAGAATTAAATACTAAAATGTTAATAGCAACACAAATAAAACTAATTTCCATTGGGCCTCATGCAAAATGACCCAACAATGCATAATTATAATAACCAATCACGTATCACTTATTAAAAAAAAATAAGTAAAGCAAATTTCGATTCATTATGACGAGCCTCAAAGACTGTCTAGTTACAATGCTCACTTGAGACGAACAAGACTGAAATGGGTGCTTTTTTTGACATTAAGAACTAAGCACTGGAGAGAAGATCTGACATTATCACTCACGAGTGCCAAGTATCTAGGGCATACTTGCCATTTGAATATGATAAATGCCTTCCTAAGAACTCTCTTATCGTAACAATCCAGAGATGGATTGGGAATACAATAAACAAAGCGGACATATGTTTCATAGCACGCAAACCCCAGGAGACAGTCTATATGGCATTAATCACTCCACTGAAGAGCACTAAAAAACTCTCAAAGCACAGCATTACAAACAGCCCTGATTTTTTAAATAGCGTTAAGATGTTCCAAAAATTACTGCATCAATCAAACAATGCAAGAGCGGTGCACGTACAGAGTGTAATTGGAGCTGAGGTACTGGAGATGGATTGGGGTCGGACTGTCAGGAGGATAAGCATCAGATCAGAGGCAAGGTCCGGCAGCATGATGTCTTTGCCTCCACTGATCCTCACTCAGCCGGGTCAGGCTTTTCCTGAAAGCCCACTGTGACAGCCAACCACACACGTATCGACACACACCTTATTACGACCACCGTCGATTTAAGCATTGGGAATTGTGTGGAAAAGGACAGACGTTGAAAGACAGATATTGGGTATTCTACATCTACCTCGTGTTGTTAGAGTAAACAAACAACGTTATAGGGCTTTTGTGGATATCTGGTGTAGCTCAAAGTCAGTGTGGATCTTAAGCTTGGATGCATTGATCTCCCTGCAATAGAAAAAAACAAACAGGCTGTTCACACTGGACGTGTGTTTGCATTATAAAAAGGCTGGTAGTACCAGGACCAGTGTTCATTTCAATGATATTACTGACAAAAAGGTGTGTTAAAAAAGGTTTTTCTTGTTGTTGTTTTTTACCAACAATAACAAAGATGATACAAAAATTTATAATAACAATAAAAACTTTAATTAAAACATACTGTTATGACAATGTTTTGTTAAAAGCGAACTATTAATCTTGCAAAGTACTTTGTTTTTAAAGAGAAAAAATGCTCTTTAAAACATTTTCTATTGTAAAATGTGATGTATATATTAAATTGATTTGTCTTGACTTGACAATGCATAACAATGTTTGTTTTTTATAAGAAATATGAGTAAGATTTTCAAAAAATCCAATTATAGTCTATTATGTTGGGGACTGACCCGATTTAGTTTTTCACATATCACATTACCATATAATTATGCCTGATTTCTTTTTTTTTTTCATTAAATAGTCTGAATTTAAGGTATACTACAACACTTTGGATCCAGCAAGATGTATTAGTATTTTTTAAAGTAGTAGCTTATGCTCAGCAAGGCTGCTTGGGTAAGACTGTTTTTCATCCAAAATATAGTAAAAACAGTAGTAAAATATTATTACAGTTTAAAATAAAAGTTTTAGAATTTGAATATATATAAAAAAAAAAATATTGCTGTGATGCATCATGATGCTGTGATGGTAATGATGCTGTGCATCAATTTTTGCTGTGCATCAATTTTCAGCCTAATGACTCCAGTCCTCAGTGTCACATGATCCTTCATAAATCATATATTGAATACGGTAAAAGTATATTTTAAAATATATAATAATAATAATAATTAAGGCAGTTAAGGCAGTTAAGGCAGTTAAGCTCAAAAGCATCAAAAGACATTAAGTTTCATGTAGCAAGCATTTAACCACTGACATCATAGATGGAATAGACCATGTTTAGCATGAAATACCATGATATACCACATTTTAGTGTGATTTTTCATGATTTACCATGTTCCAGTATGATTTACCATGAATCTAGCATGATTTACCATAGTTTACCATGATATACCAAGTTCTAGTATGATTCACCATGATTTACGCAGCTCTAGCAGGTTTACCACAATTGAACACATTCTAGTATGATTTAATATGATTCTAGTATGATTTACCATGTTATACGATGATTAACCATGATATACCACATTCTAGAATGATTTATGATAGTTTTGAACATTATGATATGAACATTAAATGATCATAGATGGAAATGTAAGTTTTTTGTTGTTGCTTAAATCGAAATCGGAGATATACCTCTTGTCCCTCTTGAGCCAAGGATCACAGTGGTGTAAAAAGCTTGAGGCTAGGACCAACGGTCTATGAGTTATGTGCAATTTAGTACTTTTGGTTGCTGTTGCGCCAACTATGGGCCAATCGGGGTCATACTCTGATAGGTTCTCCCCAAAAGTGTGGCCTACCATCTGGCCGAGTTTCAAATCTCTACGCCTTACGGTTTGGGCTGCAAGATGCGTTTTAGGGGATTTTTTTTTTCAAATAGCAATTACAATAGGTGTTCAGCACTTCATGCTTGAACACCTAATAATAATGAGACCTTTTTGACAGTTATAGTGCCACCTATGACTTTTTATTTATGATTTATGAGGCTTTTGACTGTATTTTGCCACGCACCTTTTCTAAATGACCCTGTTACAGCCACCCAATTGCAAAATTTCAACTTTTTTTTAATAATTATTGTTAATTATTCAATAATTATTCAATAATTATTAATTATTGACTTCGTGCTTGAACACCTAACAATAATGAGACCTTTTTAACAGTTATAGCGGCATCTATTGTCCGATCTCCATGAAACTTTGCATGCTTCTTCACCATGTTATGACACATATGCTCATCAATTTTGTGAAGTTCTGAGTTTTTATTTATGATTTATAGGCTTTTGACTGTATTTTGCCACGCCCCTTTTCTAAATGACCCTGTTACAGCCACCCAATTGCAAAATTTCAACTTTTTTTCGATAATTATTGATCTAGAGAGTCCAGAGAATAGGCCTAGACTGGTTTGGTTCCGATCGGGCGAAAAACCAGGGACTAGTTTGCAAAAGTAGGTTTTGGACAAAATCCGACATAACTTTTTTTGTTGTTGCTTAAATACATACGGAGATATACATCTTGTCCGTCTTGAGCCAAGGATCACAGTGTGGCAAGAAGCTTGAGGCTAGGACCAACGGTCTATGGGTTATGGGCAATTTAGTACTTTTGGTTGCTGTAGCGCCACCTATGGGCCAATCGGGGTCATACTCTGATAGGTTCTCCCCAAAAGTGTGGCCTACCTTCTGGCAGAGTTTCAAGTCTCTAGGCCTTACGGTTTGGGCTGCACGATGCATTTTAGGGGAATTGTTTTTTCAAATAGCAATTACAATAGGTGTTCAGCACTTCGTGCTTGAACACCTAATAATAAATATTAATGTAAAAAAAAAAAAAATGCTGAAAAGACCCTGAAAAAGGTCCATCTAGTCTTTCTCAACTTTTGGGTCGCAAGACCGTTTTGAACGGGTCACGGAGTGTGCGGTCAAAGAAACAACAACAAATGCAATTCTATGTTTTTCTGATGTGAGCCTTTTATTTTGAAAGATATGCGTGAAAGTTGTTGACACTTCTGTCAGACGCTGTTTAAGTAAAGCCTGCCAGAGAAAAAAGTTGTCCTGATTCAGTATCTGCGGTCAGATGAGATGTTGTCAGACTATATATGGCAGTGTCATTATTCTAGTGTTATTTTCATAACTTGTTACGAAATAAAAAGTCTATCACCTCAGAAAAACTAACTTTCCTTTCCTATTAGCCGTTATACTGTGCTTGTAGCGTACCACTCTTCAATTGCACACACAAATGAGGCGGCACACGCTGTACATCACTTCTGTTTAAATAATGTGCAAAAATAAAATTTGAGCATGCAATGTCATAGTGTTGTCAATTAGTCATGAAATTATCAAAAAGTACCAATACATTACGAAAAAGGTAAGCTGGGAACGTGTGTAAGCTGGGAAGGATTTGCATGTAGGTAATATGATGTTCATTCTATTCATCAGGATCCATGTCCACATGTTTCATTAACATTAACATGTTTCATCGATCCAATCCAAGATGGCGCCGCGGATGGCTGCCTCGGTGTGGAGCTCTCCAGCTATTGTGTTGTTTTTGTTCGTTTGTTCTGCGTTTAGTCATTCTTTTCCTATCAGTTTCACCAAAGACGAACTACTGGACATTAGGAAACACACACCAGAAACCTTTTCTACAGTTTTTGATTATTCGGACGTTTTGCTGGACATTCTCGTCGGAGGGGCAGCGGTGTTGTTCAAACGCGCGTTCAGACGCAAATGCGGGAAGCGAGCCGGCGCGCTGGTTAAACTCTGCGAGCGCGGCCTGCGCACTGCACTCCCCAGTATTCATCTCGCGAATCTCCGATCCCTTCCTAACGAAACGGATGAACTTCTTCTCCTCACCCACACTAACAAGGATTTTTTAAACTCTGCTGCTTTGTGCTTCACTGAAACCTGGCTGAGTGAAGCCATACCGGACAACGCAATACATCTGCCGGGCTTCCAGCTGTTCCGAGCGGATCGCATCGCGGAGCTAACGGGGAAAGCGAGAGGTGGTGGATTGTGTTTCTACATTAACGAAAGTTGGTGTTCAGATGTAACAACACTGAAGAAGATGTGCTCTCCTAATTTAGAGGCACATTTCATAAACTGTAAACCCTTCTACTCGCCTCGGGAATTTTCCTCTTTCATTCTCGTGAATGTTTACATCCCTACATCCCCCAGACGCGTGCGTGAGCGCGGCGCTACAACAGCTGGCTGAACAAATATCTGAAACGGAACAAAGGTACCCAGACTCTCTTTTAATCATTCTTGGGGATTTTAACAAAGCAAATCTTTCCCGTGAACTACCAAAATACAGACAGCACGTTACATGTCCCACCAGAGACAGTAATATACTGGACCACTGTTACACCACAATAAGAAATGCGTATCACTCCGTCCCACGGGCAGCTTTGGGGCTCTCTGATCACTGTTTGGTTCATCTCATACCGACCTACAGGCAGAAACTGAAATCAGCTAAACCTGGAATAAGGACTGTAAAAAGATGGACTAATGAAGCAGAGCAGAATCTACAGGCCTGCTTTGATTGCACTGATTGGACTGTTTTTGAAGCTGCTACCAATGATCTGGATGAGCTCACAGATACTGTAACATCATATATAAGTTTCTGTGAGGATACATGCATTCCTACCAGGACATTCTTATCATTCACTAATGATAAACCATGGTTTACTGGGAAACTCAAACACCTTCGTCATGCCAAAGAGGATGCTTACAGAAGTGGGGATAAAATCTTGTATAACCAGGCCAGAAACAGATTGACAAAGGAGATCAGAGTTGCTAAAAGGAACTACTCTGATAAACTGAAAAACCAGTTTTCATCCAACGACCCATCATCAGTCTGGAATGGCCTGAGGAACATCACCAACTACAAGTCACAATCCCCTCGATCTATGGACAATCAACACCTGGCTGACGATTTAAATTCATTTTACTGCCAGTTTGAAAAGCCCTCATTCACACCACACACCCGGTCTGATCTTCACTTCACACATTCACCATCACCTCCTGCACTCCAATTATCACTCCCCCCTCCTGCCATCCAACCTGAGCTTAAGGTCTGTGTGGAGGACGTGAGCCGAGTCTTCAAAAAACAAAAGACTAGGAAAGCCTCAGGCCCAGACGGCATCTCATCTGCTTGTTTAAAAGCCTGCGCTGACCAACTGGCCCCGGTCTTCACGCAGATCTTCAACAGATCATTGGAGCAGTGTGAAGTTCCCTGCTGCTTCAAACGCTCCACTATCATTCCTGTCCCCAAAAAACCCAAAATCACTGGACTTAATGACTACAGACCTGTCGCTCTCACGTCTGTGGTCATGAAGTCGTTTGAAAGACTGGTGCTGGCCCACCTGAAGGACATCACTGGACCCCTGCTGGATCCCTTTCAGTTTGCTTACAGAGCAAACAGGTCTGCGGATGATGCAGTCAACATGGGACTGCATTATATCCAGCAACATCTCGACAGACCAGGGACTTATGCAAGGATCCTCTTTGTGGACTTCAGTTCGGCCTTCAATACCATCATGCCTGGTCTTCTCACAGCCAAACTGACCCAGCTCTCCATACCATCCTCGATCTGTCAGTGGATCACCAGCTTCCTGACGGACCGGCAGCAGCGAGTGAGACTGGGGAAACACACATCCAAGACACTCACAATCAGCACCGGAGCCCCCCAAGGGTGCGTTCTCTCCCCACTGCTCTTCTCCCTGTACACTAATGACTGCACTTCTAAAGACCCCACTGTCAAGCTCCTGAAATTTGCAGACGACACCACTGTCATCGGTCTCATCCAAAACGGTGACGAGTCTGCTTACAGACTGGAGGTTGAACAGCTGGCTGCCTGGTGCAGTTACAACAACCTTGAGCTGAACACGCTCAAAACAGTGGAGATGATCGTGGACTTCAGGAGGAACAGCCCAGCACTCCCCCCACTCACCATCATGAACAGCACTGTGGAAGCAGTGGAGTCATTCAGGTTCCTGGACACTATCATCTCTCAGGACCTGAAGTGGGACAATCACATTGACTCCACTGTGAAAAAGGCCCAGCAGAGACTGTACTTCCTTCGCCAGCTGAGGAAGTTCAACCTGCCACAGGATCTGCTGATTCAGTTCTACTCAGCCGTCATTGAGTCTGTCTTGTGCGCTTCCATCACTGTCTGGTTTGGTTCAGCTACCAAATCAGACATCAGGAGACTACAACGGACAGTCCGGACTGCGGAGAGGATCATTGGTGCCCCCCTGCCAAACCTCCAGGACCTGTACTCTTCCAGAGTGAGGAAGAGAGCAGGTAAAATCATCACAGACTCCACTCACCCTGGACACCACCTGTTTGAACTGTTACCGTCAAGACGGAGACTCAGATCACTGGCCACAAGAACATCTCGGCACAGGAACAGTTTATTCCCACAGGCCATTTCCCTCCTGAACAGTTAACACTCCTCCCAAGGCATATGCCTGTAAGTGCAATACTCCCACTGTTTAGTGCAATATCCTACAACTCAGGTGATACTTATATGTAGATTTATTTATTTATAATATTCAAAACACTGTAAATAGGTTCATAATCTGTAAATATGAAAATGTCTATTCTGACTAAACCCAACTGTGATAGTTTTATTCTCATATATTTATATTTTTATTTTTTATTCTTATAATTTGTAGTATTATGTTTCATGTTGTATTTGTATTTGTATATGTCCACTGGAAGCCTCAGTACCACAACAAATCCCTTGTGTGTGCAAGCACACTTGGCAATAAAGCTCTTTCTGATTCTGATTCTGATTCTGATTCTGAACAGTTCATATTAGTTTTGTGTATTGACCATGGTAACTGTTGCTTCCGTAACTTTTTGGTATGGGATTGTATTTTTAATATTCTTTTAGGAATTGGGTCAAATGGCCAAACCAGTTGAGAACCACTGATCTAGTGCATGTTTACACAGTACAATATGTGCAAGAGAGTGAACAGCCCCTTGAAGTTGTCTCCTTATCCTCATATTCCCTTATTCAGCACTCATATTTTAGATGTGTTTGTCCTTGCTTTTTTACTGAGGGCAGACATAATCAAATCTGCAAGATGCCTTCCCACCATTAAAGGAGGCAGTTGTTTTGAGAGATGCACATATAATGAAGGGAGCTCAAGATGAGCTATGCTCTTTGAGATGCAACAACTTCAGGTTGGATGTCAGGATAAAGGGTTTGAATTTAGGTTTGGCAGGGAGGAATAGAGCCTCAGTCAGACGCAGATGCACGTTATGCATCCATTAGCTTCAGAAAGAACAACATATAGCTTGGCATCAGAATGTAACGCACATCTATATTAAATGCAGGGGAAGAACACAAGTGTCGATTTAGGCTCTTTTTTAAGTGCCTTGTGCACCTGTGCGGCACTTTCAGAGTTTGAGGGACATACTCTGTCTTCTTGTGATCTGATCTTCATTATGGATCGCAGCAGGGGTTTCGTGCGAAAATAATCCGGATTGAAGCAAGTTGTTGACAAGGATGGGAGCAGCTGAGATGAAATCCCCTGTGGCGCGGCATGTCAAAATCAACCCAGGGGGCCTTTTACATTGCACCTGGTTTTCACACCCACCAAAGCAACTGAAACTGGACATACATAATGGAAAGGAAAGGGGGCTGCCATTTTGGACAGAGCACCACCTGCATCTAGACATGACAAGAAGACATATTTAAGGCTAGATACGGCAAGGCAAAAAAAATTTTTTTTCACTGGTTAATTTTGAGATTTTGGGATATCTGTCTTCAATAACATGTCTTCCTTCAGACTTGTGATGAAAAAAAGTCCGAAATACACATTTAAGTCTTTATTTTACTACACTTTTTGCGACTGTAGATTTCTCATAAATTCATCAAAAGTTGTCGTTATAAATCATCCCTCTGCTCCGCGATCGCGATCTGCACCTTGTCATCAAACACACCGTTAGAAAGCTCTCTCTCTCCTGAACAATACTGCCGGATCCAAATATGGTCATTTCCTTTTCATCAGCAACCAATCGTGAAACTAACGGGGGGATTTAACTCTAAATGCGCAATCTTATTGGCTGATGCTAAATCTTTAAAGCCCGTTTTCTCAAAGTGACTTTTCTATCGTACTCAAAGTCCGAAATCTCCAGTTCAGTAGCACTTCAGTTATCATATTTAATTAGATAATGCCTAATTTGCATATTTAAACATTAAATTACAGAAAAGTTGTAATACATTTTTTTCTCATCTTAATGTAGGTAATCAACTGGGAAAGTTCCATGGTGATATCTGCTAGCTAAAAAAAATATCCTATTCACCTGTAGTGTCTCGCCTTAATTCAACCTGTAGAGTAGGGCTGAACGATTTTAGAAAATAATCTAATTGTGACTTCTTTTTTTTAAATGAATATAGTAATTGCGATGTATTTAACAAAGACAAGCAATAAATCATTGTATTTTAGGGGTGGGAACCTTTAGGCACCTCACAATCTGATTAAACAATTATTCTTGGTCTACTTTTTTTTCTTCTTAATTAATCTTCTTAATAAAACTTACAATTAGATGTGTAATTAAATAAAAAAGATTTTAAATACTTTTTAAAATAATTACACATTACATTTTTTTAAAGCAATTGCATATAAGGATTATATATATATATATATATATATATATATATATATATATATATATATATATATATATATATATATATATATATTAGGGCTGTCAGTTAAACGCGTTATTAACGGCGTTAACGCAAACCCATTTTAACGGCGTTAATTTTTTTATCGCGCGATTAACGGTCTTTTTGGCCTAGCAAACTTTGTAGTTTTTTTTTCACATGCTTTTGCAATAGGACACGGCATGGACGTTTTGAAAGCGCAAGCGGATCTAGCTAGACCGGAAACAAAACAACAGGCACGCCGCACACACTTGTTTGGGCTTGCGAGCCGGATGCGCCAGCGCGAATCTCTCTGCTCGCGCGTGGAATATAATGTGCCGAGCACGAATCTCTCTGCTCGAGTCGCGCGTGCAATCGCGAATCTCTCCTCTTCCCCAGCTAACAATTTTAGGTTATAAGAACGTTTTCATAACGTTCCCATTAAGTTATAAAAACGTTATTTCTGAATGTTATAGGAACGTTCAAAACGTCCAGTTTTGAGTGGATGACGAGCGCGAGACACCGAAATGGATGCCAATAAGATTCTGAATGGAACGTTTACTTTTAAAAAGTTGCCAAATGGTTCCATTGACGAGACCAAAGTGATCTGTGTGTTTTGTCGTTGTGAACTGAGCTATCATCATCGCAGCACGTCCAGTCTGAAATACCACTTGATGATGGCCACACACACACACACACACACACACACACACAGCTGATGCGAATTCTCCGCCCCCTCGTCAATATCAGGACCTCGTCAGTATTTCTTTCACCCTTTTATTGATGGACAATGTTACATTGTGTGAGAGATTATTTGCTCCAAGTAAGAATGTTTTAGTGTGAAATTGAACACAATATATGCCAATGTTGTTTTCAATAAAAAACATTTGCACAAAGCAAGCCGATCCACTTTTCCATGTTGATAAGAGCATTAAAATGAGAAAAAATAATGGGACAAAAAGAAATCAAGAGACATTTAGAATAGATAAAAATGTGCGATTAAATGCGATTAATCGCGAGTTAACTATGACATTAATGCGATTAATCGCGATTAAATATTTTAATCGTTTGACAGCACTAATATATATATATATATATATATATATATATATACATTAGGCATAAAAAAAAACGTTTGGTTCCGGTTGGTTGTCAGTTGAGGTCATGGGTCAGTAGGGTCAGTTTTTTTTTCAAGTGGCAGCAAGGGATAGGTAGGAAATTATTCAGGGCGCGACCTTAAGCCTTTTCATGTGCTTGCCCTCCGGACAAGTAAATCTGTCATTCACTTGTCCGAGTAAAAAAGTTGCTTCTCCGGATTTTTTTATTTTTTATTTATTTATTCTGAAGCAATATTCTCATCAGTGTTCAATCAGCTTTGATATTTAAATCGGCATTTTGTAATATCTGCACCTTTGAAGGGAATCCCCTCCCCCAATCTTATTAAATGCCCTATAGTGTCTTATTATGAAATTGATTTAAATGTACAAATAAGAAACATTGGAAAGAAGTATACTAGGCTACTTATAAACATAACACTAAACTGCCAATAGGTGGCGGCAGGCGGCCGTATTAATGAGTGAGTCATTGATTCATTGATTCAAACGATTCGTTTAAACGGTTGATTCATTCAAGAATGTGACAGATGTTAATGAGTGGGTCATTGAATCTTTGACTCAACCGATTCGGTCAAAATGCTGAATCATTCAGTAATGAAAACAGTGAGTGTTCATGTGAGATGCGCCGTGGTTCTGCTGTGATTTTGGTTTGGAACTATTTTCGCTGCTGAAACAGAACAAAAACAGCCAATATTGCATCTAAAATGTAAGTGACTTAATTTTAATTGTTTATTGAACTGTTGTAGGAAATCAATGTCACATTTTCAATCGTGATGGTATTCAGGAAAAATAATTGAGGCTGCTTAACACATATGTTAAAATATAGAAACTCCACATTTAGATGTTTTATAGGCATTATGTTGTTAACTGTGTGTGTGTGTGTGTGTGTGTGTGTGTGTGTGTGTGTGTGTGTGTGTGTGTGTGTGTGTGTGTGTGTGTGTGTGTGTGGATTTCTCCTCGAGAGGCTGCGCGAGCGTCAACAGCGCAACCTTACCGTCAGTAAGTAGGCTAATACATTTATTATCCACAATCGATCGCAACTTACAATACATTTAATAAAATCAGAATCATTCTCTCGGTTTAGTGATTCCCTAGTTATTTTTGTTTGTTTGTTATTGATGTTCTAATCGTCCATTCGGGCAAGTAAAATTCTCTTTAACTTGTCCCTTCAGAAATCCATTTGTCCCGGACAAGCGGACAAGTTATACGTGCTCTGGAGATACGAAGCGCGGCAGGTTAGAGTGTTTTGGATTGCATAAAATAATAAAAGAAACTAACAAATACATGGCGAAAGAAGTGGTAGGCAGCAGAAGAGGGCATTGGGATTTGGAATGATTTTTAATGAAACTTGGGAGGCGGATGGAGGTTACACTTTAACGTATCTTGTGGTGTGTGCGTGCCTAATGCATGCATTTGTATGTGTGGGTATATGAATAAATGTATCCTAAATGACAAAAAAACAAAAAAGACTTGCATATGTATTATAGTTCAGTTTGACGAACGATGTGTGAATGACCATGTAGCTGCCTCGTTTGTTTTGCTGGAGGACAACAGGGATCTTGCATCGCGTGCTATAAAAATACGGTGCTGTACAAAAACGTTAATATAGTTCGCCTCAAAGTTTTTTATTTGTGTATTTATATAATTTTTATTATTTCTTCCCCAAGCTCATAAAATAAATTTGGGTCGCACATAAATGGACAGGGTCGGTCGGAAACCGGAACCAAACAATTTTTTTTTATGCCCTATTATTACTGATGACAGCACATACAGCGGAAGATCTAATAAACTGCATTCACACTAAGTTTGCAATTTTGCAATCCGTCCGCTCAGTTTATAAACCGTACTCACGAATTCTCAAACTGTTCCCTCGGTTTAACAAATCGTGCCCATGGATTAATAAACCGTACCCACGAGTTTCTAATCCGCGCTCTCAGATTTGTAAACCGTGCCTTTAGTTTTTGCAATCTGTACCCACGAATTCATAAACCTTGCCCACGCATTCGCAATCCATTCCCAGGGGTTTGTAAACTGTACTCACAGATTTGTGGCTCGCCCTCATTTTAGAAGGACATGAATCTTATTGTATATTGTTTTATTGTGTAATAAGTGGAATACATCAAATTGTCTTGTCTGCATGCTTAAAGTGATTCTCAATTGTAGCGGGTATGGGGTGGAATATATGATTTAATATAAATGACGTCATTCAAGCACTTTTTATTATTGTCTAACTTGCATTATGACTGATAATTGCTTTGTTCCTTTTTTGTTTGCTGTAGGCCAGCCCTATATACATAGCACGTGCCAAGTTGATGCTTCCTCTGCAGACTACTTTACTCTCGCATGTCAGGTGACCAGAGTGTAATCGCAGCCTTTGCTGTTAAACAATTGTTTTATCATATCGCGATATTTACGCAAATGCAATTTATCATTCAGGCCTACTAGAGCAACATGTTTCACAACATAGTCAAAAAATGAACTTCACAGCAGTGGGGAGTTAAGGACTAGCAGACTCATTATTCAGCACCTGTTAGACTCAGACACAGTACAGCTATGGGACTAACTTTCATTGGTTGCAAAATGGATTTTTTCAAATATAGATGAGAATGCGATTGCAATTTATTACACATTTTGTGATTTATTTTCTGGTTGCTCTCACAGGCAAACCAATTCAATCTAACAGGGGAATACAAGCAAAACCACGTCACACGGAGTAATTCTATCGTTCAAATTGAATGTTACAGTCTCTAATAAACAGGTCATTGCCAGGAAATAAAGCCTGGCCACAACAAAATATATCTCGAGTTGTGGAACAATCTGCAGCCCCAAGTACAAATCAGTATAAATTCATAGGTAAAATTACATCAAAAGCGTCGTAACCACAATCCACTTCTTTACCTATTGTACATGCTCCCAATGAGCCAAATAATGAGAAAGAACCAAATCGCTTACCATAGCAGACGACACACAGCTCTACTTATCCCTATCGCCTAACGATTACAGCCCCATTGACTCCCTTTGCCAATGCATTGATGAAGTAAACAATTGGATGTGCCAAAACTTTCTTCAGTTAAACAAAGACAAAACTGAAGTCATTGCGTTTGGAAACAAAGATGAAGTTCTCAAGGTGAACGCATACCTTCAGTCTAGGGGTCAAACAACTAAAAATCAAGTCAGGAATCTGGGTGTGTCTCTAGAGTCAGACCTTAGTTTCAGTAGTCATGTCAAAGCAATAACTAAAACAGCATACTATCACCTGAAAAATATTGCAAGAATTAGATGCTTTGTTTCCAGTCAAGACTTAGAAAAACTTGTGCATGCTTTCATCCCCAGTAGGGTGGATTATTGTAATGGACTTCTCACTGGCCTTCCCAAAAAGACCATAAGACAGTTGCAGCTCATACAGAACGCTGCTGCTAGGATTCTGAGCAGAACCAGAACATATGAACACATCACACCAGTCCTCAGGTCTTTACACTGGCTGCCAGTTACATTTAGGATTGATTTTAAAGTATTATTACTGGTATATAAATCATTCAATGGCCTAGGACCTCAATACATTGCAGATATGCACACTGAATATAAACCCAACAGATCACTCAGATCATTAGGATCACATCGGCTAGAAATACCAAGGGTTCACTCTAAGCATGGCGAGTCCGCTTTTAGCTACTATGCCAGCCGCAGCTGGAACCAGCTTCCAGAAGAGATCAGATGTGCTCCTACAGTAGTCAAATTCAAATCCAGACTCAAAACACATCTGTTTAGCTGTGCATTTACTGAATGAGCACTGTGCCACTGTTCGTCCGACTGTTTGCACTGTATTTTATTTTATGTTTTAATTACTCTGATTTCATTTGATTATTTCTGTATTTTATCTTTTATTCTAAACTGTTTTAATTATTCTGATTTCTTTTGATTATTTTAATTTCTTCTATGTAAAGCACTTTGAATTACCATTGTGTAAGAAATGTGCTATATAAATAAACTTGCCTTGCCAAATTTGCCTTCTATTAAAGATTCATCAAGAACTAGACTCATCTGAAATCATTTAAACAACCAATTCACAAGGTTTTCTGTTCGCAGAGAAGTTTCATTCTAACTAAGACTAAGAGTTTATAGCTGAATTAGCCGATGAAGATGACGGCTATTGTTGTACTTTTCAAATATCCCTTTCTTCTTTTGCGCAGAGTGGTTGATCTCAGTATGCAGAGATGTGAAGCAGTTACATGTTGACTTCTAAGCCCTTGCCATTTTCTAGATCGACCTATGTTCAATATCCTGATTGAGGCTAATCATTACACCAGCTTGCTGAGGCAATAACTTTCTCTCAGACAGCAGGCTTTGCCAAGGACTCTGGGGATCTAATATTTTTCCTGTGGCACACGGCGTCGTGGTTTAAGGCATTAAAAGATTTAACTCCACGCCACAATCTGCACCTTAGAGATATTGATATAAAACGATGCAGGTAAATGTTCACATACAAACCTGTGCTTTTCATTTTCTAAATAATCATTATAAAAGCATTACAAATTCGGATAGTGCTTGAATTGTCGGGACTAGTCAAAAGCCAGATCATATTTTATCTAATTTATTGGTGCAATTGAATTCCTGAACATTTTCATTTTAGCAGGGGGCCATGAAATGAG
Source organism: Siphateles boraxobius (assembly GCF_051911475.1). Lineage (NCBI taxonomy): Eukaryota > Metazoa > Chordata > Actinopteri > Cypriniformes > Leuciscidae > Siphateles > Siphateles boraxobius. The sequence goes on from NW_027508919.1 coordinate 15,472,184, forward strand.
AATATATCCACGTTGTCATAATAACATTGTACAGCAGAGGTAGAGTGTGTAAGGAGAGGACATTGAGAGAGCAAAAGATAGTGAATAATGGTTTGTCCCACTCAGCACTTAAAGGTTGGATCTCTATTACCAGCTGATATAAAATGTCATTCGCGTCCCTGGGAAGAGTGGATTGTGATATTTAATGGTGGGTCCTGAGACTTGACTTTCTTTCCCAGAGCTCTCTATCTTCCTGCTACATTATTCACAGTGCTGTCATCGAGCACCTGGCCAACATACAGCAGCACCTACGTCTACAGACGCACTGAAGGGTAGAAAATGGACTCTTCTCCAGCAAAGCAAGGCTTTTATTGAGAATGATGGGTCTGCCAGGATGGCTTCACAGATGCATAGCACTGTCTTCAGAGCCCTGAAAAGATTTTGGGGATTTTTACAGCATTTTTTCTTATTTTCATTGATTACCTTTGGAAGTTTTCTCTACATGATCTCAGAGAAAGGCTTGTTGGGGTGTTCAGAAAAATAATTGGGCAAATGCTGACAAAATAGCCATAATGTGTGGGGATGTTATGGATGCACACTGTCTAAAACTGATGTGGTCTAATGTCTCAAAAGTTTTGCACAACATCTGTTTATCAGGCTGTTTTAAATTATGTATCTGTCAGGGTTCTGCCCTGGCAGCCTTGTCTGTGTTGTTGTGGTTTCATGTTTCTGTTGGCCTTATGTTTGAGCACATGGGTCTGTCTTGGTCTGTGTTTGCCATGTGCTCCTCATGTCCCGCCTCCTTGTTTCCTGTTACCACACCCCCTTGTTTAGTCCACATCTTGTTTCACTAATTGTGCTCACCTGATCCTCATGTGCTCTGGTCCCTTCATATTGTGCCTCTTTCCTTCGTGTCTTTGCTGGTTTGTTGTGTGTATGCACTTTGTGGTGTTTTCTGGTTTGTGATCTTGAAATTACAGTATACTGGTGTTTACGCTGGTTTGTTATCCTATTCCCAGTGTCGGATTATCATTGATACTATTTTTTTTTGCTTAGCTTTAGCACTTGTGCTTTATAATCTAGTTAGAGTTCCCTTTTGTTCAAGAATTTCATTTTTAGTTATTCTTTTCCTGTCAAGTGGAAGTCTTGCTTCTCTTTTATGGAGGACCAGCTTTACCATATTTAAAAATAAATACAGAAATAAATAAATGCTCAATAAATAAATAAGCATACAATTAATTGCCCCAAAAAATACAATAAACAATAAAAATAAATGTACAATAAAAATAAATGTAGGTAGAAATTAAATTATACAGTGATACATAAATGTATATATCTCTTTTAATTAGCTTCTTTGTTTATTCATCTTTGTAATAATTACCTTATTTATTTATTGTCCGTTATAATTTTCAACTTTATTTATTAATTACTTATTTTTTTAAGTATTTATTTATGTGCATGTTATAATTTTTTTGTCTGTTTTATTCTTCCTTTGTATTTTTTTACCCTTATTTATTTATTTCTTCAATGCTATTTATTTCTGCCTGTCGTTTTTACATTTCTGTATGCATTTCTGCCTCATTCTGTATGCATTTCAGCTGTGTCTTAAGGGGTCAACTTCTGCCCATTGGTTGGTTAGCATTTTACTGCATCGGTCGAATCTACATGCCACCGGCCACAGTCACAACAAAGATGGCTGTCAAGCTGCCAGGCAGTTGAGAGTCAGTGGCCAGGGAACTCGTGATACAGGACAGGAACACACCGAAGAACATACAAGATGAGACTCAAGACAAGACAAAGCAATAATAAAGAACCAAAACTAAACTGATAAGATCAATGAATAGAGAAACAAAAAGTAGAGAAATAAATATATAAAAAGCAAACAACTAAGATCTTAGATAAAAAACTGGAGTAGCTAAAGAGTGCAGCTATCTAAACCCTGCATTGAGCGTCAGGTTCTGTGAGCCTCTACCTGGTGGCAAGACTGGTGCTCCATCTGAGATCTTCATCAAGCTACATGTTCCTGCCTGGTCTTTCCATCAGAGCTGCCTCTATTGCACTCACGTCATTGCCATCTTACTGAGGTCTCAGTGTCATTCATCCTGCCTGTCGTCTGCCTTGCCCTACTGTTTAAACTGTGATTCAGGCTTCACTCTCCCTGCTGTCTCAAGTCTTCAGTCTTGTTAATAAAACCCTTGTCTGCTCATTTGCGTCTGGGTCCTATATCTTGCAGAATTGTGACAGTATCTAACAGCATGCTAGTTTCTGAACAAGAACATTACCTGTGCATTCAACCTACTAATAAGTACCCAAGCATCTGATTTAAACAGACCAGCACTATATGATGTACAAAAAGCAAACTGATGTAGTTAAAAATTTTCAAATTTCAAATAATGCTTCAATAAACTTTGAAGCCTTTTTGTGGTTGTCTGAAAATAGCTTATATATTTCATGCTCAAAGGTTTATTCCCTGTCAACCCTTTGCCACATGTGGTGGATGAAATGCACAAAATATAATACTAAAGAATAAAAGCTTTCCCTTTAAGTGTCTGATGGACTATGTCAAATAATTACAGTTACTTGTCCCCTCATAGCAACCTATTTGAGATCTATTTTTACCTGATTCATTGTGATTAGGAAATAAATACTTTGAAAGTTTGAAATGTTAGACAATCCACCATTATTTGAAAGTACAGTCAAGTTCCTTTACAGAAAGTCCAGCTTTTCTGTCAGTTTTTTAGAGCTTGTTTGATTATTGTGCATTTGCATACTCTTTAAAACAGAAAATTCCAGTCCTGAAATAATGTAGTTCCCTTTCGTTGTCACTCCGAGTTACGTCGGATGACGACGAATGGGGTTTCGCTTAGAACACCTATCGACTTCGAGTATTACAAAACGAGCCAATGGCAAAGAAATGCCATGGGTCTGCGGAATTTGCATGACGTAACTCCGCCCCACCTCGTGGGTATAAAAGGAGGACGCCGGCAACAGGCAGATATGTTTTCGCTTCGGAGCCAAGAGCATTTCTTCACTCCACAGTCATCTCTGACTTCGCTCTACGAGATGAGCTTCTCTCTCCGGTGTTGGTGTGACGGCGATCTGCAGCGAGCTCACAGTGCCTGCTGATCTGTGCAGTAATCTGCCAGTGTGTGTGTGTCTCCCTGTGCGCTTCAACATCGCAGAGTTTTTTCTCTCCTCTCATAAAAGAGCTCGCACGCGGCATGTCTTTTTAAAGACGGCTCGCCCGTGCATTTCTGGTTGCAGCGGACTGGTATCGGACTCTGATGGGCACGAGCGCTGTCTAGTGTGTTTGATCATGCTTGAACAGCGCTCGTGGGTGACTCATGTTCTCGCAAGGGAACGTGATCATCTCGTCATAAATAGGTCGAGACTCGGTGAACTCGCAAGAGTGAGAGCTAGTGAACTGCTGATTCTCGCGAGTCTACCCTCTGGTTGCCCGCGTGTTTCAGTTGAAGCTACAGAGGAAGATGCCATGTCTGTTGCAGCATCACTAGGTGGGCTTGAGTCTTCTGGAAGTGAGGGCTCGTCACAGCTGCCACCTTCCGGTGTGCATACGGCTGTGCCTGAGTCTGATCCGGAGATGACGGCCATGCTTTCCTGGGACGATTGGTTTTGGGTAAGGCCGCCGACCCTCGTCCGTGGCAAACCCCAATACCTCTCTTCCCAGACATGCATGATGAGATCTCGAAGTCCTAGAAGACCCCCTTGTCTTCTCAGGACCGCTCGCTGATCTCATCCGCCTTTCCTACCCTCGATGGGGCCGCTGCCCTTGGGTACACTGGGGTTCCCCCGGCTGAACGCTCTGTTGCGATGCTATGTGTCCTCAGAGTGCTTCTTCTCGGCGCAATCCTAAGCACCCGCCCGTGGCCTGTAGTTTTTCGTCTACGCTTGTGGCGAGATCCTATAGTGCCACGGGACTGGCAGCCGCCTCTCTGCATGCCATGGTCATTCTGCTGGTCCACCTGACCCAGATGCTCATGGACCTGCACGAGGGGGGGACTGACCCAGGGCTCTTCACTGAGCTGCACGCCGTCACTGACCTTGCTCTCCGAGCGACGAAAGTGGCCGTACGCTCCCTGGGTCAGGTGATGCTCACCATTCTGTGGCTGAACCTGTCTGATGTGCTGGATGTCGCGCGGACCCGTCTGTCCGACATTCCCATATCCCAGGTCGGCCTCTCCGGCGGTGCGGTTGAGGGCTTGACCAACAGCTCTCAGCCGCTCATGAGCAGACTGACGCTGATTCCGTCCCGACGGCCCCGCCGTCCGCCCAGGTCCCTCGGTCTGCCCACCGCCGAAGGCGCCCTCCCGCGGCTCCCACCCCGCCCGTTCACCCGGGCCGGCTCTGGGGGCCGCGGGCGGACGCCACAGCCCCTCTCCAGCCCCGCCCCCCGCTACACGCCGGGTTAAGCGGCGCTCCTGAGACGGGCTCCTCGGGGATGGAGCAGACTGAGGTTGACTCTGTCCCGACGGCCCCGCCGTCCGCTCAGGTCCCTCGGTCTGCCCACCGCCGTGGGCGCCCCCCGCGGCTCCCACCCCGCCCGCTCAGCCGGGCCGGCTCTGGAGGCCGCGGTCGGACGCCAAAACAGTCCTCTCAAGCCCCGCCCCCCGCTACACGCCGGGTTAAGCGGCGCTCTTGGGATGGGCTCCTCAGAGATGGGACTCAGTTCTTTCCAGGAGCTGGTAGCAGGACCACTCCTTTCCCCGGGTGAGGGCCGGGGAAGAATCCTTATTCTCCAAAGAACTGACTCTCCCGTCTCTGAGCACAGAGAGTTCGGACGTCACAGAGCGCCGCCCACATGCCGTGCTCTCCTCGTCCCCCTCTGTCCCGGAGGTGGTTTACACGGCGTGCCGTCCACGACCGCTTCGCCCCTGTCCCCCTCTGTCGCCAGACCCTTGACAGAGCAGGCCCCCGTGGAACGCTGGTCCTTCCCTGGCCTCCTCTGTCAGGGTGCGGTTTTGACCTTGCCCCCACTCCGGGCCGCTATGCCGTCCACGTCTGGGCCGGTCATTCCGCTTCGCTGCACCACCGGGGGGACGTCTGTGGTTCTCGACGCCGCTGGCACAGTTGGGAGCCTGCCTAGATCTTCCCTATCTGTTCCGTTGGGTCGCGCGAACCATCGGCTCGGCTATGCGATTCAGTTTGCACGGTCTTCTCCCCACTTCAGGGGAGTCCGCTCCACTTTGGTCGATGCCTATGCCCTATCATGAGAGCGGAGGTTGCTACCCTACTGGCGAAGGGTGCGATTGAGACTGTCCCTCCAGCCGAAAGGAGGTCCGGGTCCACAGCCCCTACCTCATTGTCCCGGAGAAGTCTGGTGGGTTACGGCCAATCCTGGTCCGAACCGCTCCCTTCACAGGCTGCCGTTCAAGATGCTCCTGGCCAAACGCATTTCTGGATGTGTGCGGCCACAGGATTGGTTTGCAGCGATCGACCTGAAGGACGCCTACTTTTATGTCTCCGTTCTCCCTCGACTCAGAACATACCTACGGTTTGCTGTCAGGGCGCGCGCATATCAGTACGCTGTTTTCCCATTCGGGCTAGCCCTGTCTCTTCGCGCCTTCACAAGGTTGTTGAGGCTGCCTTTGTTCCTCCATGGGAACACGGGGTTCGCATCCTGAACTATCTCGGTGACTGGCTGTCTTAAGCTCACCTCTGAGACCAGGTTTGCGAATACAGGGACCCAGTGCTCCGGCACCTAGCTCGTCTGGGCCTTCGGGTCAACCGGGGAGGGAGTAGACTTTGCCCCGTGCAGAGGAGCTCTTTTCTCGGTATGGACTTGGTCGCCTTCTCCACTCAGCCATTGCTGACTTGCCTGAGACTATCAAGCGCAAGAGTGCGATTCCACTGAAGTTTCTTCAGAGGCTCCTGGGGCATATGGCATCTGCAGCCGCGGTTCGCCGCTCAGATTGCTTCATATGAGACCGCTTCAGCTTTGGCTCCGCGACCGAGTCCCGAGGTGGGCATGGCAACACGGCACCCTCCGAGTACCAGTTACTCCGACCTGCCGTCAGACCTTCACCCCGTGGTCGAACCTCAGTTTTCTACGGGCCGGAGTGCCCCTGGAACGAGCTTCGCGGCATGTTGTTGTAACGACAGATGCCTCCTCCACGGGCTGGGGTGCCATGTGCAATGGACGTGCTGCCGCGGGCTCCTGGACAGGACCCCGACGCCTCTGGCACGTCAATTGCCTCGAGTTGCTGGCCGTACGTCTTGCTTTGCGCCGCTTCCGGGCCGTGCTCAAGAACCAACACGTACTAGTCCGTTCAGACTATACCGCCACTGTAGCGTACATCAACCATCAAGGTGGTCTACGCTCCCGCCGTATGTCGCAACTCGCCCGCCACCTCCTCATATGGAGTCAGAAGCATCTGAGGTCGCTTCATGCCATTATATCCCCGGAGCCCTGAACTGTGCAGCCGACGAGCTCTCACGGCTTCAGCCCCTCCCGGGAGATTGGCGACTCCATCCCCAGTCGGTTCAGCTGATTTGGGACCAGTTCGGGGACGCACAGTTAGATCTGTTTGCCTCTCACGACTCGACCCATTGCGACCTGTATTATTCCCTGACCGAGGGCACGCTCGGCACGGATGCACTGGCGCACAGCTGGCCGCGGGGCCGCAAATATGCGTTTCCCCCAGTGAGCCTTCTTGCGCAGACCCTGCGCAAGGTCAGGGAGGACGAGGAGCAGGTCATTCTGGTCGCGCCATTCTGGCCCGCCCGGACCTGGTTCTCCGAACTAGTACTCCTCGCGACAGCACCTTCTTGGCCGATTCCCCTGAGGAAGGACCTCCTTTCTCAGGGACGGGGCACCCTATGGCACCCTCGTCCCGATCTCTGGAACCTCCACGTGAGGCTCCTGGACGGGACGAGGCAGGTTTGAGTACCCTACCACCAGCGGTGGCGGCTACCATCACTTCCGCTAGAGCGTCGTCCACGAGACACGTCTATACGTTGAAGTGGAACCTCTTCGTCAACTGGTGCTCTTCTCACCGAGAAGACCCCCGGAGATGTTCGATTAGTGTCGTGCTTTCCTTCCTTCAAGATAGGCTGGAGCGAGGGCTGTCTCCCTCCACCCTGAAAGTCTATGTTGCCGCTATTGCCGCACACCATGACCCGTTCGAAGGTAAGTCTGTTGGAAGGCACGACCTGATCATCAGGTTCCTGAGAGGAGCGAGGAGACTGAATCCTCCTCGCCCTCCTCTCGTTCCCTCTTGGGACCTCTCAGTGGTTCTAACTGCCCTGCGGAGTGCTCCCTTTGAGCCGTTGCAATCAGTGGAGCTTAAGTTCCTGTCTACGAAGACAGCGCTCCTGGTAGCATTGGTCTCCATCAAGAGGGTGGGGGACCTGCACGCATTCTCCGTTGACGAAGCGTGCCTGGAATTTGGGCCGGCTTACTCTCACGTGATCCTGAGACCCCGGCCTGGATATGTGCCCGAGGTTCCTACCACTCCCTTCCGGGACCAGGTGGTGAACCTGCAAGCGCTGCCCCCGGAGGAGGCAGACCCAGCCTTGGCACTGCTCTGTCCAGTACGCGCCCTCCGCGCCTATGTAGACAGGACGCAGTGTTTTCAGGACCTCAGACCAGCTCTTTGTCTGTTATGGTGGGAAGCTGAAGGGAAAGGCTCTCTCCAAGCAAAGGTTGTCTCACTGGATAGTGGACGCCATTGCTTTGGCATACCAGCAGCAAGGTCGACCGTGCCCCCTTGGTGTGACTGCCCACTCCACCCGGAGTGTGGCATCCTATTGGGCTCTAGCGCATGGCGCCTCGCTAACAGACATCTGCAGAGCTGCAGGCTGGGCGACACCTAACACATTCGCCAGATTCTACAATCTCCGAGTGGAGCCAGTGTCCTCTCATGTACTCGCTTCAACCGGCTAGTACTGGACCCGCTCAGGTGTCTTCGCTTGCTCGCCATTCCACTCCACGGACTGGATACGTGCGATATTCTCCTCAGGTGAGCTTCCCCGAAAGCCCTGAGTCCCTCCAGCACTCCTGACGTTGGCGCCAGTGTCTATTGCCTGTGCGTCGGCTAGGTGCCTCCCGTGTGCATGGTCCCTCCCCTGAGCGACCCCCACATGTGTATTTCCACTGTAAGCCTCTTGAGCATGTGTCTTTCCCTTGGCAAGCCACCTTGCCACCCCTGGGGTTGAAATATTCCACCTGCGGCTGGACACCCCAGTGTTCTCCATGTCTCCTTCGGGTCACATGTGTATTCTCTAAGTCCCCCCCCCTCTGGGTTGGCAGTAATTGCATATTTCCCCTGAATTTGGGATATGCTCCCCAGTGTACCTTGGTATTCCTGTGCTAAATAGGAGTCCTTCGTCCGTGCCAGTCTCACGACAGGGATCTCAGATTTACACAGGGCACTGGAAGACAGCTGAGAAGGTGGCGTGATTAGACTGGTAACCCCATTCGTCGTCATCCGACGTAACTCGGAGTGACAACGAAAGGGAACGTCTCGGTTACGTATGTAACCCTCGTTCCCTGAGTAGACAGCATTTTAAGACATCATAGGCCTCCCGAAGCAAAAGCTGTTTATGTTGTCTTAAGATACCTCATATGGGCCAAAAGGAAAAGAAAAGAAAAGAAATATAAGGGAAATTCCAATTGAAAATGGATATTTTACCAAAGACTTTATATATAGAAAGACGATGCACTAGTATTACTATGAATGGGAGAAAGTGCAAAGGGCAATTTGGCGGATTAGGACTGTGCATGTACATTAGGCCGCGCTTAGGACTGTGCATGTACATTAGCTTGGTCCAGCTTGAAAAATCCATTTTTTTGTCATGATTTGAACATTTAGAAACAAAATATATGAGACAGTTGTTGCCAGATTTCATCGGTGGATTCAAATATGAAATTTAATCTTAAACTTGGCGAACAGTTTCGGAGAATTTGATTCCCCATTCAAAGAGAAAGGAGCTGGAATTGCATGCCCGAGAGGCGTTTCAAATAGGGATGCACCGATACCACTTTTTCCAGAACGAGCCCGAGACTTTCATTTTGGGTACTTGCTGAAACCGATACCTATTTCACTGCATTTGTAATTTTTAAATATATTGCATATATTGGATTGAATATGAATCAAATTTGTTGGCTTAATTTGTTTAGCAAATATATATAAAAATACCTTCAGCTATTTCCATGCTTAAAATTAAGCCTGCTTAAATGTATTGTATTAACTTGTCACAGTTCATGGATTCAGTGGGTGCTTCTCAATATCCCTCCTCGTCTCCTCGCTCACACAGGTGTATCCTGTGAATAATCGTCTGTGATAAAAATGGGGTTTTCGTGTAAATGAGAAGCCAAACCGCAGGGAAATATCTCCGTTTTCCCTTCGTGTAAACGGGGCCTTGATCCTGTTCCTGTCACTGGGGTCTCGTCTTCGTTTTTTCTGTTTGAATTCTGTTCCTGGATCCCTGTTCGTCCCAGAGGAGTCTCACAGAGGACTGTTGCCCGTGGCGTTCCTGCGCTACCCTGTACCACTGTGCGGCCACTCGTCGGACTTTGGACTCTGTCTCTCACTTCATTTATTATTCTCACTCGCATCTAAATCTGACTCTATTTGTCCAGTCCAGCCCTGACAGAACGACCAGACCACTCATCATGGATTCAGCGAGAGAGGAAAAGTCTGCAGGAATCACGTAGCAATTCACGCATGGATCGTCAAGAAGAGCAGATTGCGGCCACAGGTAACACAGTACAGGTCTTGGTGGCGCAGGTGTCCGAGCTCACCAACCAACTTCGTCATCTAACAGTTCCCACTGCGCCACCCCCACCGCCAGTTCCCCCAGAGGTCTACACGGGTGAGCCCAACAATTGCAGAGCATTTTTAACTAAATGTTCTCTGTTTTTTTCTCTTCAGCCACAGACATTTGCCACCGAACAGTCTAAGGTGGCTTTCGTCATAACGTTGTTGTCTGGGCACGTGGCTCAATGGGGAACGGCGGTGTGGGAAAATCAACATCCTCGCTGCTCCTCGTTCCATGCACTCTCTGAGGAGATGAGGCGGGTCTTTGATGGCGAGGCGGGTCTTTGATCGCGAGGCGGTCCGCGTGCTCTCCGATCTCCATCAGAACAACAGACCCGTCTCTGATTATTCGATCGAATTCCAGACATTGGTGGCTGAGTGCAAACGGAACGAGGTGGCGCAATGGGACATGTTCCTGCATGGGCTGGCTGACTGCATTCAGATAGAGATCTTCGCATTGGAGCTTCCCACTAGTCTGGATGGACTAATTGAGTTGGCGTTGCGCATGAACTAGGGCTGGGCGATAAAACGATAACGATATGTATCGCTATAGACACGTAATCAATATCAATAAAAAATAATTTTGATAAAACGTTAGATAATTAAATTTTTTTTTTTCATCGGAAGAAAGTTTTGTTGCAAGTTTGGTTGCATGAACAAATGTATTCACTCTCTGGTAACCTAGCAACGTACTGGGTGACACGCTAACAGCCGGTCATGTAAAGAGGGTTGCACTTGCACACGTTATACACCGGACAAGAAGCGAGATACCGGTACTGGGTGACACGCTAACAGCCGGTCATGTAAAGAGGGTTGCACTTGCACACGTTATACACCGGACAAGAAGCGAGATACCGGTCTGTAACTTGTTAGATGTGCTGGATTTAGATTGGGTTTCTTAAGCAGTGGGGTTACTCGAGCCTGCTTAAAAGCTGTGGGAAAAGTACCAGTGTGAAGAGAGGTGTTTATGATGTGCGTGAGTGTGGGTACAACTGAGGAAGAAATGTCTTGAAGTAGATTAGTGGGGATTGGATCAAGCGGACAGGTAGTAGGGCGATTGGAAAGGAGGAGTTTAGAGACTTCCGCCTCTGGTTGCTTCAGCACAACCCCAGGTTTGACTGGGGCCAGGGTTCCATCTCAGCCTGGAGTGATCAGTGTTATGCTTCGTGCCTTGTGTCTGCCTGTTCGTCTGTGTCTTGTTCTTTGTTGCAGGATGACCGAGTGAATCGGTCTAACGTGCCTGAGGAATATCTCGACCTGAAGGAAGTGTTCAGTAATTCCAGGGCAGCTTATCTTCCTCCGCGTCGGCCCTATGACTGTGCTATAGATCTACTATCAGGTACTTCTCTGCCTAAAGACAAGTTATATTCACTTTCTGCTCTAGAATGGGAGGCCAAGGAGAAATACATTTCTGATTCTCTGACAGCCGGGTTCATCCGCCCGTCCTCTTCTCCAGCGGGGGGCAGGGTTCTTTTTTGTGGGGAAGAAGGATCCACGGTTCTCTGCGACCGTGCATTGACTACAGAGGGCTGAACAACATCATGGTAAAGAATACTTATCCTTTGCCGTTGATGTCTTCAGCCTTCGAGCGGTTGCAGGAGCTTCACAAAACTGGACTTACACAATGCATATCATTTGGTTTGCATAAGGGAGGGGGATGAGTGGAACACCGCTTTAAATGAGTGGAAAACCAGGGGGAATTTTGAATATTCGGTCATGCCTTTTGGTCTGTCTAACTCTCCTGTTTTCCAGGCACTCGTTAAGTTCAGTTCATATATGTTAGGGCTGGGCGATATGGCCAAAAAAAATTATCTAGATAATTTTTTTATGTTAGTCGATATCAATAATTATCACGATAAATGTCAAATCTTTATTTCTTTCAGGTTTAAAGGCAGATTTTTGCTCCTAAGTGAAAGTTGTAGAAACCAGAGCATTAATTGTGGTTTTAAACTACTCTTTATTGTCAGAAAATATCATGACAAACACTTGCCAAACAGGTGAACATTTCACAAATCTTAGGTAGAACATTCAAACATTTGTCATTGTTCCTTAAAATAAATATCTGAATAGAAAAATAAATTTCATAGTTTCTGCATGTGCTAATGGGGGATATTGTTTGGTGTAAAGTGACTTTGATGGCACGTAGCCTATCTTCAGCACAGTTTGAAGTGCAGGCTGCAATATTAATATTACATGTTTTGTCTCAAAACGCATATTTGACAGTGAGTTGACAGTAAATCTGCATCCTAACTCAAGCTAAATACTACCATGTTAAATTTATGTTCATTAAAAAAAAACAGTAACATCTGTTAAAAAAACATACAAATATTCTGACTGTTTGAGTTTTATTAAAATGAACCATTGGTCATCCAGTATCATGCATTTAGATCATAACCACAGATAAAACCAGGCATAGCCTATAGCACCTCACTATCATGGCAAAATGTAACTTTATGGTTTCTATGGTATTTATGAAAAACAGTAGCCTAAATATATTATTAAATACTGTAATTATATTCCATTAGTCCTTTAATACATTGTCTACATTAATAATATAATACAATTCAATATGTATATCCCACATTTCATGGTGCAGTTAATATTACTAGGCTAACGTTACAGTAAATCCATGATAAATGGATTTAGTATCAATTCAGATTCTGACTGTATCGTTGCGCACAATGTTTCTGCAGTTTGTCAGCGCCGTTTCATCTGCCTTTAAATTGGTTTAAATCACTGAGACATTTGTGTTCTTCGCTGAATTCTCCATTCGCTGAAAAAAAACTGATATTGCGATATGGATAAAGAATATTGCGATACCGATATTAATTTCGATACTTTTAAACATATGTAAAATTAGAAAAGTTATGGGAAAATGCATCAAAATAGATTCATAACAAATAAAACAAGTTTTCTTACAACACAAAGTTTATTTCAACTGACAGTCATATTGGACTGGTACAACATGAATAAATAAATAAATAATAACCATGTCTACAGAACAGGACATGTTGTACTGGTTGTATGTACACTACAGTATAAAAAACAATAAATAAAGGGCAAGTCTACAGAACAGGACATGTTAGAAACATTAAAAATAAATCTAAAAAAACAAGTAAAAAGAAAATGTCATGAGAAACAGGGTCTATCAACAACCGTGTAACCTTTAGAAGGGAATTTGCACTTTCCCCGGCAACTCACAGGTAGAGGTTTCGCTGTATGGGCTGTTTACACCTGGCCACTTCATGCGTTTTTTTTTTTATTTTTTTTCAGATCGGATAGCTTTTTTTTTTTTTTTACATTCGGGTAATAATTAACATTTGTTTTGTATTTTGAAATGTAAAATATCTATAGCAAAAGAAAAAGCAATGCTTTAACAAAACCAATAAAATATCTATTTGTTATGCAGCAGTGTACAGGCTTTTTTGTTTTACATGCATGTGGACACGATTAGAAAAAACAAGTACAAACACATGGTCAAAAAAATAATACAATTAAACAAAGATACAAATTATATACACAGTGCTTTAATTTCAGGAAGGTCTACTAAAATTACTTTTCAGGTAAGTGTTTCTGTCTGAAAAGAAATCAAACGTAAAATAAGTAAGGGTTAATGCCCGACGAGGTGTCCATTGTCAGGTTTTAATGGACGACGGCGAGGTGTGAACCGGCCGACGCGCAGCGGAGGTCCATTAACCTCCGCCGAAGTCCATTAAAACCTGACAATGGACATCTCGGAGGGCATTAACCCGCTTATACCATGGTCACTTGTCAAATAAAACATTTTTAAAACATTAGTTTATATTTTAATTAGGCTAAATCTAGTTTTTACAAATAATACATAATAACTTGCCTGACGGTTTATTTAGCAACCGGAGATATTTATAGTCCGCTCAGCTTGTAGAACCCTTCAGGTTCAAAAATGCATTTTTTTTCATGAAACACAAAGGTAGGCATAGTTATTTTTTTATTACACATAAAACAATTAATCAAACAACAAAAACAGAGCAGCAGCGGTGTAATTTTCAAAGCTGGAGTCCATTTCTTTTTGAACAATAAAGTCTTTGAGTGTATTTACTGCCCATTTCGTATTTTTTTTCCTGTTGATCTCATCTTTTTCGTCTTCTATTTGATTCAAATCTCCCGGTGTTATCTCTTTGTGTCGTTTCTCCGTTTTATTTACATTTTTTCTTTCTTCAGCAGCATCCCAGTCGTCAAAGTTGTCATATTCTCCATAAATGTTAAAAGAAATAACGAAGTCGCTCATTGTTGTATTAGTAGGCTATGTAATATCTAACTAATGTTAGATGTTTGTTTTGATAGAGCAAATTGTTAACGGATACTTTGACTGCATGTTGCTATGGTTACTCACAGCTGTTGTAGGCAGCACATTTATTTATTAATTTCGAACGGTAAACAGTCAGTTTCACCAGAACTACTTTACTAGGTGTCCTCTATCACTTTTTAACGGACACCCTGCAGCCAATCAGAATCGAGTATTCACCCAGACCATGGTATAACACTGCATAGTTTATCATAGATAGATTAATTGTTATTAAAGTTTAATTTATTCATTCAAGAGCTGTGAGTGATTTTCTCTGCCTTTTGTTGTTTGATTTGCATTAATGGCTCAATCGTCAGCAGGTTTATTAGACTGCTGCCCCTTTAAGACCGAGTGCAGATCTAATAGGTGTCTGATGCACCATAATTTTCTCCCAGCTATTTACGTCCATTTAAGACATAAACTGTGTTTAAGTGACCAAACTGTGTTTCAGTGAATCTTAGAGCTGGTCTTTTTTATATTTTTATGTATGATAGTTTAGATGTGCACATGAAGCCCAAAGTTATATACTTTTTACTTTTCTTGTCTCGTTGGATTCGTTGTGAACAGCGTCTCTTGCGCAGATTTTTGTGCTTTTAATAGCTCTTTTAATGATTCATTTAGCAACAGTAGAGACTGCATTTTACAACAATCAACGATCGTGCTGATTCTGACGGTACGTTTGGGTTTTAGGAAGAAATGACAGTGCATCGCTGTGAAGGGAAGGAAGTTGCGCTAGACAGAATACATCTAGTTTGTAATGGTTTCATCTCAAATATCTTCTTTTTATAATCTCTGAAATCCAAAATCTAAAATAAAAATAGAATAATATCCCAGATCTAAAGTGTAACCACGTTTGAATTAATAGTTCAGTCCTCATTGTCACTCATCAGGCAGGGCTGTTGTGTTGTGCGCGCTGTGCCTCCGCGTGAGTGATCTCTCTCTCTCTCTCTCTTCTGGACTTCAAATTGCAAAATTGCATCAGACAAATGGTTTAATATTATTATATATATAGAAATGGCTGGCGAAATAAACATGTTCAAGGTTACGTCTTTATAGCAATAATAAATAGTATGTGTATTTTCTTAATTTATCCAGTACCGACAGCAGAACCAATAACATCCGAGCTTATCGATGCAGCGGTCTTTCAAAATTCAGCCCCGGGGCCCGTTTAATACCGGGTTTCGGTACCCATCCCTACGCTTAATACATAATTAAGTTCATTAAAAGTAAAGAAACAAAATGATCTTTCCAGGGCTGTTGCCGCTCTCTCTTATTGCGGTTTTTGATTTTAAAATTTTAGCTGATGATCAATAAAATGCAGCTCATAACTGTTGCTTTCGGTGACGTGAACTCCATTCAATCGTCATATAGCGCCAGAATTGAAGATCGGATTAAATCCGTTTTGCAAAATCACATTTATGTGACCAGGTGTAAATTGAATCGTTTTGATGAATCAGATATAGATCTATCCGATCTGAGAAAACGCATGATGTGGCCAGGTGGCCTGATGTTTATACGCATGCACTTGTGTGTGCGTCGAGCCGGCAAGTGTGTGTGTGTGGGGACTGTGTGGTAGAGTGAGGGAGAAGTGAGAGAGTGATGGCGATTAGCTTTGGAGCGAGTAGCGTCTCTAGAGTCATATTGAGTCTGTTCTTTCTGACCACTTTGGGAAATCTGTAGTATGAAAAGTTAACCCTCTCCTTGATTTCATGTTTATGGAGAAGGAGAACCAGGAAATGAGTCAGGGGAAATCCAACGCTACCAAGCGACGTGTATTTTTCGAGAGGTGCATGTCGGACCGGACGCATCATAAACAAAATATTGAATAATTATTGCGAGAATTTTGATATAATATCAGGCAACGTGATATCGCGATCACAGTATTGAGTCGATATATCGTGCACCCCTACTCCAGAGGCTGCTAGAGAATTGGCTTTTGTCAAGGCGGAGAAATGTGCATTCCACGCACAGTCAGTTCCATTTCTGGGTTATATCATCTCCTCCAAGGGAGAGCGCATGGATCCCGACAAGGTTAAGGCTGTGGTGGATTGGCCAACTCCAGATTCCCGTAAGGCCCCACAGAAGTTTCAGGGGTTTGCTCATATTTACTGGGGTTTCTTTCGCAATTTCACCCACCTAGCCGCTCCTCTGACTGCCTTGACCTCCACCAAAATCACGTTCCGGTGGTCTGGTGCAGCTGAAGCTGCATTTTCCAACCTCAAGAGCGCTTTGTTTCAGCTCCCATTCTTATCGCCCCTGATCCTTCACGTCAGTTTGTGTTGGCGGTCAACGCTTCAGAGGTGGGGGTAGAAGCAGTTCTCTCCCAGCGCTCGCCCACGGATGACAAAATGCACCCTTGCCTTGCGTGTTTTTTTCTCATCGTTTATTTGTGTGTACTTGTGGGTGTGTCTGCTACTACTGATCACTCATCAGCGCCAGCTGCGTCTCATCAGTGCAGCTATTTACTGTCTGTAAATTTCCGTCCTGTGTTGTCAGGTCGTTGGGGTTTGTTGTGAGTTAGTCCTGTTCCTGTTCGTGTCCCTGGTTTCTCGTCTTTGTGTATTCCTGTGGAATTGTATTCCGGGATCCCTGTTCATCCCTGCGCTACCCTGTAGGCTACCCCTGTGCGGCCTCTCATCGGACTTTGCACTCTGTCTCTCACCTCATTTATTATGCTTTAAACGTGTTATCACTCGCATCTGAATCCGACTCTATTTTTCCAATCCAGCCCTGACATTAGCTTCTGTTACATTCACTGTTAATTCTATAACTCTATCATATTTTATCTATCATTTAATTGCACAGCACATATTTAGAGCTGACCCAATCCTTAGCATTGAGTCCTGCTGGAGCAGTGGTTCAAATGTTTAGATACCAGTCAAATATCACAATTCTCTATTCCAATTTTGATACTACAGCATAACTACTAGCTACTTGGATCACATAAGGCACCTCAGCCTATCGTGTAATGGCAGTGACGTAAGTGCCCGCCGTAAGTGCTCGCCCGCCGACAGTCAGTTACAGCTTACGTTAATCAGTTTCATGTGGATTATTAGCGTGTTTGTCTTGTGAATATATGTTCTATATCGCTATATCGCCTGTCGCGACATTACCTTCTCTGCATTCCCTTATAAAATAACCATTTTAACATAGTAAAATCTACATATCCCAACAAAAGTATTGTTTAGCGTAAAACATAATGAAGATTAGCGAACAGGCTGTCAATTACTTAAATGATAAGGTGTTTCCTCACAAAAGCAGTTTATTCAGTGTAGTAAAGCCTCCTCTCCATTGACATCCATTCACAAAAAAAAAGCCTCTGCTCTCCTTTCCTGCGCACCAGCATTAGCCGTTATGCTTTATTGGCTAAAGGTTGCAGGCTTGGCCCACAAGGGGGCCTCAGCGAGCTCTTCTCGAGCACGTCATATTTTGAAAAGTGTTGAACAGTGAGCATTAAAGATACGTAACTAAAGTCCGTAACTTTTTTTTGTTCAAAATTTACTAAATATATATAATGAGCGAGTACATCATGAATCCATTTTCCAAACCGTGTTTTTGTCTTATCCTGAGTCACTATGGTAGACCTATAATAATTGTTTATATTGGGACTTTTTTACACTGGTTCGGGTCGTACCGTTGTGGTGTAACCCAGAGCCTGCGTGACTCGTCAGACATAAACAGAGAGAAGTAGCTATAGAGAAGTAGGCTACAATGTTCTTCCGCAAGACGCATTATTATTCTGTTAATAAACGCATGTTTATTAATCACTAGAGCGCCAAACGATCATATTACATTAGCTAATTTTATTCACGATCCCCTGGCAGACCAAAAAATGAGTTTTCAACGAAGTCCCAGACACCAGTCATTTTGTAATAGCCTATATTGATTATTTTTTCCTTACATACCAGTGTGAATACTGATATTTTTGTTATTGCATTTCAAATAGGGCCAATTAATAGGCTACTCCTGGGCTTATGTTTTTAAATTACAAATGACCTACTGATGTTTTTGTTATAGTATTTTCAATATTATACGCTATTATTTATGCATAAACATATCTGGTTATAGTAATAAACATGCTGTTTGTTTAAAAACAAACATTTTGTCATCCTTGCTGCAAGCTTACAAGAGCGACAATATCATTAAATATGACAAATATTTTCTTGGGAAAAATGGGGTCTCAGACAAAAAAAGGTTGGGAACCACTGATCTAATGGCTTTGATATAACTGACTAAATTTACTAGGATACTCGCCAAGATGTTTGTTTTTACATAATTTTGTATGAATTTGTCTGTTCAAGCACAAGACGTGGAAGAGAATTCAATTCAGTTTTCGTGCGCTGTCTGAGGCACCTTTCAGGGCGCGCACTTCTGATGTTTGGGCACAGAAAACTTCTTGAAAATGTCATGTGATTACTGTACCGCCTTCCTGTAATAATGTAGGGAACCATTCGTTATACATACATCATGTAACAGTTATTTTTTTACTTGCATATACGATTTATTTTTAATCCAAATCAAGAATGTGTTGAATGAACAATCAGCAAACAAAAGCATGCAACAAAAGTGCTTTCTCTCTCTCTCTCTCTCTCTCTCTCTCTCTCTCTCTCTCTCTCTCTCTCTCTCTCTCTCTCTCTCTCTCTCCCTCTCTTTCTCTCTCTCTCTCTCTCTCTCTCTCTCTCTCTCTCTCTCTCTTTCTCTCTCTCTCTCTCTCTCTCTCTATTTAACTTCAGTTAACGTTAACAATACATGCCTCGTTTTAGTTTCTTTGCCATTGCCATATCTGACCAAACTACAAACTTTCCACTGATGTCTGTGCAAAAGGGATGTAGGGCTGTCACGATTCCTCGATTAAAGTAGAGTACTCGATTTAAAAAAATCCTCGATTGCAACTTCCCCGCTTCAAATAACCGGCAAAATACCGGAAGTGGCACATTCCACAGACAAGAATCCATGAACCGCATTATTACACTGTTTTCTAAGGCTACGCAATCTATTTAAAACCATTTACCATCAAAATATAGCATAGTGCTATCATGAAATCACAAAGGCTGCGAATCAGTTAAAAAAAGCGCTTTTTTCCCCCCACAGAGAAGCACGAACCTTTATAATCATTTACATTATATTATATACGTTATAATACATTATGTACATATACATTATATTATAATCATTTCATTCATTTATTTATAGAAATTCATACTTTTTATTTAGCGTTAAATTAAAGTGACAGCAAATACATGTATAATGTTACAAAACACTGCATTTCAAATGAATGCTGTTCTTTTAAACTTTCTATTCATTAAACAACAAAAGAAAAGAGTATCACAGTTCCCACAAAAATATTAAGTAGCATAACTGTTTTCAACATTGATAATAATAAGAAATGTTTCTTGAGCAGCAAATCAGCATATTAGAATGATTTCTAAAGACAATGAAGACTGGAGTAATAGCTGCTTGTTTTAAATTTAAATAATATTTCACAATATCACTCTTTTTTACTGTATTTTTTATCCAATAATTGCAGGTTTGTTGATACTTGATTCAAACACATTAAAAAAAATGTATTTGTCTCTACATAATACATGGATAGTTCACTATTGTCGTTTATCATCATCAATCACATCAAACTTGTATCATTTTCTCTGCCGAAAGAAAGAAAAAAAAAGATTCAGTTTCTGTTAAGTTTCTGCTAAGAATATAAATGCAGATGCAAATGTAAATGAATATGGATTTTATACATGCTCTTGTTTGATTTCAGACTGTTGATATTTTGCAGCAATTGTTCAGAACAATCTGTTACATTATGGTGGCAGGATTCTGAAGAGATTTGTGCTTCAAAATGGAGCGTGCCACCAAGCAAAACAAAAGCATGTCAATCTGAATGTTGCTCAACAACAACAACAAAAAAGTGTGACTTGTGATTTTCTGGTGTTTGCACTGCCAAGTTGGGCCTGAGCCCATCATTAGTGCCAAAGATCTGGCAGATACTGTTCCCAATTTCCAGACAACTGTACAGCTGCCTGATTGTTTAACAGATGAAATAATTTATTTGAAGTCTCCAAACAAAGATGAAGACCATCTTCACTGAATTAGACTAACACAATTTGGAAAGAAACCAAAGGCATCTGCTCTAATATCCATTTTACACAGGTTTAACCCTATTTGCTTCAAAGCATCAACTACTTTAAACAGTCTGAAGGATAAGTGAAGAAATAATTAGTTTGGGTAAATTAAACAGCTCTGGGTGAAATTAAACTTTAAGTGAACTTTACTTGTACAAGGAGCGTAACCATATCCAATCAGGTGGCATTGAAAGCCACATTGCAATCAAACAACATCCAGATGGCATTGTGGGCCACACGTTGGCAAGGATCAAGAATAGGCTGCAGCTAGAGCCGGACAGGATCACACCACCATCATTAGTTTGTTATCCAACAGTGTCATCTCGAGATAATGGACATTTATGGATTCGCCATGATGGATGGAAAAAGCCTTTTCTGAGAGTCGCCTTGCTGCAGCAAACCTAAATTACATTGTGAATGACGTGAAAATAATGTAATGCGGGTGCCTTCAACATTTAATGTGATTTAAGGGACTGTTCTGAAGTCGATTTGATGTAGAGTCTTAAAATTGTCGTGTTTTTTAAATCCAGGATGAGAGATCCAATGGCCTGAGCCAGAGACGGACGACAAGTGGCACGGAGGGTCCTTGACCTCTATATCCGATTCCATATGAGGGGAGCAATAAAAGGATATAGAGAGGTTGAATAAGTTGTGAACCCCAACTTTCTCGATTTATTTCAGTCTCCTATAAAATGGGGAGTAGAGATCCTGACCTGCACATGTTCACCCTTACACAGAGTCAAAAATCAATATCTTTGGAAGAAAGAAAGGAAGAAAAGTAATAAACTGAATCATGTGTGGGCAGACATAGAGCATTTAAAGCCGATTGTGTTGTTGGTGGTTTAAAAAAAGAGTTGAATATGAATAAATAAATAAATAAATACATAGAAAAGAGATCAAGTCTCAGAAGAATGGAAAAATGGATGACAATTATAATTAGCATGCAATCAAATATGAATAAATAGACTGTGGCCCTGCTATAACATAGAAGGTTATTAATAGATCTGAACTGTTTAAGCAAAGGCATAAACAAATTCCTTTCCCCATAAATGAGTTTGGATGATTGGTCTTGGCAGGCTGGTTTGTGCACGTTACGTATTCAGGTGGTGAGCGCCAGATTTCACATCCCCGAGCGAAAGTGGGTGGAAGAAAGCTTTTATTTGTCAACGATAGATTTTGTATAACACCATCAGAATTCTTTTCTCACAATTTTGTCTGTGATGTGAGATTTAAAACCCTGAATCTCAACTTGTTTGGTGAGGATGAATGTTTGCACTTGGCCATGTCAGAGATGATTATTGACATGCTGGATAGAGATTGATGTAGTGGGCTACGAAAATATTAATCTGCCCTAAGAACAAGGCGCTGATGTTCTCGCTATGCAATCATATGCAATCTCATGCAATTCTTAAAAGGGAAAAATATCTAGCATATATCAGACAAATAGGAATTACACAAGCATTTAGTACGTGCTTCAGTGAATGTTTGAGTGACTGAGCACCCGGACATTCAGACGTGGTTTATTAACTGACTTTGGCTGGGATGTTAGTAGAGTGTAATATATACTTAATCTCTGATAAGAAAACGAATGACTAATTTCTCAAAAGTCATAGGCAAGTGCGTAGGTGTGTATTGTTTTTCAAGTCAGTTGCAATGAAAACTATTCTTTCTGTAAAATATGTTTTTTTGTGATATTGTGCAGAAAAAAGTAAGTCATACATGGATGGACACGAGGGTAAGTAAAGGACATTTTCAATTTTTGCTGAACTATCGCTTTAAAAAAAAGAATAAAAAAATAAAAAATAGTAACCTATTTGTGCCTGGTTACAATTTCTAATTGTAATACATACATATATATATAAATATATATATATATATATATATATATATATATATATATATATATATATATATTAGGGCTGGGTATTGACACAAATTTCACAATTCGATTCGATTTCGATTCACAAGCTTGCAATTCGATTCGATTTCGATTACGATTCGATTCAATATTGATTATTTTGGATATCAGGTACAATACATGGCAAATTTTCTCAAGGAAAACAAATCTCTTAACTAATGCTGTAAACTATGGGAGTCAGTTGTATCATTAAAATTGTTTCATTAGCCTACTATAGCCTAATATTAAAGGTAAAGATTTACTGATTTGTATACAAACAATTACACTTTTATTTATTTTTCTAATAATAAAGTTATATGAAAAATAAATATTTAAATGGTGGCTGTCATAAAAACTTGCCAGATTTATTCAAACATGCATTAAATAATGAAAAACATAAAATAATTATAAAATAACATAAAATGCATATGTAATATGGTGCATATATTTAGCAAAATGCTCCTCTCTAGAGTTAATTTTTCTAGCTGACTAACGAGTTCATGGTCACTGGATATGGTTTTTCTGAGGTAAATGTGACGTTACATGACATTGTTTACAAGCTGTTTCACTGACGTCTTTCCTCGGTTGAAACAATGATTGAGCGATTCCATGTGACAACAAGGATTTCGATAAGTTATACTCTATCTTTTAACACACTTTCAGATGCTCATTCATGTTTATTTCACGCTGTAACTGGTAATATTAAGGCGGAAGAGAAGATCATGTGCGCTCCGCGCTGCTGCTTCTCTTGAGCTGAGCTGTCCGCGCCAGAGCGATCTCACGCCACAGCGCCAAAACGGTATTTATGTTTTTGAATTTCGTAAGAAAATGGACGTAATTTGAAATCTGAGACTTTGTTTCATATCAATAGTAACAAAGCATAAAGATTATTGCGTTTATTGGATGGGATGCGCGCTACAATGTTCCATTCATTCATCAACTGAAAACAGGATGAATAATCGATTCTTGGGATTTAAGAATCGATATCGGTTCGTAAAAATGAGAATCGATTAAAATCGAGAAATCGATATTTTTTACCCAGCCCTAATATATATATATATATATATATATATATATATATTATTTTGTCCTTGCATTCTTTGGTACCCAGTGACACACCTGTGTGAAACGCTCATTGTGCAGCTCATTATGTGGCTCATTATGCGGTCATTGTCTTCTCAGGTGTGAATCACGCCCACCCGCATATTGCCTTTCCAAATAAAAAGTGTCTTATAAAATTTAAATCAATGTATTGTTTTGTGTAAATTATTAGGCAGAATGATTTTCAGATCATGTTGAAGCAAAAACTCTAGGCCACAACATCCATTAGTCAAAAGTCTTGTTGACACATATTTAGTACGTGTTTTGTGGCCTTATTTCAGAAACTTTAACTTTTAGATTTATCGCTTTAACCCTCTGAGGTCGGCTATCGCGGTCTCGCTTTTTTTCTTATCAGTGCAAAAGAGACTCAAAATACTCTGTTGATTTTGATCTTACGTGTTAGTGTTATACATCATTAGATCCTGTTAAGTGTCCATTTTTTTGTGTGGTACTCTCAATAAAAACAAAGTGTTGTGCTTTTTGTCAAATAAAGAAAAATAAACATGATGCGCGTTTTGCCTTCTCTCGTCAGTGAGGTCCATTCTGAAACGCGTCAGAAAAATGAACTGTAACTCTGTCAATACTTGTCATACAGGCACGGGTGTTTTTCCATAATGAAGCTTGAACTCTCTTCTTTTAAATGAATTAATTTATATAAAAAAAACTAATATTCTCAGTTTATGAAATCTGTATGAAAAGAGAGAGATGTCAGTATTTTTCTTTCCAGCTCATTATACCTGATTACGCGTTAATGTGCCACGCCCACGGAGAGCGCACGGTATTCAAACGCAAATGATCTAAGGCAAGCCATTCAAACATGCCAACGCCCACCAGCTAGATTATAAAATCATGTTTAGTAAGTTTCTTACTACAGCTGTGAACACAGCGTATCCCTACCCTGTGAGGAATAATACTACCTAATAACCCTGGAAAATGTATCAGAAGTGCAGGTAGTTTCATTTCGAGGAGCAACGGATCCAGCTGATGTAGTTAGTCATTTATTCTTAAGTGCTTTGTTCTAATCGCGATATTGAATAATTTCTATAAACCGCAAAAATACTGTTTAAATATGAATTGCGTGTCTGTGTGTAGGCTAAATGATGAATGAACGGCACAAGCACGCGCGCGCTTTGTTTACTACAATTATACAGCGCGTGTCTGTGCCGTTCATTCACTCTCGCACCTACATTAGTAAACATGTTATTAAATTTACATGAACACATCCAAACTATATTGCTATAGCCTACTAAGATGAGTAAAAATAGACTGAAATATGTTGAAATACAATGTCTGTATAAGCAACAAACTGCAAATTAACATGTATATGCTAATATATCATACCCAATATGTTACAGACTAAATATAAATGTTTAGACAAGAGTTTGTGATTAGTTTTGGATAGATTATAAAGTTTTTACTGTAATAAAAGACTACTGTCACATTAAATAGTTAAGCTTTTGTTTACCAATTTCTGCTTGTTAAATATACTATAGTATGATGTGTTGTCAAAAATAAAGTAGGTATATTGAATTATCAACTAAGATGTTATTATAGTGTTTGTTCCAATATTCAAACTAATGAATCCTTACCTTTTTTAATACTTTTTACAAAGAAAGAATACACTTGAAATATTGTTAAAATTGTAATTGTTGTTGTAGTTGTAACCTATTTGTAATTGGTTACAATTTCTAATTGTAAAATATGTATATATAGATAATTTCTTTTGTCCTTGCATTCTTTGGGACCCTGTGACACTCCTGTGTGAGGCTAATTAATATGTGGCTCATTATGTATGTGGCACATTTCTCGGCCATTGTCTTCTCAGGTGTGAACACGCCTCCACGCATGTTGCCTTTCCAAACAAAAGGTGTCTTATAAAATTTAAATCAATGTATTGTTTTGTGTAAATGATTAGGCAGGATGATTTTCAGATCATTTTGAAGCAAAAACTCTAGGCAACAATGCCCATTAGTCAAAAGTCTTGTGGACACATATTTAGTATGTGTTTTGTGGCCTTATTTCAGACACTTTAAGTTTTAGTTTTTTCAATAACCATGCATAAACAATATTCTCTCAAAAATACAAACATGTACATACATGTTGCTCACATATTACGGTAGTGCCCCGTTTGTGCTATATAGAGTGAATTTACACCTTTGCCATTAACATGTTTATAAATAACTGAAAAAAGCACAAATGTCAGAGCATGTCAGAACACCTTCGAGGACCCAGAAAACCCCTCAGACTCCTGAGGGTTAAAGGAATAGTTGACTTAAAATTTTTAATTGTGTCATAATTTACTCACCCTCAAGTTGTTTCAAACCTGTATACATTTATCTCTTCTGCTGAACACAAAGGCAGATATTTTGTAGAATGTGGGTAACCAAACAGTTGATGGACCCCATCATCCATTTAAAGCGAGTATTTTTTTTTCCTACTATGGAAGTCAATGGGGTCCATCAACTGTTTGGTTACCAACATTCTTCAAAATATCATCATTTGTGTTCAGCAGAAGAAAGAAATTCATACAGGTTTGAAACAACTTAAGGCTGAGTAAATGATGACCGAATTTTCATTTTTAAGTGAACTATTCCTTTAAAGTCAGGTTAAGTGTCCAACTAAACAAGCAGGACAAGAAATAACTTAATACCAAAAAAATCTTATAAAGATCAATAAACTAATTTGGGTGCACTTTTTTTTGATCTACCATTAATATTTAAATTTTTACCATATTGACTATTTAAATTTCTTACCAAAGCCATACTAATTCTTTATTCACTAATGTTTTAATAAAATAACAAATTTAAATGTCTCAACAACATACTGTAATTTCCATGTTTGATAGTATGACATGCGGAGGTATCTAACTATTGGAAATATTGCTGAAAGCTTTGGTCTTGGTTCAGCACCGTTAGGACTAATGGTTCTTATTATGAAGTAGAACTTAGGGGCATCATTACAAGAAATCTGTGCTAATGTGGGGAAAAGGTGCTGCTTCATCATAAAATAACTTACAGTGCAGCATAAGTAAGATTATTTTAAAAGTATGATTAGCAACAAAAATAGAATATATAGAAACTCTGCCCTTATACTGTACCTTACAATGATCTGAATGTTTTTGCAGTGTGACTCTGCTAACTGTGAGAAAGGAAAGTTCATTTGAAAGTTTTGGATGATAATAAAACTTTAGCTTTTATACTGTAGAGTAAATTTTCCATTGTCCTCAGTGATGTTTGATCAACCACCACATTTGAAATGCACAATTAATGCTGTTGAAGACAGTTGCAAATGCTTAAGTATACAGCATGTTATAATTTGTTAAAAAATTCTGCAATCTTTCGGTATGTTTACTGATGTCACGTTTGGCTGTGTAGTGAATCCAACAAAGATGAGATGCATGACTTGACACATAATGAATAAAGATACACATTAATAAACAGTGAATAATATCTACACTCTCAATGTTAATACAAGACAATGAACAGAGGAAACTGAGGGCTTAATTACACAAGGAAAGATAATCAACAGAACAAGGAACAGGTGTGAACTAATCAGGAACCATGACAACTAATAATCAGGGGTGTGACGTGATCTCGTGCCGCAAGATTCAAATGTGTCGAGATTTCTCATCGGGGTGAAAAGCTGTCTCACGATATTGCGTGACAGAGCTTGAGGGTGAAATTAGCATAGAATATGCCACCGCTAAATTTACCTTACATTATGGTGCCCAATACTGTCATTTTGCTTTCTTTATAGAAATAAAAATAATTTAATTCAGTTGGATAATGGTCAATTCAATTGTAAACTATTGTGAACGTCTGCTGCTCTACTCATCCAGCACGAGCTGTAGAGTGCGCCAGTTGCAAATATTTTCCATAGTGCAGCAGAAATCACAGTTCACTGATCGTGTGACGATGGTGGATGATTCGTTGCGCAACAGAGCATAAAAGTCTGATAAATGTCTTATCTTGTAGAACGCACACTCAGCACCGCCGCTCCCTGTACACAAAGAGTATGTGCGATCATTAATTTGAAAGTGAAAGAACAACGGAAGCTTGCTGATGTGCGCAATTTGGCTACATACAATAGCCTGTCTCCCAATATCAAACTGCACTTTGAATATTGAGAGAGTACTTTGATTATGGTTGCACTTATTGTTTGCACTTAATAAGACTAAGAAAAAAGTATTTATTTTTGTTATTTATACTTTTTATTTCTATGTTTAACCCCCTGGGGTTGGCTAATGCACCGGTGCGATACTCTCGCTTTTTTTCTTATCAGTGCAAAAGAGACTCAAAATACTCTGTTGATTTTGATCTAACATATAAGTGTTATACATCATTCGATCCTGTTAAGTGTCTATTTTTTTGTGTGTATACTCGCAATAAAAACAAAGTGTTGTGCTTTTTGTCAAATAAAGAAAAATAAACATGATGCAAGTTTTGCCTTCTCTCTGTCATTGAAGTCCATTCTGAAACGCGTCCAAAAATAAACTGTAACTCATCAAATACTTGTCATACAGGCATGAGAGATTTTTCTATATGGAGCTTGAACTCTCTTCTTTTAAACGAAGTAGTTTATATAAAAAACAAATATTCTCAGTTTATGTAATCTGTATGAAAAGAGAGATGTCAGTCTTTTTCTTTTCAGCTCATTATACCTGATTAAGTGTTAATGTGCCACGCCCACGGAGAGTGTGTGCTACTCAAACGCAAATGATCTGAGTCAAGCCATGCAAACATGCCAACGCCCATATCAGCTGGATAAAATTCATCGAGTTTAATAAGAATCGTATACTTTACCTCGTCTTGCTACGCTGTGAGGAATAATACTATCTAATAATCCTGGAAAATGTACCAGAAGTGCTGGTAGTTTCATTTCGAGGAGCAACGGATTCAGCTGATGTAGTAAGTTATTTATTCTTAAGTGCTTTGTTCTAATCGCGATATTGAATAGTGACTGTAAACCGCAAAAAGAGTGTATGAATATGAATTGAAAAATATGAATTCCGTGTGAATGATGAATGAACGGCACAGGTGAGCGTGCGCTGTTGTTTACTACAGTTATACAGCGCGTGTCTGTTCCGTTCATTCACTCTCGCACCTACATTAGTAAACATGTTATTTTTACATGAACACATCCAAACTATATTGCTATAGCCTACTGAGATGAGTAAAAAAAGACTGAAATATGTTGAAATAAAATGTCTGTATAAGCAACAAACTGCAAATTAACATGTATATTAGTGTTGTCAAAAATATCGATATTTCGATAAATATCGATACTGAAATATCTGAACGGTACCAATACTAATTTCCCGAAGTATCGATACACCAATACTATCCGAGCAGTCACTTTCACTTCTCTCCAAAGGCGCGTTGACAAACACCACACGTGACGCACTCGTCTCATTCGCTCTGGTTAAATAGTAAAAGTGAATGGAAAGATGGCGAGTGCGGCGTCCCCGCGACCGGCTTTGGTTGATTGATAGAGAACACCGCGAGCGGGCATGTCGGAGTCGGAGAATGGCGTGGACAGGACACGCGCTACACACCGCGAGCGGGCATGTCGGAGAATAGCGCGGACACGCGCTTCACACTGCGAGCGGGCTGCGGGCACCCAAAAGATCGTTTGACTATCAATATCCCTCTCATCACTCATTTTGTAAAATTATTTTATAGATGAAAACATTTAAGGAATTGGCTCCAGGGGTACCATTTAGCAAGCATATGCTCAGCATCAGGGGTGTTTGTTTTTTGGACAGACCTGCACCACTGCTAAAAACATTCTAACACTGTAACTCATCTCATTTTAACTTTTCTGAAACATTAACCAAGATGGCCTAGTATTGTTGTTGATATGAGTCTGTGTTTCGTTTTTTCACTGTAATTCTTAAAGTTAACATAATCTGACTGAGGAATCGTAGACAAGTAAATATTGTAACTGTGGTCAGATGTAAATTAACTTGTGTCTGTTTAACTTTATTCAAAAATTATTATTTAATTCTGCAATTTGCCTTCATTAGCGATTATCATCAATTTGATTACACATATACTAATTAAACTAAACTGAGCTAGACAATGGCATCTCTGAATTCAATAATGAAATGCCTTTAACTGAAAATTGAATGTTTAACCTTATTATTATACATTACTGACACTCTATCCTCCAATTTGATACTGTTAAGTGCTTCGACACAATCTGTATTATTAAAAGCAATATATAAATAAAGGTAACTTGACTAGATGCTGATCCAGTGAGCATTGTTTCCGCGTGTGATGCACACACGTTTGCGTTTAAATCTGTTCATCAAATTAAGTTAATGTATTAACCAGCATTTATGACCAATGACCAATGCATTTGTTACAGTATATTTTAATCTTTGATAACAGTAGGTAATAAAAACACAACGGATCATGTTAGCTCTGGTCCAATGAAAAAATATTAACAGATAGAACTCAGGACATTTTTGTTCATGTAAAATATACCTCATTGTCATGTTCTAGACTTGTAATATTTAGCTTTAAATAAAAAAAAGACCCCCTTAATATTGTGGCAGTTTTTTTCTCTGTGGTATCGAAAATGGTATCGAATATCGATATTTTTCAAGGTATCGTATCGAAGTTAGAAATTCTAGTATCGTGACAACACTAATGTATATGCTAATATATCATAAACACAATGTTACAGACTAAACATGAATGTTTAGACATGATTTTGTTGATTAGTTTTGGATAGATTATAAAGTTTTTACTGTAAAAAAACGACTACAGCCACATAAATAAGCTTTTGTTCGCCAATTTCTGCCCATATGTTAAATATATGGTATGGGATGTTTTGTCAAAAATAAAGTAGGTATATTGAATTATCAACTAAGATGTTATTATAGTGTTTGTTCCAATATTCAAACTAATGAATCCTTACCTTTGAAATAAGTATGATAAAATGTATACTTTTAATAAATAAAGAATACACTTTGAGCCAGTGAAAACAAGAAAAATTGTTAAAATTGTAATTGTTGTTGTAATAGTAACCTATATGTACCTGGTTACAATTTGTAATTGTAATACATATATATATATATATATATATATATATTTTTTTTTTTTTTTTTTTTTTTTTTTTGTCCTTGCATTCTTTGGTACCCAGTGACACACCTGTGTGAAAAGCTCATTGTGCAGCTCATTATGTGGCTCATTATGCGGTCATTGTCTTCTCAGGTGTGAATCACGCCCACCCGCATATTGCCTTTCCAAATAAAAAGTGTCTTATAAAATTTAAATCAATGTATTTTTTTGTGTAAATGATTAGGCAGGATGATTTTCAGATCATGTTGAAGCAAAAACTCTAGGCCACAACATCCATTAGTCAAAAGTCTTGTGGACGCATATTTAGTACGTGTTTTGTGGACTTATTTCAGAAACTTTAAGTTTTAGATTTTTCAATAACCATGCATAAACAAAATTCTCTCAAAAATACAAACATGTACATACATGTTGCTCACATATTATGGTAGCTCTGTTTGTGCTAAATAGAGTGTAATGACACATTTGCCATTAATATGTTTATAAGCAAATGAAAAAGCACAAATGTCAGGGCATGTCAAAACATCTCAAGGACCCAAAAAACACCTTAGACCCCAGAGGGTTAATTTGTGGAAAGGAGTTCAATTAGGAGGTCACACACAGCCTCAATCAGAAGTTATGGTAGCTCATAATTCATGTACAGTAAGGTCTGGAGAGACTGAAATCATACAGGAGAAAAGCCAGTCAGTTGAGTTTGTGGCAAAACCTTTTACAGTTTCATACTGAGAAAGTAGAACTAAAAAGACATACATTACAAGATGATTCGTTAAAACATTTTGAAATGCACATGCACTGCATTTTTCCAGTCATGAATTTTGTCATTATGGATTTTTTTTTAATATTCTGTGCAAAAATCTCGTCTCGTTCTCGTGAACCCAATCTCGTGTCTCGTCACACCCCTACTAATAATGAATGAGAACTCAACCAAAATTATGGAAAGAAAACATATCTAATGCAAAAACTATTTTAACTATTTTATTTGTGCTCGTCTACAGTGCTAATTTAATCTTTCTTCTTTTAATTCTTGCTTGTGTTTTATAATATATGCAATGTTTTTCTTTTCTTTCTACTAACCCAGTTCCTTTTATCAATATTACAAAATGGCAAAAAGACTCAAAATCTTTGATTTTCATGACAATGTTTGAAGATTTTTTGCTCCTCATTATAAAACACAGCCATCTAGGCTCACAGTTGGACAATTAGAAATACCAAAAAAGGTCCAAGTCAATTTCTGAAACTGATTCCAGAACAATATTGTATTTATAATTGAGATCAACACTTTCCAAAAATCCTAAAGCCCAGATAAAGACACCCTCCATCTGTGCTGTGGGATACAGAAAAGGCAGAAGCGCTGCATCTTTTTTTAGGCCATCAAAACCTAATCCTGGTATAAGCCGATCAATTCCATTATACATAGCTATAGACTGTAACCTTTAAGGCAAAGTCCTCATGCTGAACCGTAATAGAAAAAGCAGAACAGTCAAAGAGACAATTTGACAAATGGTAATTATCTCTATCAGTCTTGTGCTGCTTATAAAGCTAAAGCTGCATTGGCACTCTGTGTGACCCGTTTCACCTGTATCACTCTGTACTTAGGCCATCAGACCAAACTCTCCAGCCACCCAGAGTAATGAGAATGCATCAAAACATAGGCCTCATCAGCTTTTCCGTTTGAAGTGTGCCTACAGAAAAAAAGGAAAACCCTGCGAAAACAACACTTG
Organism: Siphateles boraxobius; assembly: GCF_051911475.1. Classification (NCBI taxonomy): domain Eukaryota; kingdom Metazoa; phylum Chordata; class Actinopteri; order Cypriniformes; family Leuciscidae; genus Siphateles; species Siphateles boraxobius. The sequence continues at coordinate 15,504,195 of NW_027508919.1, forward strand.
AATGGCTTGCTGGCCATGTCGAGATTGTACCATATGCTTTTACATTGCAAGAGAGACTCATTCAATCTCTAAGCTGCCGCATGATAGTTGTACACTCCTGGACATTTTGTGCATTGTTGTGGAAAAGTAAAAATGCATATGGAAAATAAGCTGGTTTTGGTGTCTACAATGATCAATGGAGCAAACACCTTGATGTCATAAAGAAAGGTGGGGAAATGTTCGCAGACATGACAGATGGTTGGTTAAGCATCCTGCCGACGGGTGAGGAACGGCCTACATGAACGCACATACCTAGAACTGCCTCTGTCTGCCCCTCTGGGAGTGCAAAGAAGTTTTTCCTAGTAGTCTGTTATGATATGCATTTCCATAAAGGTATTTCTCACCAGTCCAAATCATTGTAGTTGATATAGATAATGCGGATTCTCCATCATTGCGCTAAATGGAAATGTGGAGCAGATACTAGTAGTGCACAAGGGAAAATGCGGTCTCATTTCTTAAACATAATCTTAAGATCACAGATTCCTCTCTGATCTTATAATGATGTTTAAGAACTGAGACCGCATCATTCATTGGCCTTAAGGGTGGTGAGAATGTATACACACATAGAGCCTATATACACTCCTCTCATGTGAAAACACACTGCAAACACCCACACGCACAGGGGCAAAAGAAAGAAAGACGGAGAGAAAGCTTCACAGGCACTGAAGATCCTGATAGGGGTCATTTATCCTCTGATAATAGCGACCAGGCCAGACAAAAGCAGGGGGCAGCTGGGTTTCCAGGCTATTTCCTGGCCAAACGAAGAGCTTCTCTAACTTTTGTTCACAGTGATGACTTATGTCACAATGTCTTTCTTGGCCAGACTGTAGAGGCTTCTAACATCCCTTGCAAGAATACAAATTAGCTAAGGGTTCTTTAAGGGGAAAAAGTTTGTCTAGCTTTTTTAAAACAAAATCTGGCTTATACATGCTAATGTTTTGACAACAATTTGTCTCTTCTTTTTTTTTTTTTTTGTATGCGTGTATGAATGTCTTGCTTGAAGGTTCACTTAATAAGTAAGTCTCCAACATTAATATATTCCCTTTATAGCTCCCTTCAATATGCACAAATGTTCATTTAGTAATGAATATAATCTTTCAGCTTGTTGATTGATAATATAGTGTTTTATTCAGAACAAGTTGTTCTTACTTTGTAACGTTTATGTTACCTGGATGAAAAAGTCATTTTTCCACCTTCATAAAAGTTTGTATGAAGTTCATGATCCAAATTAATATCAGAGGGCAACACAATTTCACATGAACATCCAATTAAAGCTTGTGGGAAAGAAATAACTGCAGCAGAAGTACACATGCACAGCAGCAGCAGCAGCACTGAATTTTTGCTTTATTGCCTTATTACTTTATCTTGAAAAGAGTCTTGCTTGGATGTTCCTCGCGCTAAATCTCAGACTATGCAATATATCTACAAGTGCTTCATTAAAAATGGATCATCTTAAATGATACCAGCAATAAATATGGTTTATAGGTAAAACAGACTCTGATATATGACTCTCCACAGGGGTTGTATTTATGTCTTTAAAAAAGAGAGAGATTTCCTATGTATGTGGTGTAGATTTCCAACTTAAAGAGAAAGTTCCCCCCAAAAAAACAAATTCTCATCATTTACACACCGTTGTTCTAAACCTATATGACTTACTTTATTCTCAGGAATATGGTTTGGACTTCAAACATCTGATATATGACTTTCACTGTATAAAAAAAAATATATAACAAATATCTTTTGTGAGGAAAAGAAAATCATACAGGTTTGAAAAAAACATGAGAGCAGGGCTCCAGACTGCGACCTAGGGATGGCTCGATACCACAATTTTGGCTTCGGTACGATACCAGAACCTAATACCTCGGTATCGATACTAAATCGATACCACAGGTAAAAAATAAAAAAAAAAGTCTCAATTTAAGTGACACTTAAAAAACACTGCTTGAAACTCTGCACTACCAAAATGTGCAAAGAAAAGGTATCAAAATGTAAAAAAAATAAAATAATAATAATTCAGTCAGGGAACATACAGTAGGTATGTTTTATTTTATTTTTGATTTATGAATTTTGATTTTGAAAAAAAACCCCTGAAATTATACAGTTAAAATAGGTTAATATCTATAATAATAGATTAACATATAATAATAATAATAATAATAATAATAGAATAATTACATGACATGTAAACCATTAGCTGTCATGCATCAACAGAAAATTATCAACATTTATTGCATTTATTCATCTTGCTTTGGTTACTGTTTGGGTTCATATTAGTTTAATGCATTGCATAAAGTAATGTTAACATGCTAAACATGTATTAGTATATTTAATTTGCTAGGTCATTTAATTACTGATTGATATAGATTAATAAATGCTATAATACTGTTAGGTCTGGTTACCTAATGAATGTTGACAAATGTAGCTTAATTGTAATATTAGTAATATTCATATTACTACTATTACTCTCTCTCTCGGCTTATTCCTCTAGGGGTAGCCACAGCGGCACTAATATGCCATTCATTTTACTATAGTGTGTCATGCAAGCAGATTTGAGCTTTCGTGTTTACCGTATCATATATAATTGTGCTGTTCAGAGTTCAATAAAAGTCTAAATTAAATCAGTTGAATGATAGACTAACCTGTCGATCTCTGAACTCTTTGAACAAGTCAAGATGAGCAACGGATAAGTCAAGTGCTATAGGCAGATTTGATGTGTTGCCTCCCCATTTGCAGAGTGGTGCATTGAGATCTGTTTCTTTACTTTTCTCATTACTTTTGTTTGCAAAGTAATGCCTTATTTCACTCATACTGCTCTCTCTATTTATTAATTTTGGGCGTGTAGAAATTCGTTTGATAAATCGTGTTCCTCTGTTGTCACCGTTTGCCGGTTTCGCGTGACCCGCGTCAGTTTAGGTAGCGCACTGCCGCCTAACGGTGAACTTCGAAACAACAGCGCATCAAATACCGAATTGAACAAAATTATGATATTGTACCGTTTGAAATATAATATATACCGGTATTCTTGCATTACCGGTATACCGCGCATCCCTACTGCGACCAAATGGTCGCATTTTGCCACCAAAATTTGAGAGTGCGACTAGTACATTTGCCCCCTTTAATTTTTTAAAAAAAATTTTACAGGGCACCTCAACCTCCCTCCTCCTCTTTTCCTGGCTAAATTTGGTTAGATATGCGCGTGGCCGCATTGGCGCATGCAGCTGTACGGCTATACGCACTGTGTGTGTACCATCTACACTGACCTGAGAAACGGTTTCAGAATATTTCGAATATTTCAGCAGTTATTATGTGTGTCCTGTATTTCTGTCGACTGAACCAGCGATATCAATCATTTGTGAATTAATCATTCTTTGGTTTCGATTATTTCCTTTCCATGAATTGGCCAAACGCTCTTGCATAACGGTCTGAAACGATTCGGATTCATTCGAACCGTTCTGTCACTGAATCATCGGAAGTGGTTTCTCGGTCAGTAACAACAAATAGAGAACAAATAGCGCTGTTTTCAGTTGTTTCACTAGTTTACTTTGAACTACGCAGCACGGCCCAATGGATAACGGAACGCAAGCTTAAAGGAGTTGTGTTTACTCCCGGTCCCGGACACTTATTAAACAGCATTGTGACATCCAGTGATAAGCGTTTAAATCTGACACATATCTCTGTAGCAAACCACAAATCCCTCAATGATTTTAACTAGTTTTAAATCGGATGAAACAGCCTCAACATTACCAACACGACTGATGAGGTAAATAGCAGAATTGTGCCATGAACGAAGTTAGATAAGACTATAAATTCCCTAATCACCAACCTTACAAACATTTACCGTGAATTTACTGTAGTAATTTACCATGGTTTGGGCAGAAATGTGGAATATTTATATTGAATACTATGTTATAGTCATTTATATTGCATTAGATGTATTAGGGGGTTAGAGGAATATATAATTAATTGTATGTATAGTTTTTACCTGTTTAGGCATTTTTTATACAGTGGGAGTGAGTGAGTAGCCATGCATGGTTTTACCTATGGTTACAAAGTCACACTGTCAGAATATTTTAATTTAAGCCTATAATAATTAATAATAAAATAATTCTAACCAATAGCTATGATCTTGTATAATTCATATATTTGTACATAGCTGTAAATAAGTTATTTATTATGGTCTTATAAATCTGCATACTGTTGAGTACCACATTTCAAGTAAATACAATACTTTTATGTTCACTTTAGCTTACTTATTGATACTGTTATGTTTCAATAAATAAGCTAAACCCACCAGCCCACCTCTACTTTTCGATTTAATAATCCAGCCCTCGAATGAAGCCAATTGAATAGCCCTGGTCTACAGTGTCACAGTCGGATGGTGATTCAGAGGTTTGTGTGGCGAAAAAGGCCAAAATTCACCATTTTAGGGAAGACTGGCTGCGAGAATTCAGCTGGTTGAAGTACAGTAAGGAGACGATCTCCATGAACTGCGAATGTTGCAAGTGCACAATAAAATGACACTGAATTCGAAACAGCACATTGTAAATTCTGCATCTATTAATAAATAGTTTTATTAGTGATACAGTGGAAATTAGTAGAAATGTGAATATTGGTCAGCATGTTGATTTACGGTGTGTGCCCCTAAATTTTCTGGTTGTGCCCCTAAAATCTTCAGTTGTTATATTTCACTTTTCACTGTGCTCCTAGTGAAAAAAGTTTGGAGCCCTGGAGAGTAAATGATGGCAATTTTCTTTTTTGTGTCCACAGTCCCTTTCAAAGCATCAGATTGGGATGGATTTAATCCATGTAAAGAGAAAGTGCCCATAAGAGAGTCACTTTATTCATCTTGATCAATTGCTATCCACTTGGGTGTGTGCACATTTCACTTATTTGGCCAAATAAATATGTGCAAAATAGTTCCAAACTACTAATCCACTGCTATATCCAATGCTAATGCATGGGCAGCAAAATTCTGTCTTTCTCATTGCCCCAGTAGTTTTTGAGTTTCGAGATTGCTCAATGCATGTGTCCATCCACGATTGCCCATTCATGCATGTATTATAGGGTTCCCAAATCTCCATTATGTGACAGTGAAGACAATCAAACTGTCTCTCACTGTGACAAAAGCTGACAGAATGCCCTAATAATCACAGCAGATAAAAAAAATCCTGATATATGGGTCATTCTTGCTAAACGAGTAATGATGTATAATGAAGACAGATAAAAATGTGTTAAACAATTATTTATTTATTTTATTGCAAACAAAGGCAAAACTACCTGATACACAAGGCAGAGGAATATCAGTAATGGAGCGATGGAGATGGAAATGTAACAGGTGTGCTATAAGGATGATGTTTTAATTACTGCTTTTCACCCTGGAGCTGAATGGCTCTGAAAGCATTACCCACAGCATTTTTACTGCTGCTGCTTTCTTTTCAAAGGTGCAACAAAATGCAATGTAACATTGCAACAAATCTAGACCATTGCAAGTCAGCTTTGTTGATTATAAGAGCGATTGGTTTTACAACATCAAACATATGCAAAAAAAACAAAAAAACACTGTATAGCCAATTCATCCACACTGATTGTGGAATTGGTCAGAGAGAAAGACATTTATTTATTTATTTATTTATTTATTTATTTAAAGACATTATTTATTTTCAGTTGTTCATCTGAGTGGATGAATGTCCTAATTTTCTCATGTTTTATAATGCATCATTTGCATTAGGAAGGCATTAGGAACAAAGAAATTGCTTTAATAGGTAAAAATATACACTTAAATTCAGGCCTTGCATTATATGGTTTGCCAAAGACACATCTCAGAACAATTTACAGTCAGCCACAATGAGGTCTCTGAGGAAACTCATCCCACACCTTCAAAACTGCAGCTTAATTGTTACAATAAATCACAGAGTCTCACATTTGCATGAATTCTTCATAAAAGAGAGGCCTACAGTAAGACCCTGGACTACAGACAAATACATTTGTTTGCGACACTTGTATAAAGAATAATTTTTATCCTCACATTTATTAAAATATTTGTCAAATTATGTACCACTAATGTTTTAAAGGGTTGATCTTTCCTAAGACGGCAGACTGTGAAAACCCTAGAAATACATCAAGAACTGACTGTTCAAAATGTAGACTAATCATTGATGAATAATGCTCTTTTTACATTTAAACACCCTACTGACTAATAAATAATCATAGTCGCTCTCCAGAGTTGTCTATAACGTTATGTGATAATGACTAGCCCCTCTGGAGGATGCTGGACACATAGAGCAAAGTGCTATAATACAGCTTTAACGTGTTTTGCGTAGCAGACTGGAGAGAATTTGGGAAAGATGTGGAAAGATACAGAAGCTGAACGACTGTGCAGAGAAACTTGACCTCATTCTCTTAATGGAATGCTGTGAAGCAGACAGCCTGCTCTCAGCTACATCATTAGATTTTGACTCAAACGGACCAAGTCCCAGACCCAACCCAGCAAAGAAGAAAAATAGCTTTGAATATGCTGGTCAAATACTACTGCTCACCTGCATGTCTGAATCAGACAAACCCCCAGAGTATTTTTTAAAAAACACAAGGCTATTTTGTAGATACATACAGTAGGGAACTAGTAGGGTACAAATTACACATTCAGTGGCCTTCAAAAGTTTGAGAATGAGAAAATGTTTTACGTCAAATAAAAACTAGTGAAAGTGTTTTACATTTTTCTTTTAAAATATAATTATATTTCATTACATATTATTCATATAATAACATCCAATATAATCTGATGGTCATGTTATCCAGCATGATTTGAGAATGAGACAAAGAAAATGAACTTATTCTTCAGCGGAAGAAATTTTGACCTATTGCACAAAATAATTCACATGATCACTGATCAGTGACACAAGTTTGACCTAGAAATCCAGAATCAGATATATGTATTTTTTTGACAACATTTGTTGTCAATAATCTTTTTTTGTTTATAATATGATTCAAAGTCTAAAGTTTTATTTCGGATTCAAAATCTAGTGTTTTATTTCCACTAGATTTTATATCCTAGATTTTCAAAAATGTACACAGACTTTTGCATCCCATTATAAATCTAAATATCAAATGTTAGTGAACTCAAATAGAGGTATATCACTTGGGCTATTCTTTAGTCACAAATGTGTACATATTATAAACTATACTAAGACAAGAGCTTCTCAGAATTGAATTCTTATTATATTAAACATTATATCACACCAAACGAGGAAGTAACAGCAATAAATAGTGTCTAAAGTGACATGAAATTTGAGCGTGTGCATTTCAGATGCGGTTTCCTTTGATCAATGCAGTGAATGCGGAACAAGAGACACTACACATCATCCATTAGAAATGTTTAGACTGCAGTGAGTAGGAGTAGAGTAGATTACATTCTCTTATTTTTTCCTTTCCTCTTTTAAGAACAAATATCCATTCTGTCAGAAATTACCACTGCAATTAACAAATATTTTAAAACCTTTACTTTCCTTTTTCCCTACTAATCTTGCAAATGTTTGCAACGCATTAGTGAATATATGAATGTCAATTTAAAAAAAGCTCAGAACATAATATTTTTCTCTTTTGAAAGCAAAACCAAGTAAATAAATCACAATAGTAAATAAATCTAGTCCAAAACAGTCCACCATGCCCACCACAAGAAAAAAAAAACGATTTATGCGCCCTCAGAAAAAAAACAAAATACAGATGAATGTGCTTTGACATGCACTGTATATATTTCATATATAGACAATTAGCTTTTTCAAAGACACTCCCTAATCCACAAGGCATTAGGGTTTTCAACGCACACCAATTTGCACTTCAAACCAGTGGGCCCCTCTTCATCCACCGTAGCGTTTGTTCGCAGGCCCAGCAACGCCCTGTGGATCCACACATGCATTTGAGTGACTTTAACTAAGCCATCTACGATTCGGCACAGGCCCAGAGGAAGTGTCTAGCAGTTCTCTGCACCGTTTGCTCATATGCTTCAGAAAATTGTGTTATTCTCTATGAAATGCCTACAACTCCCACCGTGCCCCTTAGGCTGCAAACATAACCAATAAATCCATTAATATTGTCATCTCAACCAGTCATTGGCTACCGATTGTTAGCTCTAACCAATTACATCCTTGCCCTCGAATGCCTCAAGGTGACTTTGCTTTGACTTCCTTAGGGGTATTTTGGCATTTTTGCGGTTTTACGTCACCAACATTTACTATCAGGGAATTTTGCCCAATGTAGGGATGTAAAATATACATTTGAGAATGAAACACAGGTGGACTTACCATTCTCCTGATCCGATTTGTTGTCCTGTTCTGTGTCTGTGAGTGTTAAAGCAGAATTGGACCGGCTAGACAGCCGCGAGTCCCGTCTGTGTGGCTTAACCCATAGCATGGCGCATTCGGGAGAAATGCCCCCGGCTTTCTGGATATGGTCTGCTCCGCTGAGCTGAGTATGATGAGTGAGTCCGGTCTCAGCGCAGAAGCTCAGACCACGACGAGGAGCAGGGCCACATATTCCAAGCTGCCTCAGTGACAGACTCTGGCCTGCAAGATTCAAAATGCATACTTAATACATAGAGAATATACTGTAAACTTGCTGAAAATAACATTCACACACTATTCATTTAATTTTGCATTCAAAATCTTGCAGTATATACACCTTTATATTAAACTATTTGGGAATATAAAATATGTATATTATAAAACCAGGGAGATATAATTTATTTTTATTTTGTGTAAGATGTTTTTTTTTTTTTTTTCATTGACGAAGACAAATTTCATTGAAGAAAATAATTTAAGAAAACACTAAATAAACTAAATAGTTATAGTTAAAACAGTAAAAATAAGATCAACGATTAAACAAGAAAACAGAAATGAGCAGAAATGTAAAAATGAGAAAACTATTAAAAAAACTATAACTTTCAGACAGTTTTGGCAGAACAAAATATCATATCAATATACTAGACATTCTTTTTAATCTCAAAATGTGCCCATAATTAGGTAGAGGCAGGGAGTGTATTTTCAGCTTCAATTTAAACAGGCACTGCGTTAAAAATATACATTCAAACATGTATGTTAATTAAAAACATGAAAGAACAAAATTATATCAACTTGAATAAAATACAACAGGCTAAATGCCAAAAAGAGCCGTATGAAAAAGTATTGTCTGGATCATTTTTATATTAAATGAGAACATGAGTATTTTTTTATTTTTTTTCACACAATTATTTTATATTTTTATAACAGTTTGCATTATTTGTCATAGGTTTATTTCAGGTGAATTTCTGTTCAGCTGAATCTGAATGTGGTTAAGCTCTACCTCTTCCAACACAGGAAAATACAAGGATTTACTACACAGTACAGAATAGTAACGGTTCCACTTCAGACTGAAATTTACCTTGAGACTCTTTCAGATTTCTTTCAGCTCTGCTTTTAAAACCATATTCTTGTACCTGCTAGCACATGCTGAGTGCTTTATGACTAAAAGCCTACAGGGTTGGTGACACGTCAAAATGAATACACAGGAATTTAAACTACGAGTACATTCATAGATACGAAACAAAATAACTCAACACAAGTGCTGACATTAATTACCACATGAGGGCATTATCGGAAATACAAACCAAACTGCCACGATTTAGCCAGGCTGTGAAATAAAATGACGGTAAATTTGTATCATGAATACGGGCAAGCTTTCTCTCCCTCTCCACGGCTGCTAATTAAGGACGTCCCCTTAAGTCTAACAGCCTAAGGTTACGGAGCGCACTATAAAAGCATAACTTACCAACTAAGTGTATTTCTAATTAAATTAAATTTGAATGAGCAGTATTCTACCCTTCCACTTAAAAAGTGTCTCATCATGTGATACACCATCAAATATTTATAAATAAGTTTGTGAATAATCAGCAAATGAGTGTCTGCTAGGCTTAATTAAAAAAAAATTTAAGGAAAAATGAAGTTGCCCAACCTGAATACAGCGGTTTAACAGGAGTGTTTTAAAAGTACTTTAATTTAGACTGCTTCAATGACATGTTGAAAGAATATATGAAACTTAGTAAATTTAACAAATTAATTTCATTGAGGGCTTACATTACTTTGCAAAAAACTACATCTACCACTTTCGTGGCTCTAACCATTGTATAAGAAAATATAAAAGGTATTCAAGCTGAAATAAATGAGTAGGTGTTGGATCACAGTGCAACACAGCAGTTAAATTGCTGCCTGTAACCCATACAATCAGACGGATTTAGGAAAAAAGTGTTTATTGGATGGTAAATGATCTGCAAAGTAGTTCCTTTAAGAGATACAGTATAATGAATTAGCTCCCCATGTTACATTGTATACAGCTGTTATTAAAAAGAGGGAAAATACAAAACATTTGAGAAATTATATAATTTTGTATCCAGGATTGAAAGCCTATATCTGGTAACAATTCTGTAACCTTGGTAATATTAATATTATTGTTTTATTGTAGATTTAATGTCTACCTTGGTCACTATACTATATGTCTTTTTATTGTAAATGTATCGTTTATTTTAAAAAATATATATAATAATAATAATATCTGCTGCTTGCTTTTTTTAGGCTGGATTTCTTTGGAATTTTATTGCAAATCCAATCAGAAATATAAGCTAAACTACATTCAAAATTATTAAATGTTCTTCAGCCTAAAATTTACTTTGAAAATAATGTATTCTTTTTATGGTCAAGAATTTTTTTTTTCAAGGACACGGGACTTAGTTTCTGGATAAGACTGAATTAAATCTGAAGATTTAGCTCTTGTTTGGGTTAGAGTTCAAGGTGAAGTTTGGTCACATTACTGATGGTGATGTACCACAGTATGCCACTGTTACCTTAGGACTTAGATTTATTCAGTTTTGTGTTGCATACTGTATTTCTTATTTATTTATTTATTTATATGTTTTGTTTTTAGCATTTCAGACGTCCGGTTTTTTTTTCTTGTTGGTTTTGAAAAACATCACATTTGCAAGCCTGAAGGTCTCCAGAGTCTCCTGTCCATATGGTGAATGTTAAAGAGCACTTACCTGGAGCTCTGCATTCCTCGGCGTCCCTTGGCACCATGTCTGGCATACGATGCCCATAAAGCCCCTGTGTGGATGGGTGTTGATCAAAGGCCTTCAGCGTCTCACTGGAGCTATAGGATTTCTGGGTAAGGACAGAGGATGAGCCGGCTTGACGGCGGTTCCCGGGACCCTCCCTGTAGCCCTCTCCCTCCTCTCTGTTTCCTTCCCTCTCCCAGTCTCTCCCTCGTTCTCTCCTGCTCCGAGAGAGAGAGCAGTAAGGCCGACGCTCCTTCACCTCCATGTTACATTCATGCTGTGTTCCTCCTTTTCTACGCTTCTCTCTTGCTTCTGCCTGTTCTAGTTTGCTCTTTTCCAGTTGTCAGTCTGTCTGTGCACCTCTTTCTCCACTCTTAGTTCCACTCCCCCTGCTTAAAGAGACAAAAAACACTGCTTAGTTCTCACTAAAGAAACCGGTAAAGAGGGGGGAAAAAGAAAAAAAAAAGCTTTAAAGAAATGTCACTCCTGCTTAGTTCATCATGTTCCTTGTACAGCCTTAGAAAAACAATTAGTCACTAAGACAAAGTAAGAGGGGGCGCAGCAACTAGTTTTTTTTTTTTTTGTTGCTGATTACATGGTTATAGAGCCCGTTCTCATCCTTTGGCGGCATATGTGACGCCATATGACAAAACGGCGAAATTCTACGCACATGGCACCCTTTAGCGTGAATATAACACGCGAACCCAAGGCGTCATAAAGTTGACTGGCATCCTTTAGCGTGAATATGAGACGCAGACCCTACCCCACACCTAAACCTACCCATCACAGTGCGTGTTATATTGACGATAAAGGGTGCCATGTGCGTAGTATTTCGCCGTTTTGTCATATGGCGTCACATATGACGCCAAAGGATGAGAATGCGTTAGGTTATACCATATCATTAATCTCTCAAGATTCGTAAACCTTGTTTCTTCAACAAAGGTTCCTCTTCTTACAATTACAGACAAAAATAATTACTTTTTAGCTTTTAAAAAAATGTTTAAAGGTGTGAATTTACATTCTCAATATTTTAAGTAATTATATTATATACAAAAAAGACATTTAAATACTTAAATGGATAGATAACCCCCAAAATTTAAAGGGATAGTTTGCCCAATTTCTTCTAAAGAAGAAATTTGGTAACCAAACTGTTTATGGCCCCCATTGACATCCATTGTAGAAAGTCAATGGGGCCCATCAACTGTTTGGTTATCCAAATTCTTCTAAATAATTAGAAGATTTCTGAACACAAATTCTTCTTTTGTGTTCAGCAGAACACAGAAATACATACAGATTTGGAACAGCTTGAGGGTGAGAAAATGAGAAAAATTCTTATTTTGTGCTCCACAGAAAAAAAGTTTGGAATGTTATGATGGTGAGTAAATGAGGAATTTCCATGTCCCATAATTCAACCATATTGAAACAGAATCGACCCAGTCCTCCAAAGAAAGAAAAAATGCAGCATTTTCGAGCAAATGCAAAGTCAAAGAAGTGATACTAAAAATGCTTGCTTTCATTACACTAGCTTTTTCATGAGAGATAACACACACACACTTGTAAGCCTTTAGTAGGTTTTCTGGGAGGTTTGTGCCAAAACCGCTCAACAAAGCTCTGGAGAATTGCTTGAGTTTCGCTGGTGTGTAAATTTAAGAATATTCCAGGGCTTCTTCTCGAGTGTCGTCTATCTTATCTAGTGGAACAGTGTACACACAGACACAAGTGCAGAACGTGTTTGCCTAGAGACCCCACTGTCAGTTTAAAGCACTATAAAGAGGACAAGAGAAACAATGAGGATAATAAAACACTGTAAGAAACAGAGGTCAGCATTACTACATACGGCCACAGTAATGGGATACGATTGGGGTAAAATAAATGGTTTGTGGACATAAAAATGATCTTGTCAGAAAGAGAGAGTTAGCTATAATTTACTTGACAATATTCCAGCTAGATAAATTAAATATAGTTGTCTTCTATGACTGTTCATTTTATTCTCTCATTTGAGTGTGATGTTGGGCAAAGGCGCAGTGGGTCGCCTTAGCACACCAGCAAAAACCCTCTATCCTTCATTACATTGGACAGCACCCACTGAGTTATCCTCGGGTAACACGGCCCCCATATTCGGATCAATTTAGATTAGCTAGGGACAAGAGAGGCTCAGACATACTGGTCTAGCTCTGAATGTCCTTAAAACTGGTCACCAAGTCTATACGATTATTATCGGTTTAATTTCCAAGACAAAAAGCACGATGGCTTTTAATTTTAATGTGCTCTCAAATGTCCTTTATTCATTAAGAGCTCGTTTAGAAATAGTACACCTTTCAATCAAGAACACCTAAAAATATTGGTGGCATGGGTTTAGCAAATACAGGCTAGAAATCACCCACTTAGAAAAGTTTAGAAGGAATGAGAAGCAGAGCTATAAATCACAGTATAGCTTTGGCGGTCATATCATGCTCAGGTGGGCACTGACCCATGGGGCCATTGAAAAGCAAAGACTCAGCAGTGAGCAGAGGGGCCAGTGGGAACTATATTGTAGTAAGAGAGCAACCAGGCAAGAACATGTCACTTGACTATACCTCACTTATGATGATCTAATGGCAACGACTTCACTAAATTAGATGCCCGACCATCTGGCGTAACTGAAAAAGGTAAGAATGGAAGTTACTGTGGATAGTGACCCTGGGCTCTATGGTTGGCCAATAAATCAGAAGAAAATAAAACAGAATACAATTGTAAATTATCAACCAAATTAAAAGCAAATACAACATTTCACCTTTAAGTTAATGGGACAGTGAACTAAAAACTAAAATTTGAGAAGAAAAATCATACTCATTTTTAAAAATAAAGATTCCAGTGTATTCACAGCAAAGCCACGAATAACTGTTCTTAAAATAATATTTTTTTTTCTTAGTGTAAAGAACATTTTAATAATCTGAAGATATTTTTTTCCCCCAAAAAGGACATTTTCTGTATTGTAAATTTTCCATGGATGCTAAAGATTTTTCATGGAACCATCAATGCCAATACAGGTTAAGTAGAATTTTCATTTTTGGTAGAACTATCTCATTAATAGCTTTTCAAAGCTCAGGACTTATGTATTCATTATTTTATTGATCTATTTGTTTGTTTGTTTGTTTTTTAATTCCATGTCAGCAGCAAGGCTATCCTCATGACAAGAACGAAATGAATAACAATTATCAAAAAACTAAAAACATTTAGTAATGATACAAGTAAAAACATATTTCTGAATATTTTTTTTTAATATTTATTAAAAACAGTGCCGTGATTAAAATGTTTTCAAGGATACACAAAAATCGTGTTTGCTGATAAATGACATCAATAAAAATAAAATAATAAGGCATAACAATCGTGTGCTCATAAAAATGCTGTGCTATCAGATAAAAGTACACAAGAAATGCACTGGTTCGGTTGTAGAAGGTTGATAAGTTGGTTGGGTGTAGAAGGTTGATAAGTTGGATCTGGGGTTCACAAAGAGAGATGAAGATAGAAAGTCTGGCATACAACATCTGGATAGTACTGGGCTTGTTGGCTGACATTACTATGATGATCATTATATATGGAGTTTGGGGTCAGAGGTGGAATCCGATATCCGCAGCTAGTCCCAATGAAATGTAATTACTGAACAAAGAGACTTGCTGTAGATGTGCACTTTCAGCCACCAGACCCACACTCTCACACCATCCGCAGAATACCCAATGTGCTTCAGGTAAGAAAGATGGGTCATGAAGGTTGCCACCAATTTATTTAACCATGGGTGACTGCATTGGTTCAAAGTCAAGGTGCCTTATCTGGTGGAGCTCTCAGTTATTGTGAATCCATTAGGTGTGCACAAACATCATATACAGCTTTCCAGAACAGAATAGATCCAGACAAATCATTCAGAATACCTCAGATAGCACTCAGCAAAAAGTTTGAGAAAAAACAACAACAAATGGATTTCAGAGAGATTGCAGAATGATTCCACAGTAAATCTGACTACTTTGTGCTTAGCATTTAGTGCATGTGCCGTATACAGGATGCTCAGTTAAACATTAAATGTGTTTTTTAAATCAGTGTTGATAACATTGTTTCTCGAACCACCCTCTGACCGTAGACTAGTAATTAATTCCTATATTAATAAGTGACAGATGGAATGCATGAATGCAACGGAAAAATGTATATGAAATAAATCCTAGAAAGTTTTTTAGTAATTTAAAAACTAGTTATGATCAAGATGTTTTTACTAGGTGCCATTGAAGTCGTTCACAATTTACATATGGATATTTATTCAAATGAGAAGAACCACCATCATACCTCCAATGACTGTTAATCACTTACATGAGAAAACATCTTCTAAAAGAACTAGTCCACAGTATGTTTCCTATATGCATTAATTTGCTTCACCTTGGAACTTCTTTTCTCATTATTTCTCTGAACTTCTCAAAAATCAACATCCATATTCAAAATACTCAAATATTAGAGTAAATGTGTTCTTATTCAAACTGATGTAATAGGGTTAATTATTGATTCCTGTCAGAAATATGAGAAACGAAATGTAATACAAAATTGAATGATGTATCCTACCTAATAAGCAAACTTCCAGGCAAATAGGTTAGTCACCACCTCAGCACTAGGACTTCGCCTCTTGTTTAACTATTTTGGTATGGTAACAAATGGCTGGAAATGGATCAAATGCGAGCTTTTTTAATAGACCACAGACTTTAACAGTATCCAGTTACTTCTCCGGAGTATATAAATTTACTTCGAAGCGGCTCATCCAGTGAGACATGGGATGGTTGCTTGGTGAAAGAAGGCCAAGAGGGAGATGGTCTGGCTGTAAATACTCCAGCTCAGAGAGCCAGCAGATAGGATAACTAACAAGCTTTTCAACCGGAACATTGCACACAATCATCCTTAGTAAAAAGTAACTTTAAGTGAACTTCTAAGAGGAGATGTATCTTCTAAAAAGAGATGTATCTACAGAAGCATGCTGCAATGTAGTGCCGCTCTATACTAGAACAAAATTTTCTCATGAACAATGACAAATAGGCAAAAGAGACATGAATGAAAAAGATCCCACAATTTAAACACAAAGAATAAGGACTTCATCTACAGTACTTTTTTACTGTAAAAAAAAAACTTGTTTGGGCCTACGGCTTATTATTTTATACAAATGTTTTGCATTGTATCTAACTGAAATACAGTAAGAAAACTAATTATTTTACTCAGAAAATAAAAATGTGAAAGTAAAACAAATTAAATTGTATCAAACTACTTCAAAGTTAATTATGGCCAGAACAGAGTGGGAAAAGCTGATGCACTCCATTAAGACCTATATTTATAATCTCACAAACAGTCTCACCTTATAATATTTGCTGTATTTTCTGTTTTTGTGGTACTCTAACAAAACATAGTGTCTCGCAGTTCCACACAGGCTTAGCATCTGTCTCAGGCAGAAACATGAGACTGGAACAAACATCCAGAGTTAAATCTGCACATCCCTGATTTATATATTTACCAGATGCAACTTAAGAATGGGACAAATAATACATCACTCCAAATGAGTTGCCTCTTGGGAGAGGGTTGCTGCAGACAAAATGCACGCAATAAAATAACCTGATACAGTAAGTAGCTACTTCTCTGTCCAATTTCTAGAAAACGCTTTGGTCATCATTAATGACATGGTTTCAACATACAGACAGTGAGTAATCCTGGTCATTATTTAATACGGTGTACATAATAAATTTTCTGTGGTATTCTGTAAGATCTCTCTCTGTGACAGAGTACCCAGATGACACTGTGTGTTAACATCTATGGCGGCTGCACTGTGGTTATGCCTATGATTATTTACCACATTCATACATTTTATAACTCCCTACATTAAGATTAAGAATTCATTTAACATCCACCATTCCACACACAATATAGGTGAAAATATAAGTGGGTTTCTCCAGTGTTAGCATCTCATTAGAATGCATGACACTTTAATTGAATCAAAATAATTTTTTAAGTCTGCATCAGCAACATCCTCCTCTCCATCAATTCACTCCCCTCCTCTTCGTCTAGAAGCCTTTCTTTAATCCTCCTGCCCGGATCTTTCAAATTGGCCTCCACAGTCCAAGACACTAAAGTTCGCTCCAGGATACTAAGTACACATAACCCGAAGAAATACAGAACCCCTCCCCTCCATCGCCACTGCCCCCCACCCAACCCGTTCTGAGCTTTAGTGTGGCCGCCACCACCGACAATAGCTTGCTTTGACAGCTTTGCATAATTCATGCGCTGCACTGCCCTCCCTGAGCCCAGCCCAGCCACTCGCTCTCTGTGAGACAACGGGAAGAAAAAATACAGACGGGAAACAAGGGCACGCTTCCATTAGCCAGTGCCTGTTCCCACACTACACTGCTGCACCCTGGGATAGTGCCACTATTGTCTGGGGGTCGTCATTTTCACCACCCCCGCATCACGGTGGAAATGCGATGCAGCAGACACAGATGTGCACAGCACTGGAGGAAGACACATCCACTTGTGTTCGTCTTTTTCAGTATTCATGACCTCAAGGCTGTGCTTTTCTTGGATTCGCTGAAAGAGGTTTGCCGGTGAAATTTAATTTAGAGCTTTAACGGTTATATCAGATATTCTGTCTAAAAACATCTACTAGGATGAAATCATCTACTCCTCAGAGATGACTAAAGGGTTTAATGTTTCTTGAATGATTAGTTTAATATCAATAAGACATCCAATATCTTCCTAAACGGCACAATAATGCACAAACAACTCTTGCAATATGACAATGTTCTCTATGACTATTTTGGTTAAATTACTGCATTTTTAATCTCAATTCAATGGGCAAAGGAATTAATTTTTGAAAATCTGTTTCAGCATGGATCTTAAAATGATTAAACAAAATTATTACAAAATTTAGAGGTGGGAGCGAGGTTATATAGGTAAGGACAGCACTCACTAACAGATTACAGAGATCACAGGTCTTATTAAAAACACATTACACTGATATTTCTCTCACGGCACTGCCATGGGCTTTTTTTTTTTACTTGCGTCCTATGTTCTAAAGATAACTCATGCTCATATAGATCCGTATTTTCCGCACGACTATAAGTTACACAGGTTCAAGATAGGTTGCATATGTGTACAAGTTACATTATTACATTAAAAAATTATGTAAAATACCAGTAAATTAAAAAAAGTTACTGTAACATTTTAGCTCCCCTTACTCCTCAACAAACACGTTCAATTTAACACTATTCAGAACAGAAATTAAAATTATAAAAAATATATATTTTAGTAAACAACTTGTATTATATTTATTTAAAGCGAAACAAACTATCATATCGACGTTTGGGAAATGTGATGTACTAATAGAATCACATACCCATCTGCATGAAATCAAATGTGAGGGTTTTGCACATGTTTTTGCATGCATTGCATTTACTGCATTATATAATTTATGTAATGTCATTATAAGTCACTTTAGAATTTAAGTTGCATTACGTTTTACATTTTTAAAAATGTTTTACTTATTTTTCAGAAATAACGGTCATAAATACATGCACACACACACACACACACACACACACACACACACACACACACACACACACACACACACACACACACACACACACACACACACACACACATATAATATGTGCCTGTATTGAATTCATTTATATATATATTTATATATATATTTAAAGCAAACAGAACTTTAATCTACTTACATACACATACATTCAATACATATGTTCATTATAAATCAATATTAAGGCAAACATCTTGCTAGCATTATGGCCAGCAATGTTCCCTTTGAACTAGATGTGATGGAGGCATTTTGATAAATAGTGCAGAATCCTGTAAATCTAAATCAGTGCTCGACATTAACGCTTGTCCGGTAGAAGTGGATTTTTTGAAGGGACAAGTAGGCCTAAAAGAGAATTTTAATTGCCCGACTGGACAAGTAGCCTGATTAGAACGTCAATGAAAAAAAAAATAACTAGGGAATCACTAAAACAAAAGAATGATTCTGATTTTATTACATTTATTGTAAGTTGCGATCGATAGTGGAATGTATTACTTCTGACGGTAACAAGGTTGCGCTGTTGACACTCACACATCCTCTCGAGGAGAAATCTAAACAAGTGAGAGCAGCTCACACAAAGAAACTTAGTTAACAACATTCTGCCGATTTTAAAATTTTAAATGGGGAGTTTTTATATTTTTAACATATGATACAGTTAAGCAACCTCACACGACGAGTGCTGTTTTCCTCAATACCATCACGATTGAAAATGTGACATTGATTTCATACAACAGTTCAATAAACAGATACAATTAAGTCACTTATATTTTAGATGCAATATTGACTGTTTTTGTTCTAGTTCCAAACAAAGATCACAGCAGAACCATAATAACGCATCTGACAGCAACACTTAACCGTGTTTCATTACTGAACGAATTGGTTGAGTCAAAGATTAAATGACCCATTCATAAACGTCTGTCTCATTCTTGAATGAATCAGTCTTTTGAACGAATCGTTTGAATGAATGAATCAATGACCCGCTCATTAAGACTGACAGTTTAGTGTTATGTTTAGACGTATCATTATTTCCAACGTTTCTTATTTGTATTGTTAAAACAATCTCATAACCTTATTTAATGCAATTGTAATTCCCTTTCAAGGGAACTCGAGCTGCGTTGAGACGCGGTGGGGGAACGCTCTGCATGATTGCGTCGTGAAGCACGTGTATAATCAGTCCAATGGAAGAGCGAGACGTTCATAGGCGGGAAGCTATAAAGCACACCAGAAAACAGACCGTGACAGCTTCTGTGCCTTCAGCAAGCGATCTGTGTATTCTGTCCTTGTCATATTTATTGTTGTCTGTCAAGTTGCAATATATATATGTATATATATTATGGCAAAGAGAGCAAGCAGTTTTGTGTTGTTCCCTGCCCACGTTATATCGTGGGTGGGGACACACACATCAGCTTTTTTGTTACTATTTGGGAGTGGAGCATGCCACAGTTCAGTTCTCGAGGGGGCTGACTGTGAGCATTGCGAGAAGCTGTCCATGGACACTCCGCTCCCGGCGGGCGTTCTTCGAGGAGGACGGTTCGGTTCGCACTCCCCGCGCGGGTCACGCAACGCGGATTTTGGGGTTCGCAAACGGATCTGACAGCGGGGTTTGGGACGGGCTCCGCCCTATCTCAGCTATATATATATATATATATATATATATATATATATATATATATATATATATATATACATTTTTCTGATTTAAAAATAAAGAAAAATAAGATAAATTATGTCTGTTCTTCTGGACGCTTCGCTTTCAAAAAAACAAACAAACAAACTAAGAAATAAACCATTCAGCGGCGTTCCAGAGGTTTCTTCCTCACCAATCTAATGTTCCTGAGACTGCTGGGCGGGAGCAGTCTCGGTCTACTAAGCTCCTCACAGCACAGAGTGCAAAACGAGCATCGCCATTTGGGCTCCAACACAATCGAGGGGGACCTGGGTCGCGGTAGCAGTCTAGCCAAAAAGTTAGAGATATGCAAGATCCGAGTACTGTTTTATCTCTAAAATAGCTTGGACAAAGAGGAAGCCCTGACGCCGAGGCTATCAGGCTTCTAAGGGTGGTCCCCTCCAGGCTAGGGATGGTTTTGAGGAGGGTCGCAGCGCTGCCAGTTTGGTTTTCCTGCTGGTTCGCCGTTCAGGGCACCAAGGTGTCAGTGTCCCCAAACGATCCTCCGAGGGGGGTCGTAGAGCAGTCAGTTCGGTTTCCGGTTCGGTTGCCGGTTCGCCGTTTCAGGGTGCCGAGGTGCCTGCTTTTTCCAATGATCCTCCGAGGAGGGTCGTAGGAACTAAGCTATGTAGAGGTAGGCAAGATCGGAGGACTGTCGTCATCTCTAATAAAGCTTAGACAGCTCGCAAAAAACGAGGCTATCAGGCTTCTGAGGGCTCCTCCAGGGCAGGGACGGTTTTGAGAAATCGTTTCTCCTCGGCGCCCTCAGAGGTGCGACTCTCTGAGGAGGGTCGCAGCGCTGCCAGTTCGGTTGTTCCCTGCCGGTTTGCCGTTCAGGGCACCGAGGTGTCAGCGTCCCCATACGATCCTCCGAGGAGGCTCGTAGAATGGTCAGTTCGGTTATTCCCTGCCGGTTCGCCGCTTCAGGGCACCGTAGTGACTTTTCAACCAAATCCAGAGGCCAGACTTGGGAGATTCTACTTGGTTGCCCTAGTAGAATTTCTGGCAGCGTGGAAACTACTGCCACATATTTCTCAGTGGGTCCTGCACACTATAGGAAAGGGTTCAGAATTCGGTTCTTGTCCGACCAGATTTCTAGGAGTCCTCCCCACTGTGGTGGACCCCGAGCAGGCTATGGTTATGGAGCAGGAAGTACTGACACTTCTGTAAAAGGAGCTGTAGAAGTGGTTCCTCCTCTTACAGCCATTACTTCATTGTTCCGAAAGAGGATGAGGGGTTGCGTCCTACTCTAGACCTAAGACAATTAAACAGCAGGTTTCGGATTCTTAAGTTCAAAGTATGCTTACGCTAAATATGTAGACTTACATCTGTCTCACAATAGACTTAAAGGACGCTTACTTATCTATCCATCCTCATCACAGGAGGTTCCTGAGGTTTGCTTTCAGGAGCGAAGCATACCAGTATCGGGTTCTTCCATTCGGCCTAGGTTATCACCCTGCCCCTTTACAATATGTGTGGATGCAGCTCTGGCTCCTCTGAGAGTCCAGGGCATTCGCGTATTAAATTATATCGACGATCGGTTGATTTTAGCTCAGTCCGAGCTTTTGGCAGTTCAACATCGAGATGTCGTTCTGTCCCACATAAGGAGGTTGGGGTTGCGGCTCAACACCAAAAAGAGTGTACTCCTCCCAGCTCAGAGGACCACTTTCCTAGTTGTAATATGGGATTCGACAACATGCAAGCACATCCGTCTCCTGCACGTATTCTGCGATTTTCACAGCCGTAAAGAATGTAAAAGTAGGTCAGTCACTCACTGCAAAACAGTCTCTGAGACTGTTGGGGCTCATGGTAGTTGCGTCCAACATAGTTACTTTTGGGCTTCTGTACATGAGACCCCTGCAGTGGTGGCTCAGGACCAAGGGGTTTTCTCCAAGGGGAAATCCGTTTCGCACGATCAAGGTCACGCGGCAATGCCTACGTGCCTTGGTCATGTGGAAGAGACCTTGGTTCCTCGCCCAGGGCCCAGTGCTGGGGGCTTCTTGTCGACGCGTCACGCTATCGACGGATGCTTCCCTCACAGGATGGGGGGCGGCCATGAGTGGCCGCTCGGTGAAAGGTCTTTGGTTGGGGCTCTTGGCAGTTGCGTCCAACGTAGTTACTTTTGGCCTTCTGTACACGAGACCCCTGCAGTAGTGGCTCAGGACTAAGGGGTTTTCTCCGAGGGGAAATCCGTTTCCACATGATCAAGGTCACGCGGCTATGCCTACGTGCCTCGGTCATGTGGAAGAACCTTGGTTCCTGAATCTTGTTTCTGCCCTGTTGGTACAGTACTTGATTTCTGTAATGAATGTTACTTTGCTGGGTTATCTCTGAGGAGACATCCTTAATTTTGTCTTCTCCGTGGTACATGAGGCTGAGGCCTGCACGTACTTGGATTTGCACCTGGTTTGGTGGTAGTATTTCTTCACCCCAGGTCAGGTTGTATTTCTAGGTCCCTACTAAATGTGCGGGTCATTTGTGCTCCAGGCCTTCTGTCCTCTACCTTTAATACACCAGATCAGGAAAAACGTAATCTGTTATGCCCTGTCCGGGCTTTGGATGCGTATGTCCACAGAGCTTCTCAGTGGCGTATATCAGAACAATTATTTGTCTGCTTCAGGTAACTTAAGATAGGTTGCCCTGCATCTAAACAGATAATGAGCAATTGGGTAGTGAGGCTATCTCACTTGCGTATGAAGCGGCCGGACAGCCTTCACCTATGGCTGTTCAGGCCCATTCTACAAGGAGTATGGCTGCCTCTAGGCTTTAATTTCGGGTGTTTCCCTTCAGGACATTTGTAATGCGGCAGGCTGGTCCTCACCACATACATTTGTCAGATTTTATGACCTAGACCTCTCCACTCCCGGGGTTAGGCTGCTTGCTTCTTAGTGTGCGCAAGGACTTCACACAGAACGGGCATTTCTCATTATGGCGTAGTGGGTATAGGGTTCCCACCGCGTCTCAACGCAGCTCGAGTTCCCTTGAAAGGGAACGTCTCAGGTTACGTATGTAACCCTGGTTCCCTGAGAGGGAACGAGACGCTGCGTTCTCCTGCCATACTTCCTGCATGCCCTGATCGACTTGCTTCAGGCTTTTTCAGAAGCTGTCGCGGTCTGTTTTCTGGTGTGCTTTATAGCTTCCTGGTCTACGACATCACCCGCCTATGACGTCTCGCTCTTCCATTGGACTGATTATACACGTGCTTCACGACGCAATCCCGCAGAGCGTTCCCCCACCGCGTCTCAATGCAGCGTCTCGTTCCCTCTCAGGGAACCAGGGTTACATACGAAACCTGAGACGTTTTTCAGTGTAAATTATTTGATTTAATTGTTCTAAATAATTTAATTTATTGATCAAATTTAGGAATTTAAAATGAAAGATGACGCATTCATTTAATAAGATTAGGGGGGTGCCCTTTAAAGGTGCAGATATTACAATATGCACATTTAAATATATCAAAGCTGATTGAACACTGCATGAGAATATTGCTTCAGAATAAATTATATTTACAACAAAAAAAAAAAACGGACAAGCAACTTTTTTACTTGGACAAGTAAATTACAGATTTACTTGTCCAAAGGACAAGCACATTAAAAGGCTTAATGTCGAGCCCTGTAAATGCATTGACTGTACAAAATGCAATGTTTTTTAGTTACATAAACTTAAAGATGACCTACCAAGTTTTCATTCACTTGATAAGTTAAATGAAAGGAAAGCAAAAGAGAGAACTGACGGGGAAAGGCTGAGGTGAATATATTCAGCAGTATAAAAAGCAAATGAAGTGACAGCAGAGGAAAGCAAATGAACAAACCAATTTGCCTTGACTTCATATCAAGATGAAGATTGAAGGGAAAATAACTTTGATTTCAACATGGCAGATTTTCTTGATTGCATTTTAGGACAAATGTTTATCAGTAATCACCTGAAATGGTTTTCACCTCAAATTATAATGGGATAGTGGCCTTTTTAACGGTCTTACCTGTTTTTCAAATATTCAGCAGCAAGCAAACCTCATCGCACCACACTAGAGATCCTAATCCAAATGAATTTACTCTATCCTAAACCGCATTTTAAAAAACAATCATCAATTTAATTTCATTACAGAATATGATTTGTGCCACGAGCATCTCTCATTACTCATGTTATACCCTCTCCCGTTTTTGTCTTCAGTTTTCTGCAGGACATTAATGTAAATCCCTTGTTTCCAGAGCTGAGGCAGTTTGGAACAGGGATACTGGCGAGTTTCACTGCCTGGTCAGCGCACTTCCTGCCTGTGGCAAATCATAGGCTGCCTCCAACACAGCAGGAGGCAGGCAAGAGAGCTCCACAGCAAATTGGAGAGTCGTGTGGGAGGGCGGGTTAAGATGGGGGAAGAGCGAGAAAAAGAGAATGAGAGAGAATTTAAAAGAAACAAGGATGTTATGGAGGTTGAAAAAGTGTACTGCAGGCAGCCAAGTCTGTAATGGACTTTAGGACATCTATAGCGCACAGAGAATGTCTCTGACTTGAAGCAATTCACTTGCACACACACACACACAATCCACAATGTTCTTATCCCTTAGGGTGAAACAAAATGCATGACCAGAAATGCACAGACACTTTCTAGATGCTCCAAAAAGACAGAAAGTTCGAGATACAGCTGCAATAGCAATAAATCACACCACTAGTTCTTGTAAAATCATGTAAAGTATCGTGTAAAGACAGATGCTGCAGGTAGCAATCCATCACAATTCAGTACTAATAAGCACACAGTAAAACACAATGCACAAGAGAATTTGGCTGACATGTATTTCAGCTGGTCTCACAATGAAATCCGCCTGGTTTTTAGCTAATAAAGTAGATTAGATACACAATAATACTACTAAACAGGTACATTGCAGGGATAAAAATTTTATTGATTGCATTTCAGACATGTCCTTAACAACAAACCAAGTACAATTTAAAACACTGCATGCCGCCTTTATTGTAAGATTGCACAAAACAACTTATTAAAAAAATGACCGATGTTCTATCCATGGATCCATCAAAAGCATTAATCGCCGTATTCTAGGAGCCACTGCTCTTGCTGAGACAGTCTAGTCCTTTGAGACTTACTTTGCATGTATTTGTGTCTGCATTTTTTGAAATCCTGATTTGTCCTTCACTCAGCTGTTGGCAAGTCAATTTTAAATGACACCAGTTTAAAGAGTAATCAATATGTGTAAAGTCTTGTTGACGTGCTGAAGTTCACGAGGGAAATCAGATGTCAATTTGGCCATAGGATCCTGTAACTGCAACTGCCGGCAAACAGTATAACATCTTTGATTCATCTACAGTGCCTTTAAATTGATTAGCTGTTAATTCTCTGAGGTGGTAAACTGTGTAGTTTGAAGCAAATATTGAGCAAGATGTATTTGTGCCTGCCTCTTGGCATCTACGCAAACTTGTTTGTTAAAGCATTTGTTTGTGTTCTTGTTAGTCGAAGCATGTAATGGTTAAAAAAGGGATAAATCCAGAGCAAACACTATGGATTTCAGCCAAGGACAATTTTCAGATCCTCCACAGTTTAAAAATGTGGCATATGGGGACGTTTTTGTGTAGACGATAAATCAGGCTAATCCTTTACAGGCTGTGATAACCTGGACAATGTTAAGCCAACAGAGATCGGGTCTGTCCACTGTGATTATGCAGAGTAAATATAGTGTAAATGTGAAACGCAGAGGGTGACGTGCTGGCAGTGCGTGTTTGTCAGGGTACATTAACCTGCGCCTGTTTGCTTAGCACTATTGAAATAGCCACTGATGGCTGAGCTACTTTCATAGACACACACACACACACACACACTCTTATTCACTCTATCTCTCTATACGCTGGATTAAAAAGCTACTTCAACTGGAGTGGTGAAGCAAATAAACAAATATTGAAAGAAGTACTATTCTACTCAATAAACTGCCAAAAATGTCATTGTAGAATTAACTAGTCCTTCAGAGTATTTTTTCAAACTTGTATCAAGAAAAATTAACACAATTTCCATTTATGAATGGACTGCATGCCAATCAGTGAAATGCCAGTCCGCAAGACTAACTACGGTAAAATCATCTAAGAGGAGAGTCATTATGATTTACTACTACTGCAAATAGGATAGGATATCATAAAAGGTACTTGATGGTGATATTTTTTGTTTGTTGTTGAGTTTTTCACTCTGCAGTAAAACAATAAATGAAATTCATATGATTTATTAAGCAGGGCTGAATGCAACCTTTCACTTCATTGAAGCTTGACTTCTCTTCTTTTTTTTTTCTTTATTCTTAGACTGAGTGTTATTTGAACCGTTTGATACTAGGTAAAAGACTATAACACTCTCTTCCCAGCTGAATATGTGACACATGAGAGACAATATCTTCTAAATAAGCAACTGACATTAGTGACCTTTTGTTTTTTCCTCGCTCTCTGTCCTTTTTCATCCCCCAACCAGACGACAAGTGTGCTTTTCCCTAATCAGAGGATGATGTGGTTTTCTCTGCAATCAGGGGTGTATGTTCGCAATGTGACCTCTATTTTTAATGTGCCAAAAAAACCTGAAAAATCATAATATTAACTGGCTGAAAATGTTTTGGGCTTCAAAGCGCCATTGTCTTATTCGCAAAGTGTAATAAGAAGTGAATCTATGGACCTACAGAATGTGAAAATCAACACACTGTTTCTGTATAATGATCGAGATCATCATTGCACAAATCAAAATGGCAGGCCTCTACTCTGAGTAGGCTACCTTTTCAGTCACAACAAATCATTTTTTTCTGATGTTGTGCATCTTTTGTTATATCACAATGAGGTCTTTATTTTTTCTACCTTGTAAAAGCAAAATTGATATGTGGGATAAAGACAACTGGGGTTTCAATCACAATATGTAATTTAAGGAGTTTTCAGCGTTATAACTGACCAGAAACAGAATCAGTTTAAATGAATCAATGCTATTGCAAAAGCCTTTGAAAATCTATTTGGTTACACTTTATTTCGATATCACTTTAGATATTCTACTAACTATAAGTAACTTTTCAACAACATGTCAACTAACTGTCATTAGAGTATTAGTATAGGATGTAGTAGACTGTAGTAGACTGTCAGTAGACTGTTAGGTTATGGTTAGGTGTTAGGGTTCGGTTTAGGAGAAGAAGTTGACAAAGTTGCTAAGTTACTTATAGTCAGTAGAATATCTGTTCGGGGACCAACAAAATAAAGTGTTAGCAGATATTAAACAGACAGTCTACTAATACTCTACTGAGAGTTAGTTGACATGTAGCTGCAAAGTTACTTATAGTCAGTAGAATGTCTAAAGTGGACTATCGAAATAAAGTGTTACCATCTATTTTAGTCATACCTTGATAACTGTTCAATAATCTTTATCTGGGTCTAATGAGTGCCCTTTATCATCCTAGTTGAACTGATTTGATGAAGTATTGCCTTGTAAATCGTTTTGTGCTACCATTGCCCTTGATGACAAATGAGCTCAATTAGTCATATGCTCATCTACATGTATAAGTTATCTGAGACAATAATATAACTGCAACCGCGTTTTAATCGGTAGGCTATTGCAAATTAATGGTTCAGTCACTTATATGAACTGGAATGTACTATGAACTTATGAACTATGAACCAAGGATCAGGCTAGACCAATTCAATCTGAAAAAAAATCAATTCTCATGTTTCATGAATAGAACAATGAAACCATGTTCATACTGTGTCTTGTAATTGAAATTGAGAAATCGTTATCACGTTTCATTGATGCTTCTTTAGGCTACCGTTAAATGCTGTTTAACTGTTTAAAATATGCCTAATTTAAACGTATATTAATGTAATTAATAAACGTAAAAAGTAATTAACGAGGCTGTGGGAACTGTCTCACCAACAGAGATTGTAATTTGAAGTTAGTTAACTGTGCTAGCAGCGCCAATTAACAGTTAACATTTTAAACGTCAGCAATTGTTTTGTTATGTATTTGTAGCCTAAAATATAATTTGACGTAATTTACCCACCTACCACCCGAAATATCGCAACAGCGAATGCGACAACTGTTCGCTAAACTTGTGCAAAAATACGCGGGCTGACTAACTTCTCTACCTGTCTTGTCTTATCTTATTTATTTTATTTAATCATTGTGCTTTTGAAGAACGTGTTGAGACCTAGAGTTGTATGGGGGGGTTGGAATACAAATAAATAAATAAATACCACCCACCTCCCCAATCTTTTCTTTTGACGTCCTTTAAGGAAATTCAAGCACTGAAGTAGCCTAATCCGCACCATGGTTTTGTGCATTGAAGATTTATGGTAAACAACCTGTTTGTGAACGTTTACATTTGCAAACATTTTCATGGCATGTCAAGTAACGTCAGCCTACAGTATTTGGCTGTGGGACGTAGGACAGGTCCTCAGTCCATTCCTAACCTAGCTATTCTATGCATGAATTTCATTCTCCAAGGTTGCAAAATACTACAAGTTTGTGTCTGGTTATTTACGTGCAGCTGGGCGGAATTCATGCCATTAAAGTATGCAGATACCGAGTAGCCTAGCCTATTCCAACTTGCACATTACAGCTGCAAACGGGTCAATAAAATACTCACTAGCCTCCTTGAAAGGAAACGTTCTTCATTAAAAACAATGGTATTACAAATGTCTCAACATATTGGCAAACGTCATCCAACTGAATCAACTAACAAGTAAAAGCAACATGAAACAAAAGTAACCTGACACTACTGTTTCTCGTATCATCTTACCTCGTAAAATTCGGTTTAGATCTCCATTGTAGTGGGACGAGATGAATAAAAACTTTACAGTAGGTATCCAAACTTATTAAAAGCAGCAGCTGTGAGATGAGGTAAAATAACGGTTAGGACGATAAATTTCCCGCAGTCACGCCTTCCCGCGTCTCTCACACACTGAGTGCTCTCGAGCGGGGGGGAATTCTTCCGCAAACGACCAGCCACAAATACTGTCTAAATAGCGAGACAACGATTTGGACCCGGTGAACCCAGAGGCAATAATTCAGGAAGCGTTAGTTCTAGCTGTGTCAGAAACACATGTGATGGAGCCAAGGACTGTACCACTCCTCTGTTCTGCCTGTGTGTTTGTGTGTGTGTGTGTGTGTGTGTGTGTGTGAGCGACTGAGCGCGCGCGGTGCTGATGAGAGGACAGGTCGTTTGCGCGGGATTCGCGCGATAGACAGGCAATGTCATGAACTGCACGAGGACCCGGAGCATCGCTGAATACTGAACAAGTCTGTTTTTCTCTTTCATTTGTATGTATAATTTTATATAAACAACAAGAATCTCACCATTTAGATACATTTCAATAAATGGAAGGAAACTTAAATCCTACTGGTATCACAGACTTCTAATGGAAATTACAAAATGTACATTGCTTCACTACTAAGTTGAGATTTACTGGTTTATGTTTGTTAAAAAAAAAAATACAAAAATTAATTGTGTGTGTGTGTGTGTGTGTGTGTGTGTGTGTGTGTGTGTGTGTGTGTGTGTGTGTGTGTGTGTGTGTGTGTGTGTGTGTGTGTGGAAATAAAAAGATGAATCGTGTAATTCTCTAACCTTGTTGCAAAAACACATTGTATAAAAATACAATGAAATAAATAAACAGCCACACAGTAACAGGATTGCATATTTACAGTGTGTATGCGGTCAAAGAATATTATGTGAAAACTTGCCACATTCATATTTAATATTTAGTGTCTCTGAGACTCCAAAGTAATGAATAATTTTTTGGAGGCCGATTGAAGCATGTTATCAAGTTTCCTTATTACCAGTTTTTACTGGAAAACATTACGCAATCTGATGCTTGAATGTTAAATGCATTTTTAAAGCAAGTAAAATTGCCTTGGGGCTCTGTCAGACCCCAAACAGAACATGAGGGTTAAAAGAACTTCCCATTAAGATCCAATACATATTCAACAAGCAACTAAAATCCCATTGTTTTAAATGGAAATTGTGATATTGTATGTGATCATTAAAACCAGCATAATGAATTTGCACTTGTCTTATTGCAATTGACTGGATTTTTCCTTAAAATAAAAGCTAATTAGGCTTTAGTTAATCAGTTAATTAGCGGTACAGATGGTGAGTTTTCTATCTGGCATCATCTCCCCGAAGACTGGCTTGCAGTGGCATTTTTCATGTAGTTGTCCCTGCTTAGAGGACATTAGAGGGCCTTTTGGCTTTCATCAAAGAGCTGATGTGAAAAGCACATGGCATATGAATCGCACTTTGACGGCTGTGAAATGACAGCTCTCACAGTAGCTGTGTGTATAGAATGAAGATCATTAATTACAAAAGCCCCAGCTACTTAATCCCACTCGAAAGAGAGCTTGAGGCGTCTGTTTTCCCTTTGCCCTCCTCTGTTTTTTGCTCTCTTCCAGTATCTCTTTTTTTCGCATCAGTCGCCCCCATTTCTCCTCCCCCACACCAGTCGAGCTGTCTTTTTCTCAGACTCATTCTTCTTTCTTTTCAGCTCTTTTATTTTCCATTACAAACTCAATTTTTATCTCCTCATTCTTTCTCTGAATTACTATTTTATCATCTGTCGCCCTTCGCGTGTCATGGAGTCAAGCAAGAACAGAATCCAGAGTTGGAGTCCAGACGTTTTTGGAGTAAGCACGGGGAGCGGTAGTGCCCTCCTCCTGGGTCCCAGCCCTCAGACCTCATGCTGAGATGGAGTTATCTCTCGAGGCAAGCTGTTCCACTCACCAGAGCCTTGCATCTAAGTCTTCATGCCAAACACCAGCAGATCAAACTCTCTCCCAACAGGAAGTGCTATTATCTGTATGAAAGCCAGCTTGATCAGTAGCTTGCCTTGTACTGCAACTGAAAGACAACAACAGAAAAGTGATACGCTTCTATCTGCCGAGGAGCCAGGCTGGCCCAAAATTCCAGTGTATACTCATTATGTGAATATGTAATGTTTCACTATGTCTATGAAACTTTTTTTGCTCAAAAATATTATGAAAATTGATTTTGAAAATCAACCACATTCAAGGACGTTTTAAGTGATTGATTTGTGTATTGTATAAGACAAGATACTAAGATTTGGCATTGACTGAGACTGTTTATAATGTGCTTCGTTTCTCACTGGCAGAAAATGTGCCGCAATAACATTAACATATTAGTCACCCATTCAGACGGACATAAACGCCATACCTACAGAATTTCTAATTAAACTTTATGACAAACACTGTAAAGGTCACTCCCATCAAACTCTAATTCTTCAATAGACCTTCTGCAAACATTGTTCTGGAAACGGTCTGCTTGAATCCTCGAAACACAATTTCTGGGACAGTACTAAATGTCTCCTTTTCCTTCTAATCCATCACCGCTGGTCTCATTTGTACCCTCTAGTGGGGACGAGTAACACTGTAATTTCTCATTAGATGAGGGCACAGCTGTCTGTTTGAAAACAAATGATTTGGACATGAAATCACTGAGGGTGATACATGCACAGAAAACGTTTTGATATGGATGCACTCAAACAAAATACAATTTCTATTGATTGCAATATAAGGGTTAGCACTGTCTTTTGAAAGACCTGAGAAATATGCTAAATGCTACATGCAAAAATCTAGTGAAATCTATCAGGTTGTCGGTCAGGAGATACATATATAATGAATGTTTTAAAAATCGTTTTTTTCTTCTGCCATTACATAGACGGTGTACAACATACTAAGATGAAGTTCCAAAATACAGATATGACTTTTAAATTGCTATACTTTTCAGCTTTAGGCATTCAATCATCACATTCGACTCTGAGTAGCAGAGTAAATGATCATGTACCCATGTAAATGAATTGCTACCAGTCAAGTTAATTGAATATGACAATTAATCTTACTACGTACTGTATGTCACCTTATTTTTCAAAATATAGTACAACAGTATCTGAGGTGGTAAATAGTGAAGCAATTGTGAGGGCAAATATGGTCCATGAGGGAGAATGAGCTGCACTATGTTTAAGTTACTCTCAGACGATGAATATACCAAGCTTCTATAGGAGAAAAGCTGATTTTACTCTTACTTTGTATTCACTGTTGCTGTGGTTGCAGCATATGGTTGTATTTCAAAATCAAAATCGTAATCAGATCACATTACACCCGATCCAAATTTACATCTGTAATTTATGTTGCTGTATGCTGATTTTGTGCTCAAGAAACATTTCTTATGTTGAAAACGTCTCGGGTTACGACTGTAACCCTCAGGGAACAAGATGCTGCGAGAATCGACACATTGGGGAACGCCTTCAGTGTGATGCATCTGAAGGCTATATGGAACTAGTCCAATCTTGATTGGTGTTGCGTCATGAAATATTATGAAATATTATTTAAATATTAAATACGTCACCCGTGACGTCACATGTGGCGGTGATGCGGAAGCTATAAAAGGAGGCGGCTCATAACAGCGCCAGCTTCTGATTGGTTCGAAGAAAGTCGTTCTCAGGAGCGCGAGAAGTGTGGCCAAGGGACGCAGCGTCTCATTCCCTTCTCAAGGAACGAGGGTTACAGACGTAACCCGAGAAGTTCGCTTTCGAGGGAACTCGCGCTGCGTCGAGAAACGACACATTGGGGAACGAAATGCCCACTGCGCCACACTGAGAGATATACGCCCTGGTGTGAAGCAATCTGGCACACTTAAGACGAGATAACTTGTGAGCCCGGTGTAGAGGGCAGATCCAGACTGTAATGTTTTATGAAGGTGTGTGGGGAGGCCCATCCTACGGCATCACAGACCTCTTGAAGAGAAACTCTTGCTAGCCGAGCTGTAAAGGAAACCACTCCTCTGGCTGAGTGGGCTATTATCAGAAGAGGTGAAGGCAAGCTGCTTGCCTCGTAAGCTGAAGAAATAGTTTCTACTATCTATCTGCTGATAGTTTGCTTTGAAGCAGGGGAACCCCTCTTAGGTGACCCAAAGCACGCGAGTTGCTGGTCCGACTTCCTCCAGCTCGAGGTTCTTTGAACATAGGTTTCCAGTGCTCGGACCAGGGATAATTAATGAAGCCTAGCTTGCTCCACACATACGGTGGAGGATGGAATGCCTGAAGAAATATAGACCGGGCCACATTTGTCGGCACCTTAGGCACATAGCCAGGTCTAGGGTGGAGAATGGCCCTTACTCTCCCAGGAGCGAACTCGAGGCAAGAGGGAGCAACAGATAACGCCTGCAGGTCCCCGACGCTTTTTAAGGACGTAATAGTGAGCAGGAAGGCTACCTTTAAGCAGGAAGCAGGAAGGCTACCTTACCTTTACGAGTTGGTCCCCCTCACGGCCCATGCACAGCTTCCACAGTTCCGGCCTTGGGTCAAATATTGTGCCTGAGAAAGAAGGTCCCTCAAGATCGGGATTTGCCACGGAGGGCCTGCTAGAAGAGCCATGATGTTCGAAAACC
Organism: Siphateles boraxobius; assembly: GCF_051911475.1. Classification (NCBI taxonomy): domain Eukaryota; kingdom Metazoa; phylum Chordata; class Actinopteri; order Cypriniformes; family Leuciscidae; genus Siphateles; species Siphateles boraxobius. Next base: position 15,537,980 of record NW_027508919.1, read on the forward strand.
ATACTCGGGCCGGCCAGTACGGGGGTACTAGGAGCAAGCTGATCCCATACCGCCGGACCCTCTCTAGAACCCTTGGGGGCAGAGCGATCGGGGGGAATGCGTACAGACGTTGCCTCGGCCACATCTGTACCATGGCATCCAGACCCAGAGGAGCTTTATGCGTCAGGGAGAACCAGAGTGGATAGTGAGTGTTCTCATGAGAGGCGAACAGATCCACTTTCGGCCTGACCAAACTCCCTCCATATCAACTCCACCGTCTCGGGGTGGAGTCTCCATTCCCTAGGGCTCAGCCACTGCCTCGACAGGATGTCTGCTCCCATATTCTTGTCCCCGGGAATAAACATTGCTCTGACTGAGAGAAGTTTGCCCTGGGACCACAGAAGAACCTGATGTGCCTATCTGCATAGAGGGCGTGATCTCAGGCCACCCTGACGATTTATATATGAGACCACCGATATATTGTCTGCTTGTACTAAAACGTGATGGCCTCTGAGGCCCGGAAGGAAATGTCTGAGGGCCAGAAATACTGCCAACATCTCCAGGCAATTGATGTGCCATGAAAGATGATGGTCCTTCCAAAGATCCCTGGTGTAGCGGCATTCCATGACCGCACCCCAGCCTGTGACCGATGCATCCGTGGTCAAAAATTTTCTCTAACACGGTGCCCCCAACACAGGAACCACGGTTTCTTTCAAATGACCAAAGAACGAAGGCATCTGCGCGTTACTTTGATCGTGCGAAATGGGTTCCCCTTCGGGGAGAACCCTCCGGTCCTGAGCCATCACTTCAGGGCCCTCATATACAGCAGGCCAAAAGGAATCACGTTGGACGCTGCTGCCAGGAGACCCAGAATCAGAATCAGAATCAGAAAGAGCTTTTTTGCCAAGTGTGCTTGCACACACAAGGAATTTTCCTTGGTACTGAAGCTTACAGTGCACATATACAAATAAAGATACAACAAGAAACATAGTAATACAAATTCTACAAATAAAATTATTAAAAAAAATATGAAAAAACTACAAAAATATATGGTCATGGTTGCGTTTTGTCAGAATAAACATTTACAAATTATGAACATATTTACAGTATTTTGAATAGTATGAATACATATAAATAAATATAAATATCACCTGAAAATATTAAAATTATATTATATATATATATATATATATTATATATTATATATTATATATTATAAATATTATAATAATTTTTTTAAAATATTGCACTGAACAGTGGGAGTATTGCACTTACAGGCATATGCCTTGGGAGATATGTTAACTGTTCAGAAGGGAAATGGCCTGTGGGAAGAAACTGTTCCTGTGCCGAGATGTTCTAGTGGCCGGTGATCTGAGTCGCCGTCTTGACGGTAACAGTTCAAAAAGGAGATGTCCAGGGTGAGTGGAGTCTGTGATGATTTTACCTGCTCTCTTCCTCACTCTGGAAGAGTACAGGTCCTGGAGGGATGGCAGGTGGGCACCAATGATAGCTGAACCAAACCAGACATTGATGGAAGTGCATAAAACAGAGTCAATGACGGCTGAGTAGAACTGAATCAGCAGCTCCTGTGGCAAGTTGAACTTCCTCAGCTGGCGAAGGAAGTTCAGTCTCTGCTGGGCCTTTTTCACAGTGGAGGCAATGTGATTGTCCCACTTTAGGCCCTAAGAGATGGAAGTGCCCAGGAACCTGAATGACTCCACTGCTTCCACAGTGCTGTTCATGATGGTGATTGGGGTGAGTGCTGGGCTGTTCCTCCTGAAGTCCACGATCATCTCCACTGTTTTGAGTGTGTTCAGCTCAAGGTTGTTATAACTGCACCAGACAGCCAGCTGTTCAACCTCCAGTCTGTAAGCAGACTCGTCACCGTTTTGGATGAGACCGATGACAGTAGTGTTGTCTGCAAATTTCAGGAGCTTGACAGTGGGGTCTTTAGAAGTGAAGTCATTAGTGTACAGGGAGAAGAGCAGTGGGGAGAGAACACACCCTTGGGGGGCGCCAGTGCTGGTGGTGAGAGTCCTGGATGTGTGTTTCCCCAGTCTCACTCGCTGCTGCCAGTCCGTCAGGAAGCTGGAGATCCACTGACAGATCGAGAATGGAATGGAGAGCTGGGTCAGTTTGGCTGTGAGAGGACCAGGCATGATGGTATTGAAGGCCGAACCGAAGTCCACAAAGAGGATCCTTGCATAAGTCCCTGGTCTGTCGAGATGTTGCAGGATATAATGCAGTCCCATGTTGACTGCATCATCCACAGACCTGTTTGCTATGTAAGCAAACTGAAAGGGATCCAGCAGGGGTCCAGTGATGTCCTTCAGGTGGGCCAGCACCAGTCTTTCAAACGACTTCATGACCACAGACGTGAGAGCGACAGGTCTGTAGTCATTAAGTCCAGTGATTTTGGGTTTTTTGGGGACAGGAATGATAATGGAGCGTTTGAAGCAGCAGGGAACTTCACACTGCTCCAATGATCTGTTGAACATCTGCGTGAAGACCGGGGCCAGTTGGTCAGCGCAGGCTTTTAAACAAGCAGATGAGATGCCGTCTGGGCCTGAGCCTTTCCTAGTCTTCTGTTTTCTGAAGACTCGGCTCATGTCCTCCACACAGACCTTAAGCTCAGGTTGGATAGCAGGAGGGGGGAGTAATGGGGGTGCAGGAGGTGTGAAGAATGTGTGAAGTGCAGATCACACCGGGTGTGTGGTGTGAATGAGGGCTTTTCAAACCTGCAATAAAATGAGTTTAAATCATCAGCCAAATGTTGATTGTCCACAGACCACAGAATGCATGTATCCTCACAGAAACTTATATATGATGTAACAGTATCTGTGAGCTCATCCAGATCGTTGGTAGCAGCTTCAAAAACAGTCCAATCAGTGCAATCAAAGTAGGCCTGAAGATCCTGCTCTGCTTCATTAGTCCATATTTTTACAGTCCTTATTACAGGTTTAGCTGATTTCAGTTTCTGCCTGTAGTTCGATATGAGATGAACCAAACAGTGATCAGAGAGCCCCAAAGCTGCCCGTGGAACGGAGTGATACGCATTTTTTATTGTGGTGTAACAGTGGTCCAGTATATTACTGTCTCTGGTGGGACATGTAACGTGCTATCTGTATTTTGGTAGTTCACGGGAAAGATTTGCTTTGTTAAAATCCCCAAGAATGATTAAAGAGAGTTAGGATACCTATGTTCTGTTTCAGCTATTTGTTCAGCCAGCTGTTGTAGCGCCGCCCTCACACACGCGTCTGGAGGGATGTATACATTCACGAGAATGAAAGAGGAAAACTCCCGAGGCGAGTAGAAGGGTTTACAGTTTATGAAATGTGCCTCTAAATTAGGAGAGCACATCTACTTCAGTGTTGTTACATCTGAACACCAACTTTCGTTAATGTAGAAACACAATCCAGTGAAGCACAGAGCAGCAGAGTTTAAAAAATCCGAATAATCAAAAACTGTAGAAAAGTTATCTGGTGTGTGTTTCCTAATGTCCAGTAGTTCGTCTTTGGTTAAACTGATAGGAAAAGAATGACTAAACGCAGAACAAACGAAGAAAAACAACACAATAACTGGAGAGCTCCATACCAAGGCAGCCATCCGCGGCGCTATCTTGATCTGAAACCCTTTGAAAGTGTTTAACAGTGATGGCCTGGCATAGCTTGGTCCTCATTACGGTGGTCAAGATGGTGTTTATATGAGCAGGAGACAACTGTGCCCGCATTGTGACTGAGTCCCATACTACCCCCAGGAAAATAGTTCTCTGTAGAGGAATTAGTGAACTGTTCTTGATATTGAGTCTTAATCCCAAGCACCTTAGATGATTCAGAACAACATCTCGACGTTGAACCGTCATCTCCTCTAACTGTGCCAGAATAAGCCAGTCATCGATGTAGTTGAGGATGCAAATGCCTTGAAGTCTCAATGGAGCAAGAGCAGCATCCATGCATTTTTGTAAAGGTGCGAGGTGACAGGGCTAGGCCGAAAGGAAGAACTCCGTATTGATATGCTTTTTCCCCAAAAGCGAACCTTGGAAATGTCCTGTGTTGGGGAAGGATGGATACGTGGAAGTAAGCATCTTTTAGATCTATCGTGACAAACCAGTCCTCGGACCTGATCTGACTCACGATAATAAGTATAGTTAGCATTTTGAACCTATATCTCCTCAGAGACCGGTTCAATACCATGATATCTATTATAGGACGTAACCCCCCATCGTTCTTGGGAACTATGAAGTACCGGCTGTAGAACTAAGCTTCCCTCTTAAAGAGGAACCAGCTCTATGGCTTTCTTTACTAAGAGGGACTGAACTTCTTGTTCCATGACCAGACCCTGCTCAGGGCTGACCAGCGCGTGAACAACCCGCTAAACTTTGGTGGACGATACTCAAACTGAATTCTGTACCCCTTTTCCACTGTGCGCAGGACCCACTGAGATATATTTCGAAGACCTTTCCAGGTGTCTAGATAATCTACTAGGGGGACCAGTCTCTCGGGGACTGACCTCTGGTGTTATATTTGGAATTTCGGTGACCTGAAGCAGTTGACTGGCAGGAGCTAACCGATTGAATTTTTCTGCAGGCCTCATGAGAGGAAGCAAACTCGACAGGGCCGCAATATTTTCGGGCGGACACAGCAATATGCGTTTGCTGGAAACCGATGCGTCCCAAAGCACACAGAGCGTTGGGATGCAAACATCGATTTCCTGAGGGCTCCGCGAAGAAGCGAGCTGTTGGTGCTCGATCGCGGGGGGGACCGCCCACAGAGGCCTGCGCGATGCGTCAGGACCACTTTGCCGAAGCCTTCCTCGCCTGAAATAAAGTCTTCGGTTTGGAGGACTTCGGCTGAGGGTGTCTCTTCGGCCCTCTGCTGCTCCAGTGTGAGGAGCTTGCGGCTGCCTCTTGGGACTGCTCCTTGGCAGCAGACCCACGAGACCTAGGACGACGGTGGGGGATAAGTTGTTTGAATGTGGCTGACTGTCATTTCGTCTCCTGAAACCTCTCGACGACAATATTGACTGCGTCGCTGAAGAGGCCAGAAGACGAAATCGGGGCATCGAGGAGGAAGGCCTTGTCCTTGTCCCCAATGCCTGACAGATTCAGCCACAAATGTCTCTCCGTAGCTACCAAAGCTGCCATGGAGCAGCGGGTCGTCTCCTTGGTAGTACGGAGAGACAAGTCGACCGCTCAACGCATTTCTTGAATATTGTCGAGGGCAACCTCCCTGCTGTCGTCCACCCCTTTGAGGAGGTCGGCCTGGTACGCCTGTAGAAGCCCCATTGTGTGCAGCCAAGCACCAGCCCGACCTGCCGCCATATATGCTTTCCCTACCAAGGCCAATGTTGTACAGCAGGGCTTGGAGGGAAGCGACGGAGCTCTCAGGGATGATGCAGCATCTGGCGAGAGATGTGATGCAAATGTCTCTTCAACCCGTGCCATCGTCCCATAGCCCTTCTCGTTCGACCCCATTATCGAAGAATATATATGAATATTGGGACTTGATAATCGAGAAGAGAAGGGAAGAACCTCGGTGTGGAGATCAGTAAAGAATGGGAGGCTCCGGCGCGAAGGCTGTGACCAGGCTTGCAGGAAGAGCTCATTGAGTTTGCTTCTTTTAGTTAATTCCTGCTTTTCTGGTGGCCAATCGATGTTTACCACTGCCCTGGTCACAACCTCCAGCAACTCCTCAAAGGCAGGAGAATGGGGTGGCAAATCCTCACATCCTCCCGCCTCGATGCTCAAAATATCCAACTCCTCAGAGCCAGATAGTTTGAGCATCGGGTCCTCTTCACGGGCGGAAGAAGCTGCAGAGCGGGCTTCCAAGAAGCCGCAGGGCGGGCTCCACACAAGAGTGTGTATCACCCTCGTTCAAAAAGCGCGGGCAAGGGGACGCACACTCCCTAAATTATTTCTCCTTTTCCATTTCAAAACACCAAATAAGACACACAGTCACACAGAATGCTTGCTGAAGAACAGAAGCTGACACTGTTATGATCGGGCGTCCTTTTATAGCTTCTGCATTACCGTCACATGCGACGTCACGGGTGACGTCATGACGCAACACCAAGGCGTTCCCCAATGTGTCAAATCTCGACGCAGCGCAAGTTCCCTCGAAAGGGAACAGATGTGTTGTTGAATATTTTTGTGGAAACCTTGATCCATTTTTTTCCAGGATTCTATGATGAATAGAAAATTCAAAAGAACAGCATTTATTTGAAATACAAATCTTTTGTAAGATTATAAATGTATTTACGGTCACTTTTGATTAATTTAATTTATCCTTCCTAAATACAAGTATTCATTTCTTAAAAGAAAAGAAAACACCTTACTGACTCCAGACTTTTTAATGGCAGTGTTTGTGAACACTTCCCCAGTCACTCAGTCCTCTATAACAGTATTGTTCCATGTTCAAGGCATTTTAACCAGTGATTTTTGTGTGATCAAACTCTGGTCAAAAGATGATATTTGAACAATTTAAAATTGATCTTAAAACACTATTTTAGAGATTCTTTTGAAAAAAAAAAGTTATCTTCTTTATTTTTCAAAGACTTTTGAAAGGAGCTCTGCAATAGACTGACTCCGTAACTCGACATAGGATAAGCGTTTTAGAAAATGCATTGATGGATGGATAAAGAGTTGCATTCCCACATACAATATGTACTTCCGCTGTTTGATGATGTATTTGTGGTGAATTGTATATCAAAAAACAAAACAATAATTCTGCTACTAACTTTGAAAGTATTTGAACATTCGCTTCACAACCATAAAAAGTGTGATACAGGCTTTCTTTGATTAGCAGAATTGTGTTCAAAGTAATCTACAAAAAAAAAAATCTACTAAAAGAGCTGACATACATATACAGCAGCACAATGAACAATTACATGTTGGAAATTACTGACACATTCTACAGTGACCTTGAGGTGGCATTTCACTGAATCAGTGTTCCTAATTAACTCTGATGTCTCTAGATGACTTCCAAAGACTCACCGTGGCACGGAGTAACCTTCCAAATATAGTACGGTTAACAAGAGGAATTGCTTCATCTGAGGTGACAGTGTTTTCAAAAACTTGGCCATTGGCGAGCTACTTACTGTTAGGCTTAATTATGCTCTCTGTGGAACAGTGCATTCTAATTAGACAATGTAACAAGTCTATTAGATTTCTAACTTTGGGCAAATTTGAAGAATTACCCCTAAACCTATGAATATAAAGGTCCCGACTCCCGATATAATTTAAACGAAATCAAAGAACAAACTGATGTGACATAACATTGAACAAAATCAGGCCAAAGCGAAGTTCGTTTGGAGTTAGTTTTGAGAGCTTGAAACAGCTTGCCAAAGCGAACTTTACGGAAAAGTTTGCTTTCGGCTGGTAAATACCTTTGTACTACCATTGGTCCATGGCTATAACGTAATATGGAGGTGTGAGCTGAGGCCCCGCCTTCTTTCATGTGGAAATCTTTTCTGGATCATTTGGCCAGTTCAGTCAGACATCCTTGAGTAAAAACAGGAACACACGAGAGCTGCTTTATAGTGAAAAAGGAAATTGTACTTCTGATTAAACGAGACACTTACACTGTTTTTCATTTTTAATACGGAAAAGCTGCTTGATTTTAAAATCCCACTGTAGTCAATAATTGTATCACTTAAAACTCAACTCACCTTACATAAAATTACATATTCAAAAGTTTTTTCCTTGAAAAAAATGTCTTAATGCCTTAAAATAGCTTGATTGTAACTCTTCACCCTTGCCTCATTTATGCAGTTCAATGAATATGCAAATTAGCCCCGCCTCCACTCACTAGTACCAGCTCAGAGATCCACTTTATGATGATCACACCTTGACATGATTGGTTATTAAAAGGGAGTTTGTGATGTCAGAAACACCAGCCTTTTCAAGCCACGTTTTTGTTCACTGCAGTTTCAAAGAGAAATTACTCAACAATGGTGTTGACTTAATTTGCACATGGTTTGTCTTAAAGCATATTAAAAACACCACATAGACAAATAAACAACATGAAAAGCTTGAATTTCACCACATGAGATTTTAAGCTATCGTATAAAGTGCTATATAAATAAACATGATGTGACTAGAGTGCCGAATTGCTTGTGCAAACATATCGTTGCTATGATCAGATGCTTTTCATATGCTTTATTTAAAAATGCTTGCTGTTTTCTCAATTTTGTTGTGCGTTTATTTTGCTATTGAGAGGAAAGCGCGCAGCACATATTTACATATTCATCAAAACGTCACTCTCAGCAGTGTGGGAGGCATCAGCTCGTTAACAGTATATCGATGCTCACGTATTTCGTACTTCGTTTAAGCCCTAAACGAAGAACAAAAAAGAACTTTGACGAGTATATCGGGGCCTTGAGACTGCTATCAATTATACATACAATACACCTATGTCAAAACTTCTTAATGGGCAACCCCCTAACATCATCCAACTCGTAAGAATAGCTTGCAGGAATAAAAGCTTGTGTCTATGCTGCGATCTCCAAGCATGAATCTGAAAGCCATGGAGATGAATGGCCAGTCAATAGTGATCTCCATAATCGTTAGTCCTCTGGTGATTCATCAAGCCAATGACACTCGTGTCCCTAATACCACATTTATGCAGGTTTGAGCAGAGGAGATTGCGTGCTGTGATTTTCTCCAAAATGATTGATTATATCCAGCCTCTTTTGCCCAATGTGTGTATGTGTGCGCAGATGAGTAACTGAACGAATGAGCGGGTAAGTGAGTGAGTGAATGAATAAGAGATCAAGTGTATGAAAGAGCAAGAGAAACTGAGACACAAACCAGACAGAAGAGATTTTGAGAGTAAGTGTGAGTGAATAATCTATTATTTTGCCTAAAACACTAAAGGGAATGTCATATTTTCGCACACGAACACTGTGCTGATATTTATTTCTAGAATATTTTGGTTGCGGTCTCGCAGCGTGGATACTCATTGACTGTCTAATGGAGAGCCTAGAGGAGCATGGCATTGATGATGTATGTATTTCTCTGTATTTAGAGAAAAGAGAAAGAAAGCAACAGTGAAGGTGGAGAGAGTTCAGAGAGTCTATATATGATATACAAAATTAACATCTCATTATTTGTTCACTTAACGCAAAAATCATGCTAAAATCACCTCACATTCGCTCTGAAGGATAAAGAATATTCCAAGGATAACACTGCCAACCTGCTCCACATTAAATAAATCAGCTTTAAGCTACTGTTATGACTTTCATAAGAAAGTACTTTAAAAATATATATATATTAATTTGTATAAGAAAAATATAATATATATATATATATATATATATATATATATATATATAACAGAAATACTGTTATATATATAATGTTTTTAATAGAAGTCTCTGCTTATCAGAAAAATTCTGTCATCACTGGCGCACAATGAATCCTGTGGTATGCAAGGCCGCGTAGCGTCCATCTGTTGTATCCTTCATTGTGAAAAGAAGGGCGCATTTCGAGGCCGTATATATTTATATATAGGAAAGTAACGTCAAACCATGGGTTGAGGATTCATCAGGGGAAGAGAAAGTGTTGGGAAACCAGAGAAGGGGCCTCGCATTGACTACCTTCTGCTGAAGGAGTCAAGTCAGTCGAATGAAGCACAGCAACCTGACCTAAACCACAGCTTGCAGTGCATCAGCACCACTGTCATGGAGGAAGTACCCTCAAGCACAGAGATGGCAACATCAAAGAATCCCACCCAACTTTCCAGACCGGCGATCGAGAGGAGGTTGATCGGGCACAGACCACGAGTGAAATTGCCAGCTGCTGCCGACAAGAAACAAAGAATTTGTCCCTGACCCTAGAGCAACTTAAAGGCACAGCAGAAAAGAAGTTGGAGAGTATGGGTATGGACATCATCCACCGGTATGGAGCAGAACGCTTTGGTATACAAGAAGGGAAAGGCCAGAAAAAGTCTCCAACTGCGCCAAACTTCAGGAGTCAACAAGAGATCAAGCGCCTCATCCAACAGAGGAGGCAACTTTGGAAGCAGTGGAAGAAAGCCTTGGAGGGGGAAAAGGAGGGCATTGAGGTGCTTCAAGCTGAAATCAAAAACCAATTGGCATCCCTCCACAGAGCAGAAAACCAACGGAAACGTAGAAGGAAAAAAGAAAGATCTAGAACACAGTTCTACAAAGACCCTTTCAAGTTTCTAAAAAGCCTTTTCATTAGAGAGAAAAGTGGATCTCTGAAGGAGCAAGGAAAGACCTGGAAGTTCACCTGAAAGCAACACACTCTGATCCAAGACGACATGAACGGATGACCATTCCACCAGACATCCCACCAATCAACTCTCCAGAACATCAGATGGAGATTGGTCCTCCAACCTGGAGAGAAGTGGAAAAGGCAGTACAATGGGCATGGGCGGCATCAGCCCCAGATCCTAATGGAGTCCCATACAAGGTGTACAAGAATGTGTCGCATGTCCTGAGGTTTCTTTGGATGCTCATGAGAACAGTGTGAACAGAGGAAGATAGTGCCCAAAGTGTGGCGTAGAGCAGGAGGGGTTCTGATCCCAAATGAGAAGAAGGCGGAGAACATCAGCCAGTTTCCGGCCAATATCCTTACTAAATGTAAAGGGTAAAATCTTCTTCAGCGTCATTGCTAAAAGGATGTCCAAATACCTTCAAAGAAATAAGGACATTGATACATCAGTACAGAAAGAAGGATTTTCTGGCTTTTCTGGATGCTTGGAACACTCTAGCATGATCTGGCACCAGATCCAGACCACAAAGGCGAGGAAAAAGGACCTCCATGTCGTCTTTTTGGACCTTGCTAATGCCTTTGGGTCAGTGCCCCATGAACTCCTGTGGGCCGCCTTCACCTTCTTTCACATTCCGGACACTATTACAACCCTGGTTAAATCCTACTTCCAATGCACCATCTCACCCCTGGCCTTTACAGTGGCAACGGAGGTCATCATCCGGGCGTCAAAATGGGTAGTGGGTGGGCAACGGCTTAACTTGGGCACATGCCTTCCTCCCCTTAGAGCCTTTATGGATGACATCACTACTCTGACCACCACTGCTCCATGTACCAGGAAGCTGCTCGGAAAACTGGAAGAGTACATCAGCTGGGCTCGCATGAAGATAAAGCCATCAAAGTCACGCAGCATCTCCATTGTCAAGGGAGTGCTCTCTGACTGCAGATTCTTCATTGGAGAGGAGCCCATCCCAACAGTGTCTGACCAGCCTGTTAAGAGCCTTGGAAGGTGGTATGATGCCAGCCTGAAGGATAAAGATCAGGTACAGCAGCTATGGAAAGAAATCAGAAATGGGCTCAAGGCCATCAACATCACTCAGCTCCCTGGAAGATTGAAGGCCTGGTGTTTACAGTTTGGCCTTCTTCCAAGCTAGATGCTGAGCTAGATGCTGAAGCACAAGATCGCGGATGGAAAACTGAAGTCCGTCCAGTGGAGGTGGGGAGCAGGGGGTTTGTGGCAGTGTCTACCACCAGTCTGCTTGGAGACCTGGTAATCAGAGGCCAGAGCCTGCGCCAGGCCATCAAAGCAATGTCTGAGGCAGCTGAGAGAAGCAGCCAGTGGCTTTGGATAAAGAGACAAGACTCTTGCTGGGCTCCAGCTTGATTGGGTGATTGGGGGATACACTGCGGGGACTTGATCACCCCAGTAGGGCCTTCCTCAACCGAGGATGACTAGTTATAATGACCGAAACATCCAATGAAGTCTGAGTTGTACTACTGACAATGTGTCCCTCGGATCACCCATCAAGGGAGGATCCCCACCTGAAAACTCCACAGTGACAACTACACTGCCACGGTCAAGTACATTCTCCTGGTACACACTTGCACTTGTATTACATCTCGTCCTGGTCTTCAAGATCTAACAGAACAACACACTACTACAGTATTAAGCAAATCCATGCTGATGACTACAGCAGTCCTTAAACGTTCAATTAAGTAACAGAACCGTTCAGTGCAATGAGACACTGTAACTAACCATCAATGGCAAAAGAATGACAGAACGACCTGTCTACGGGGCATCATTCAATTACTTCTGATGTGTTTAATTAAAGAACAAGTCAGACTCATTCCATTCCCATTTCTTTAATCATGTAATCCTTCTTTAAACAGACCTTGATCAATACTTAATAAAGGCTTGGGATAATACACAAGACTAGGGAAACAAAGCAGAGAGGGCTAAAGCATAACATAGGTATTTGTTTTCTGACTGTATAAATACACATATCAGACTTCTACTCTATGTCTGTGTTATCTTGATAAATGCAGTGTACATGAGGATTCCACAGAACTTTCTTTTAATTGAGTGGGGAATTACAACAATTCCGTATTGAATTCTCCTCATCTAAAACGTCCATAGAGCTCTAGATGTGCCTCTGACATCCTGTGACAGCGGGACACGTGAAGTATAGATACTCATCTTGAGAATACAAGACAAGCTGCCAATACAAGAGCTACCTGTGAATGCCTGATGCCTCAGTGCATAAGTGTACTTACACGTGTCAGTCTGAGGGAAGTCTTTCTCTTCCGTTTCCATACAAATCCATTATCCCCATCATCCTTCAGGAGAGGAAAACTAACAACCCTGTCGCATAAAAATTCTCAGGATGGCCATTCTGTCTGAGGCAAAAGTGAAGTTTGCAATTAAGGAAATAATTATGTCCATATCTGCTTTGAGATGTGAGGACAGGGGCCATCTGGAGCCCTGTGATAGAGCGATACTGAGGACCTTAACAGCAGGGAGTTGATTTAATTGAGTCCAAATTACACTCTCATGGCAGTGGCACTTTCCTCTGAGCTGTAATGGCTCACTGTGCGGTTGTCAGGGCTGCACGGTATGTTTTAGCTTTTAAAGGCTAGAGGTAATATCTGCAAACTTAAAGGCAGAGTAGATCTCTTCCTTTCTAAATAATGTAAGAACCATTTAGATTTGTGTTAGTTTGGTGCTGTTAGCATTAAACCCCCTTTGAATTTTTTAGTAGGCCTACGCACTGTAAACTAATGGGTGATTATTTTGGAGTCTCACTGTTATTTCAATTCATTCTTTCATAAGAAGAGCATTCATAAATCATTTTCATGCAAACTGACATTCTAGTATAGGTGGTTATCACAAACCAAAAGCTGAAGAAGGAGTAAACTATTAAGTTGGTACCGAACAGGCCAGTTGCCCAACTATGATCTGTTATGCAAACATTAGAATCTATTACAACCCCTCAGGCGTTATAGAGAAGTTGTAAATGCCTTGGTGGAAGAGTGTGGTAACGTCTCACAAGAAGAACTGGCAAATTATCAAAAACACATTTACCGGAATAATTCCTACAGTATGTGTAACTGTCTCTACTCACACCACTCCAAACAGGATTTGAACCAGCATTTTCAGCATGGAAGGCAGCGCACTAACAAGGACTCTAAAGACTTCTAGTGTCAGTCGTTAGTGCGCCTCTCAAGGCCAGGGGAGTGAAGTTTAATCGCACAGCTCTAGTTGGCCTCCATTACATCAAAAAAGTATTATGTCTTTTGGTCATGTTTATCCCCGAAATTAAATAATTTAAAGACTGCTATCAAAACAATTGGATACAATATCCTCCACGGTAATCGATAGCAAAGATAAAATTTGCCATTTTGTCCGCTTTCTGTACCGCACATAATTTATTGCATTTAATCAAATAGCCACAGAGGATGTGATTATTCGGTTCTCTCGAAAACATGGGTGTGAAATGTTGCTCTGTTCTCAGTTTTCTTTCTTGTTACATGTTTATCTTCTGCATAAGTTAAGTTCACATCTGGAACAGTAACAAAGCTAATGGCTTCGATGTGGACTCAAAAATGATGTAGCTGTCTATAGTGTAGTGATTGGTGAGGAAGATTTAAGGGAGGCTCAGTTAAGACTTCCTGCTGGGCACAACCTTAATGATTAACTGGCTGATTGTATCTCTCTCTTTTGGTTTATCTCTCTGTCATTTTCTCTCTTTTTTCCGACCAAGTAACTGTGAGTCACAGTAGTTGGCACCCACCATCCACAATCCCAACATTATAATTCCCTCTGCAGTATCTAAGGAGATACACACTCCATCTATCACAATACTTGCATTCTCCCTGCATAGATTCATTCTTAGCCCAATTAAACTCGTTCTTTTCCTCCTCCTTTTGTGAATAATTAGGCTTTCATCTCACTTGGACGCATCGAAAGATTCTGCTCTTTCTTCGAGCGAGGAAACATAAAAAAAATACGAGAGTATCTTCTGCCTTCTTTCATTTCTGTTTCTTTAGGCCTTTAGTCAATTATTGAAATTGCTTGGGTTACAACTGAACTTGCTGGTAAAAAAAAAGTACTGTCTTTTATTTAGATTCCAGAAAGTCAAGAATCAGCATATTACATATTAAAGTTTAGATGGTCCTTCACTCTCACACTCATTGTAGAGATAGACGGACAAATGCATGCAAGATTGGATATAACAATAGCTTTCAACTGAGATTTTGTGGACACTTAGGGTGTATTCACACCTGCCTTGTTTGGTTCGATTGAATCGAACTCTAGTTCGTTTCCCCCCTTGGTGCGGACCTTTTGGGCAGGTGTGAATACAGCAATCGAACTCGGGTGCGGACCAAACAACCGAACTGAGACCCAGCTGAAGAGGTGGTCTCGGTACGGTTCCAAACGAACTCTGGTACGGTTCGTTTACGGTGTGAACATGAACCGACCCAATTGCAAGAAAGCACTGCGCCTTTGAGTTAACAGGCTTCCGTAGTCGGAGTTGCGTTATGGGAAAGTGATCTGTTGTAGCCTACTACATTTGATAAAATGAGTCGTGCGCAGTGCCACTGTCAGTAGGCGCACATGAGAGCATGTTCTCTCCGCCGGAACCGTCTTGCAGCACATCGTCGTCTTCTCAAAATCCGAATTACAACATCGTATAGATGACATCGTATCATATGATACTCATTAGTTTCTTCATATTGCGTTAGTACAGAATAACACAAAATTAGTAAAAGAACATATATTGTAGTACGAAATATCTTCATGTTGAGCCTTTTTTGCACTTCCTGATTACCCTACTTGAGAATCCTTGTCCAATGAATGGATGACCTTAGCACACGTGTGGTTTTGTTTACAAATTTTGGTTCACTTGCAAAAAGAGCAGTGTGAAAGCGAACCGTACCAAAAAAATAAATAAATAATTTTATTTGGTCCGGACCAAAGCAAGTGAACTATCGGACTTTCCTGGTGTGAATACACCCGTATGCTCCATTATCTGATTTGCATAATTCCTTTAGTGAACCATGCACTAAAACAACAAAAACAATGAGTAAATATCTCTATCATTGCACAAAATCCATTCTTAAGACAATTCCATCCATGTATCCGTCTTTTCTGCCTAAAGAGATAGTTCACCCCAAAATTAAAATTCATCATTCAAAGATGAAGTTATCTTTTTATTCGCCCTCATTTCATTCAAACCTGTATGACTTATTCTTCTGTGGAAAACAAAAGAAAAGTAATTTGTAGTCATTGGGGTCTAATGTTGTTTGGACTCCATTACTCTTCAAAATGTCTTCTTTTGTGCTTGCAGAAGAAGTCATGCAGGTTTGAAATGACATGAAGCTAAGCAAAATAATGATTTCATTCAGGGGATCCCAACCGGGCCTCAACGGTCCAAGGGAGCCTCCCTCAAGATAAATAAAAACTATTTAAATTAATAAATTATAATAATATATTAAAATAATCACTCTAATTTGAAATAAAATGTTCTAACAAATAAAGATGTAAACTGAAATTTATTTAATATCTAATTTCATAATAATATAAAATATCAAATAAAAATAAATACAAAAAAATATTTATTTTGTTTTTTTCCCCAAAAACAGTTTGTTTTTAAATGAAGAACATTTCATGAAACTACTGAAACCACAAAATGATTCAAAGTTAATTAATTTAAAGGGTTAATTCACCCAAAAATGAAAATCTGTCATTAATTACTCAACCTCATGTCATTCCAAACCTGTAGGACATTTGTTCATCTTTGGAACACAAAGGTAGATCTTTTTAATGAAATCTGAGAGCGCTCTGGCCCTCCATTGACAGCCTATATATACAGTACGTAACTATCACCTTCGAGCTCCAAAAAGTGGGAAAAGACTCCAGTTTAACCTCAATTTTATAAAGAAACATGAGTGCTTTGTTTGCGCAAAAAAAACATTATAAGTTGGAGATTAATATTTTGTAAATACATCTGTGTTCCGAAGATGAACGAATGCCTTACGGGCTTGGAACGACATGAGGGTGAGTAATTAATGACAGAATTGTCATTTTTGAGAGAACTATCCCTTCAATATAATCCCAAGCAGCTTTGAAAATAAGCAGCTATGTATTAATTACAGAAATAGCCTAGACTAACTGTATATTGGGAAACCTTAAAATTTTGTGTTGTACAACAGGGGACCTTTGAGTCAAAAAGGTTGAGAACTGCTGATTTAAGCAATTACAAATCGATTTAGTTCTGTTTGTATAGAATTATAGACACCTCACAAACGTAAAAGAAATGTGCATTTGCATGTGTATCATATTATATTATATGACAATGCATCCATCTAGGGAAGGAGGAGGTAGACAAATGCCAAATTATAAAGCCATTACTTTAATGTAGAGCAAGACACTAGTGCAAGGCACCTGGAAAACAACCTTAGGGATCAATACTCCACACACATTTCATTACATAAGTGGAATTTAGATTCATCTCTCTCTGCCCCGTTCTCTCCTTGCCAATAATTTCCCCTGCAAGGAAATTAAATTGGTTTAGTAATGATTACCTGACTCAGGTAAAACTAATAGTCCTGTGGCTTATTAACAAATGCAGTGACAAGGGCATGACGAGGGGTGGGTATTCAGTAACTGTTAGATTTGAGCACACCGGACAAAAAAATAAATAATATTCACATCTTTAGTCTCACCCTTACGAAAATCAACCATGGCTTTATTATTGTAAAAGTGTAGTAACCATCGTTTTTTTTAGGCAGATTGAGAACCATTTGTATAACCACAGTTTTACAACAAATACCATGGTTAAATGGTTAGTGTAGCAAAACCATGGTTAATTTGTAGTTGTCATGGTTTAACCTATTATAACCATGGTTTTTTGGTTTTATTTGTAGTAAAACCATGGTCAATTTTCGCAAGGGCAGATCAAATGCCATGCAAAGCACTCCTGCTTCCTTAATGAACAAATGTCAAAAAGAATGTAAAAGTTTTAATGAGAACGTGAATGAGTTTGAGAACAGAAAAGGGTCCTTGTTTTATAGCCTCTGCAGGCACAGACAGTTCAAAGAGGAGGAGATGGACCACATACTGAAAAATAAATGGGAGAAATCAAAACTCTCAATACAGTGGCTGTAGAAATGGAAGTTCCACCTTGTTCCACAGTACTTAACTGGAAAGTTGGCTGAAAATTTTTGTTTTAGCAGTATTTGAGCTGAAGAAGCAAAACGTAGATACTTTAGAATACTACTGCAGTCAGATTCTATTTCTTATATGGCATATGAAACATAATCTTGAAAAACTGTTTTCCATCCAAGTAGATACTGGCTGCCTGGAGGCATTAACAAAGACAACCCACTGAGTTGCTACTGTTTATTGGTCTGTTTATTGAATTGCTTGTCTGTCTGTCTGTCTGTCTGTCTGTCTGTCTGTCTGTCTGTCTGTCTGTCTGTATGTGTGTGTATATATGAAGAGTTCAGATGCAAAAGCCTCTAAGTGCCATCTGAAAATTTCTTCTAGAATGATCATTTTTATCAAGCTCGTATATTTAAGTTCATTAATTTCAATTAAATGTCAATGAAAATTACCTATTAATTGTCATTTAAGTGAAATTACTGAACTTAAATATACGAGCTTGATAAAAATGATCATGGTAGAAAAAAATTTCAGATGGCACTTAGAGGCTTTTGCATCTGAAATCTTAATATATATATATATATATATATATATATATATATATATATATATATATAAATAATTGTATTGTTTAATGAATGAATTCCAAAACGTACGCCTCCTGAATAAAAACTGAAAATGCTGGAAAATATGGCAAAGATCATTTCTGCTCAGGGCAAACCTAAATTACCTTGGTTCTTATCCCTGCTACTAAAGACTTGTTGTAGGGTTCTATGTGTGACATATGCTGCTGGTATGCATCATACAAGGTTCTCCTCAATCACTGTGAACATAGCTGGAGCATCTGAATTCTCAGAGAGAGCAGCACACTCAATTCCGGATTGGCTTTCAGAATTAGACAGAGAATACCACAAAGCATCCTTGAGGCAATACTAGAGTATGGAACAGATATCATCTACTTTGAACAAATGAACAGCATGCCGAATCAAACACCAACTGCATGCTTTTTATGAACCAATAAGACATAAGTCAATCAATTCACTAAAACAGAAGGCAACTGGTTACAGTGGTATTAAAGCCAGTGAATGCATATGGCCATACAAAATATTTTGCTGCTATAGTCACAATGACAAGATTGTCATCGCAAACAGGTTCCCCCAATGGCGACTAATGTTT
Source organism: Siphateles boraxobius (assembly GCF_051911475.1). Taxonomy (NCBI): domain Eukaryota; kingdom Metazoa; phylum Chordata; class Actinopteri; order Cypriniformes; family Leuciscidae; genus Siphateles; species Siphateles boraxobius. The sequence goes on from NW_027508919.1 coordinate 15,556,531, forward strand.
TCTGCAAAGGTTTCGGAAAACTCTGAACAGATTGACTTGACAGATGGTTTCAGGGAATCGGAAAGGAAGTAAAATGGGTAAATTTCAATGGGAGTACAAAGGCCATGCAACATTTTCTTTGCAAAGATATACCTCATACCCAGTGGTGTGAAAAATCTGCTGTCACCACATATGCATTCACATCATGCTGAAAAGTACACCTTTGGCGTTATTTATTTAAAGACTTTGATGGCAAAATAACTCGTTCATATCTTTACACGGCAAATCCTCTTTGATGGTCAAACTTATCTACCTGTATGCACGCACGGTTCATTTACCCTATTTAACCGTGTCCCAAATTTTGCATGCCTCAGCCTAATGCTAATTAATCACCTTGAGAATATGTCGAGAAGAGGGAACATATTTGTTGCACAGCAGGAGACATTTTTTTCCAGGGTGTATGATTGTTTTCACACGTTAAATGGCAGTATTTGTGCTGTTAATAGACCACACCAAATGAGTTCCCATATATAACTTCCCTGTTATATATTTCTAGCTTGATTTCACCACATTTACAAGACAAAAGTCAGTAAGAATTTTATTTTTGAAAAAAAAAAAATTTATTCAGCAAGGACATTAAATTAACAGCTAAATAGCTTTTTTTGACATTACATGAATAGATTACATTTTAAAATAAGAGACTTCTTTCAAAAACCATCTAAAATTAAGTGTTGAACTCAAGAGGGAAACAATTTTATAATACAAGAAATAAAAAATAAATATAGGCTATAGCTTGACTTCAACTCATTTTAGAACTCAATTTTAGATTTATTCATTCACATATGGAAGTACGTGTTCTGACTAGGAGTGGCTACTATAGCAGCGAAGGCTTTTGTGTTTCAGGGTTCACCTTGCTGAGGTTACAGCTTGATTTACATTGTAGCTTTAGATGAGGAATGTTCAAAGTCAGCGTTCAAAGATGGTACGGATCTCACAGGCCCCCTGCTGCTTACACACAAATGAGAAAATTTCACCTGCGCTCATGCTACACAAGTCTAATCGCTAGTGTTCCAACGATGGAAACCTTATCCAGAGACAATATGTACTATATCAAAGACAAAAGATGTCTGTCATGTAAACTCATTCTGTTGTTCACTCTTGATGAGCGTGCTACAAATATTAAAGGAGAGAGGGAGAGGAAGGAGAGGTGGGATGAGACGAGATGAAAGTTTTTTCTGACCTTTCACTTGTCTGTGCGTGTGTCACCCATTTCAAAAGGTTCTGTGTGTAATTTGTTTGATGTTATAATGCTCGTCTTATCTCAGCGATTCAAAGACAAGAGTAAGCAAACCATTTGTAGGTTGATTTCTCTGAAAAATGTAAACTGTGGTGCGATTAAAACATTGATTGTCTGTATATGTACTTTTGAATGGCCTTCAATGGAGAAACATCAGATTTATGAGCATCAGTTTCTACAAACAATATTAAGCAGCACAAGTGTTTCTGTCAGGACCACTATAGTCAAATACGATTGACAATGAGCATATAGTTTGGATTGGCGGTATGGTTCTGTTCTGGGCACTTTATGGCGTGTAATACGCACGCACTCACTACCCCTAATCTTAATCAAGGGGTTTTCAGTGCGTAGCATATGCACGCAAAAAAAAAATTTGCCGTATAAATGGCACGAGAAATAACATTTGTAGTATATACGCACTTTCATGAGATTGTGTTGCCAGAACTGATGCTACGCTTGATTTTCAACATTGATGATAAGAAATGGGAATAATTCACATTTCAACTTAAATAAAATAAAAGTTTACAACCCATGAAGCACAGATGGCAGCTAACAGATCACATACTTCTATGGATGTGTGCGCCGGCCAAATGACGATGACGATTGAGATGAACGTCCTGGTTGCGTATGCAACCCACCGTTCCCTGAAGGAGGGAACGGAGGACGTAGTCGACGGTCGACTGAATGGGGATCTCGCTAGAGAGCCTATCCTCTTCGAGTACTATTGAACGAGCCAATGTAATTGCCGTGCGTGATTCGCATCACACACTCCGCCCCGCGGCGCCGGTATAAATACGGAAGTGGATGCACGCACTAGTTTCTTTTCGCTGAGGAGCCGAGAGTAACCCGGGGTCAGCGGTGGTCCAGCGGTAGTGGCAAGGGGACTACGTCCTCCGTTCCCTCCTTCAGGGAACGGTGGGTTGCATACGCAACCAGAACGTTCCCTTTCAGTCGATAACGTCAGAGGTAGTCGACGGTCGACTGAATGGGGATAACCTTTGAAAACGCCACTAACTCTAACACCTTCCAGTGCCTAAACCAAAGCCTCCTGATGCCCCCGCAAATTTAAGGCGGGGAAGGACAGGGCTTAGGCCAAGTCACTGCTGTTCCTACAGGACCACTGGGAAAGCGTTCCCCGTACATTGGAAGGAAGGGACGCTGCGGAAGCCACATCCAACCCAGAGGGAGGTAACGTGGAGAATACACATATGAACTGGGCGGAAACCGGGCAGTCTAACATATGGAATGTCACTGGGGTGGCTCCAGCCTAAGACGGGGGGAGACACACCGGACAGTGACGGCAGAGAGACTCTGCCGAGGGAAGACACGGGCTCGCCGCAGGGAGCCGTATCGTGGAAGAATACACATATGGGGTGGCCGTAGGGACCGCAACATATGGACCCAGCCTAACACAGGTTCCACACTGCTTACGAGTGGTAGGACTAACACCAGACGTTCCGCACGTCCGACGTCGGAGGGGTGTGGAGGAGCTCAACAGGGTTCAATTTTAAGGGAACTCAACTGGAGTAGAAAGGCGCACGTATCCAGTCCATAGGAGGGGAATGTCGCAGGAAGCCGACACTTGAACCGGGCTCACGGTGAACCTGGCTTCATGAGAAGGGAGCCCACGGGAAGCAGCGGTTCAACTAGGTGTCGTCCAGCCCCCAACTCTAGAATCTGTTTAGCAAAGCATATCGTCAACGCCCAGGCGGAGCACTTTACACTCATCATGGAGGAGCTCAACACCTAAGTGGACATGTTGCATCTCGGATTTTTACCGAAATGAAGGCAAGCACTAAGTGCAACTTTGCATGGAAACAGCCTTCCCTCTCTGCTGAGTTCCAACAGATATTTGTAGAGCTGGTCTGAGGTCTATGGCTTGCATTCTGTACACGTCCAAGCGAACGGACAGAGAAGCCAGGGCTGGATCTGCCTCCTCCAGGGCAGAGCGTGCAGGCTCACCACCTGCTCCTATTACGGGAGAGGTAGGAACCTTGGGCACAATCCGAGCCGGGGTCTCAGCTTGTGAGAGTTAGCCGGCCCAGACTCCAGGCACAATACGTTGACTGAAAGCGAGCAAGTCCCTACCCTCTAGTAGAGACCAAGAGAGCAGGAGAACTGATATAACAGAATTTTTAACTCACTGCCTGCAGTGGCTCAGGGGCGGTCTCTGCAGTGCAGTCGCACCAGGGATAAGGCCCAAGAGGATAAAGAGGGACGCAAGGATTTACAAGACCTTGCTCCTCAGGAACCTGACGATCAGAACGTGCTTCTGCACACTTCTGCAACACGATGAGCGTCGTTTAAACACCGAGGCAACATCATTTTGAGGGTGAAGGAAAACAGCCTACTCCAACCCATTTTGCAGGAAAGAGAGCACTGAAGTGATCGAAAGCTTTCAGGATCTCCTCTGGAGAGAAGACGCACTCAACGACTAGGTTCCACTTCTAAAGGCGTAAGCACGCTACCCATTTCTAGGGGTTGCTCGCAGAAGTGATGGTAACTATCACATGTCCCTGTGATAGCAACTTGAACCTCCGCGTTCAGATGTAAGACCGCCCGGAATCTCCGTGGGAAGAACGCGGGTGCCATCGTGCCCCGTCCCTGAAAGAGTTTTCAGGGGAAGTCAGGAAGGCTGTCGATGGGAACCAGGTCTAGTTGGGCCAATAAGGGGCAACTATGAAGACCTGTTCCTCTCCTGACTTGCATGCAAGCGACGGGCGCAAAAAGACAGGAGCATTGCTCAACGCAACATGTGAAGATCACTGGGCTTCAGGAGCATTTTCTGCTCAGCACTTGAGTGTGATAAGTTCACTGAGCTTCAGGAGCATTCCTGCTCAACACCTGAGTGTGATAAACTCACTGAGCACCAGGAGCATTTCTGCTCAGCACTGCGTGTGATGAATTCACTGAGCTACAGGAGCATTTCTGCTCAACACCTGAGTGTGATGAACTCACTGAGCTACAGGAGCATTGCTGCTCAACACCTGAGTGTGATGAACTTCACTGAGTTTCAGGAGCATTTCTGCTCAACTTGAAGTGTGATGAATTCACTGACTTGAGCAGGCGCAAGGCGACCATGAGTCGCAGTCGCTTTTAGAAGGCTCACTGGGGTTAAACGCATTTCTGCGGGCCCCTGGGGCAGCTGAGATCCAGTGTTTGTCCAAGGGTAGTCCGCTCGGTTTGTACAAACACTGGAAGGAAGACGAAACCGGAGGGGCAACTGAGCGGCCCCGGAATGGTCATGACCCAGCTGGACCCAGGGGATGGAGTCTCCACTTACCCTGGCTATAACTGTCGTGAGGCTCGATGGCGGCACGATTGAGTAGAGCGGGAAGAGTGGAACAAAGCGTCCTCAGAAGCTTCTGACTCCAAGGAGGAGGTGACGGGTGAGTTGTGACATGCAAGGGAAGCTTGCGCAACGGTCGCAATGTCTAACAACTCGAGGAACGAATGCCCGTGTAGTCGAGGGTCGCCCAGGCCCCCGTTAAAACACGCCCTTTGTACATGGCCCCTCTGTTGAAGAGGGTTTGGCAGCAGACCGGGATGAACTATAGTCACACAGCTCTGCCACGGTCACCTCGGGACTCGATCGTGAAGCTAGCACTGAAGCGGTCACATATGGAGGAAGCCAATGGCTGCAACTACCATATTCCCCAGGAGCCTCTGAAAGTTCTTTCAATGGGACCCTTTCTCACTTCAAACACCAGCTGAACACATTCTCATTGGAGAGACGTGTTAGACCGAGTCCATCTCCAAAACTGAAAAAGAGATACTCAGCCCGTGGGCGAGATTACTCTCTTCCAGTTGACCTGAAGACCCAACGGGCTCTGGAGCACTCGAAGGGAAGGACATTGTACTGATACTCCACCCTTACACGCAACCCACAGGATGGCCTGCGGTGCGGAAGGTAGAGATCTGTTTTTAAGCACATGTCTTTCAGGTCGGAGCTGCAGACCAATCTTGGGCAAAGATGGTCACGACCCACCACCTAGTAGCACGAAGAACGAGTTTACAACTGGCCTTCGTACCGGCTGGAGGAGTGGCTATATCAAATCCTTCGCCAGCAGGATAAGATAAGCACGCACAATTCAGGAGCACTGCTCAACACTCGGTGTGATGAATATCACTGACTTTTCAGGAGCACGTCTGCTCAACACCTAATGTGATGATTATCACTGACTTGAGCGGGGTAGCCGAGCCTGAGGTGGGGCAGCAAAGTAGAGAGAGTGGTGTTAGTGTGCTGTGCAACACTTACCTGTCTCCACTAGCGGCAGGGGGCGCGTGAGAAGGCGGATGACCGGGTCCTCGAACGCACCAAGCTGCCTGCTGGCGACCAAGGGGGAGCTGAGGGATGTAAGGCTATACAGCCAAGATAGCAAAATTTGTCTGGCCCACCTCTGGGCCTCATCCTTGCTTCAATTCTGGCCCAGTTCTGGCTGGGCCCCCGGCCCAAAACTGGTCCAACACTCTGAAAACGGACTCAAACAACTTCCTCTGGCCCAGATGTGGCCCACACCCTGTAAAATGACTCTTATTTATTGATATGGCCCAGGTCTGGCCCAGGCACTGTGAAATGACTCTTATTTATTGATATGGCCCAGGTCTGGCCCAGGCACTGTAAGACTGATCTGGCTGAGTGTCGGCTGGGTCCCCGGGCCAGATGTGGCCAGAAACTGGCAAACAGTGAAACACAAATTCAACCATTTAAAGAAGGTTTTTTATATTATAAAATTAACAAATACACTTTAATATAAACATGTATTAACAATGAACAAAATACACTTTAACATTTATTAACAACACCCTTTTTAAACCACAAAATAAGTAAATTATATTTATTGTGTATGATTAAAAGAAAAACATCATTCTCTTTCACTCTCTTTAACTAACTAAATTCCAGTTCTCCTCTGGCCAAACAACGCACATGGTGTGTGTTAGGGTTCAGGGTGCTTCACAATTAGATTGTGGATTGATGATATTCAGAGTATTTTGTTCAGCTCCTTTTGCTTGAAGATTGGAAAAGATTTACATAAAGGTAAAAAAGTAGCAAAACTCAAGAGCATGTAGATGTGAATTTGAGAACTTGTACAATAAATATTTGTACTTGTACAATAAAATTTACACTCACAGCTCCAATGTGAAAACCTCAATTAGGCATATGCACCTTCTCAAATCTGCCATTGCAATTTTTTTATTGCCCCTCCTTTCTCTCTCATGCCAGTCGAGCCCGTTCTCATCCTTTGGGGGCATATGTGACGCCATATGACAAAACGGCAAAATACTACGCACATGGCACCCTTTAGCGTGAATATAACACGCGAACCCAAGGCGTCATAAAGTTGACTGGCATCCTTTAGCGTGAATATGAGACGCAGACCCTACCCCACACCTAAACCTACCCATCACAGTGCGTGTTATATTGACGATAAAGGGTGCCATGTGCGTAGTATTTCGCCGTTTTGTCATATGGCGTCACATATGACGCCAAAGGATGAGAATGCGTTAGCCAGTCAGTTTGCAAATACACAAATTAGTTACCCATCTAATATATTGTGAAAATAGTTGCAAAGTCAATGCGTGAAGATTTGAAATAGCAATGGCAGATTTGAGAAGTTGGAAAATGCCTAATTGAGGTTGTACTGTAAATGTGAATGAACAAATACAAGTTTGTGTCTGTCATTGTATTTCTGTGAATGACATTTTACACATTTGTGACTACTTGTCTGCAGCTTCAAATTCAGATACAGGTTCAATACAGGTTTGTGACTATTGTCTGCGATTGAAAATCTCAACATTCAAAGGGTTTTCAAGTACAAATATTTATTGTACAAGTTCTCAAATTCACATCTATGTTCTCCAGTTTTGCTACTCTTTTACCTTCAGATCACGCCGGCGTTGGTGAGAGGGGATTTGAACCTGGTCGTTGGGTCTGTGTGGAGAACTGGTCTGGTTCTCGCGGATCTGATCCGATGACGGTGCCGAGGACTGTTGTGTCAACAACGTCTTCACAGATGTTTGTTTCTAGGTCTTGTCTAGTTGTGATGTTCAGGGCTCAATGTGGTCATCTTAAGGTGCAGGTCTACCATCTGGTCTGGATGCGGACTAGATCCGGCTGACTACAGTATAGCCTAACCTTGGGATAAGAATGAGACAGAGAGACTAACTTTAGTGTAGATGCCATTCTTACGATGTAACAAGTACATTCAGTGTAAGCTACCTTTAATGGATGTGAATTACAGAAATGTGAGAGTGTGTTATGTTTATGCTAGGTTAAAGAGGTGTGTTTTTAATATAGATTTAAACTCATTTTGTGTCTGCCCCTCGATCTGCTGCCGGTTCATGATCCCCCGAACTCCATTTCAGCAACATTAGCCATGAGTGTTTCTCTGAACTGCATCTTTTAAATAAAGGAATAGATATTGTGAGGTCAAAATTCAATCTTAAGCATTAGTTTAAGCACATAGGTTTGACAAATGTTGTTGCCAGAGTTCACGAAACAGTTTAAAATACTGGTAACACATAATAAGGTCTCATTTGTTAAAATTAGACTAGTTAATGTGTTAACTAACATTAACATTGAACAATACATTTGTTACCGTATTTATTCATCTTTGTTAACATTAGTTAATAAAAATACAACTGTTCACTTTTGATTTTAATAATGTATTAGTAAATGTCTAAATGAAAATGCACAATAGTATTGTGCATTCTTAGTCCATGTTAACTAATGTAGGCCTAGTTAACTGATATTAACGAATGAAACCTTATTTTAGTGTTACCAAAATTTCTGTAAAAAGTGTTGAAGTGTAAAAAAAGTGTAAAAGTGTCAGATTCCAAACAGTGCGTTCGCTTATAATAACGTTAACATCCCCACTGCAGTAAAAATGTTAAGAACAATTTTAATAACATTATACAGAGATACGCTTTAATATTTTTCTTTCACTCTAAAGTGCACATGCTCTAAAGCAGATTACGCTATTCAAGAACACAAGACATGCCAAAGACAATGAATCAAGAAGCTGCACTTATTATTTGGCAGCTTCTCGTAACGTTATCTATAACGCTTTTCTGTTTCGAAGTTCCCCACAGTGTTAAAACAAAAATAAATGTTTAATTTCATATTATAGGCTACACGTTGTCTCCGCGTGTGTAATGCAACAGCGTGGTCGTGTTCAGTATAGTTCGATTCAGAAATAAATGACTCTTTTAAAAGGTTAGTGAATCAAACCAGAAAGAGTCGCCTGTGTAGAGAACTACGGGGCCGAAAGCGTAACGTTAGTTCGACTCATATGATTCGATAACATGTTTATGTTTAGCAAACAAAATGGAATATAACTCAATATCATTTCAATAGCTAACACTAGTGCACTGTGTGGATCACAGCAGTTTTTCTAATAAAAAAGAAAATACACAATCATCCTAAAAAGAGGCCGGCATGTTAGGCCTTCTCATCAACACTCTCCGCGACCGAATGGGTATTCTGATGTTACGTAGTGCTAGGCCCAATATCATCGCAAACATCTAGATATTGGAAAAAAAACGATTTTTATCTTGACAGTTAAAACATCAAACAACACTAGAACAATAAATGAATTAAATTACTTACTCGTTTTTTCAGCTGAATGATTCCTCTCGAAAACGATGTTCTGACTGCGTCTCCAGGATCCTCTTCAGGATTTAAATTAACCGCCAAAAAAATTTAAAACAAAAAAACGACGTATGTCAGCCAGCGCGAGTACAACTGCTTTTAGCCGACACTGGCCCGTTCATAAAATGCCGTATATGAGCCAGCGCGAGTACAACTGCTTTTAGCCGACACTGGCCCGTTCATAAAATGCCGTATATGAGCCAGCGCGAGTAAAACTGCTTTTAGCCGACACCCGTTCATAAAATGACGTATATGAGCCAGCGCGAGTACAACTGATTTTAGCCGACACTGGCCCGTTCATAAAATGCCGTATATGAGCCAGCGCGAGTACAACTGCTTTTAGCCGACACTGGCCCATTGTTAAAACGCGCATGTCAGCCAGCGCGAGTACAACTGATTTTAGCCGACACTGGCCCATTCATAAAAAGCCGTATGTCAGCCAGAAGTGTTGTGTACACAGTCGGCACGATTCCGACCCATTATCTTTTCACCGATGCCGACACTGAGCCGACAGTAGCGCATTTCAGCTGGAATCGGCCCAAATGTGTTTGCTATCTGGGAGGGTCACACCCGCCAGACTGGCCCTCTTGGGACCCAGGAACAGATGAAATTGCTCTCTCTTTGAAGTGTGGGTACCTCTTGCTCCGTTTTTTTTTTTTTTTTTTTTTAGGGAGCCACTTTGGGGTGGGATTTCTGGGGTTTGTCCAACCAATGGAAAACAAGAGGAGTGCACCAAAACCTGTTTGAAAACAATCATTACCAATACTTTTGGTGATGCTACCCTTGCAGAAATTACACGTTTTACATTTAAAAATCATACAAAGACATCAAACAGAAGTGGAGGATATGACGATTCTCTACACTCTAAGATGTAATTCAGTGGGCCTATTACCACAATTTAAAAGTTTAATTAAATCAATATCTTGCAACCATAAATTTATTCAGGTTGCAAACATTATTTTGGGGGTTCTGTTAATGTTGAACATTACATTAACGTAATACATGGATTTCTCGGCGACGTCATCACTGCTTGCGCACGCAGCCAGGGGGCAAAAGACCCGCGGTCTTCGTACCGGAGTAAAGGGTTTCTGATGGCAGATACATTTTGATATACGTACCCTGCCATGCATTTGCAGTTAGCCGTAAGGATGTAACCAAGGCCCTTATGGACATACACCCAGGCATCATAAGGCTTGGCTTTAATGCCTTGCCTTTGACTAGGGAGCACATCTGACCTCAACACGCAAAAATCCGGTGCAGCATCAAAGTATTTGCAGCACGTAGTTGTATGCATCAGTGGATTTGTACTCTAATCATTTCTCTTGTATACACACTTGGTGCCTGAATTAGACAATTATATATATATATATATATATATATATATATATATATATATATATATATATATATATATATATATCAGGCCATACAATTGCTGGCCACTTCTTGTCATCCACAATCCAAAGATCGTCAGGTATTGCGTAGGGATCCGGTAAGATCTCACCATTGCTGAGAGTAAGTTTTTTAATATAATCGCCACGGTCGGAGGTAGGCCTACTACTTCCCACATAATCCATCATCAAATCTTTGATTTACAGTAAATTAACGTTATATGTGTGCAGTCATGATATGTTGCAGGTCGTAAAGTAACGTAAACAAGGTTAACTTATATAAAAGCAAATTCGGGCTCTATAGAGGCTATTACATTACTAACTTAGTCTAACATGATAATTCATACATGCATCACAGTAATTTATGTCCGGATTTTGATTCGTAAACAGTTGGACGTTTTACATAATGTTATATTAATATGAAACACAAACAAACAGATCCAACTCTGAAATTGCAGTTTATTATTGAGTCAACAAGAAATTACAAACGAAATCTACATTAATTACAATGTTCTTTTATAGAACTCGGCATAACAAATAGTGTTTTTTTGCCCCCTGGATGCGCGCGCATCCGGTATTGTTTGTATACAAGAAACCCGTGTATATTGTGTGCAATTAAGATTAACTGGTTCTAGGGCTACAACTCATGTAGTTTGAGTGACTTAATAATGTATGGTATTACACACATTTTTAAGTTGATTACTCTAAAAAAAAGTTGTAAACTCAGTTTAGTTTGTCTGTTGAATGCAATTTCATTCGAAGTTGTCATAACTCATAAAAATGTATGCAAACAGTTGCTTTCATTTTTGTTGTTGTTGTTGAGCCAACACATTTTTTGAGTGCAGCAGATCTCTTTTTCGACATTTTCAGAAGACATTTTTTATCAGTTCAATTTACATATTTTCTTGTACGAAAAGGTAAACCATGTTTTTACTTTACCAGACTAAGAATTTTTTTATCATTTCTTATTTTTAGTAATTTAGAAAACCCCTTAAGTAGGGGTTATTCGATGTTACCTAATAAATAAAACTTACCGTGAATAATTATTCTATTTAGTTTTTTCTCAATTATAGCAAAGCCAGTGTTACAGTCCAAGAAGGAAAACCAAGATAAAATGGATAAATTAGATTCTTAAATCTTTTGTGACCTAAACAGTCACGTTCACCTAAATGTCACTCTTTCAGTGAAGTGTTTAGACCTTCAGGATCGGGGGAGAAAAACTAAAGAAAATAGAAGAATGATGTGACTGTAAAAAGCATTCAAGCGCCTTTTCAGCAATGATTTCTCGCTCTATAAAAAACATTGATCAATGCAGCAATCTTCAGCAAATATCTGCAGTTGTGTGATTGAAATTCTTGTCAGACACAAACCAAGACTGTCTTCACTGAACCCCCCATAGCTTGAGAGGTTCACTGTAAAATGTGATATTGGACTAGCCCAAAGGGAAAATACTGAATGGACAAAAAATGAATACCTCACTGAGGAGAGCCATTTTAATATCAGACACCCTTGGGATTCCACCATCAACTATTATTAACTAAATCTTCTTTAACTAATTAAAGATATGAGGAAGAGCTTTTCATGAGAAAATTAACACCCACCAGAAGCACAATTCTCACAGATGGCTTTTGACCATCTCATGCAGTCCGCAACACTGTCATCGCATGCGATATTGCCATTTATTTCTGCCTCTGAGCTATAATGATCCGAACAGTGTTCATATCACAGTGGGGTGCAGAAAAACACTGCTATTTTGGGTGAGTAAGGGGGGGTTTGTTCTTAGAGACGGAGAAGCATTAAATTACATTGCAGAAGAGATGCCAGCTTGGCAAAATTCACAAGAGGACTGAGAGGATGCGGCCAGTGAGCCACAGATGCATATAATCCTGTTGATTTCTAGGCAGCACCTCACTCACTACATGCTAATGTGATATGCAGCACTGAGAACGAGTCATGACGATAACATTTTGTCAGGTGACAAAAGAGCTTCATTTAGCCAAATCAGTTCGGCTGAAGAAAATATAAACAAGAGACGGCATAAAAGATAATAATATAGATTAAAGGGACTAATTAATTTTAATTATTTAAATTAACACTTTCTTAATTGCTTGCTCAGTTGGTAAATCATTTCAAAGTTTCTTTATTAAATCCTAAAGTGAAGTGTTTTTTTTTCATAAATGAAAATATGAAATATTATCAGGAAACAGTAGTTTAATTTTTAATTAGTAGTTTTAATCAGTAGTTTAAATTTTAAAAAAAATACTTATTCTGTGAATTTGAATTCACAAATGAAGTCAAGATCTCTCACTGTTTGTAGCCTACCAGAAACTCTGATTGATGCACATGTGCAAACAGACAGTAAAATGCTTCTCTTATTTGCTATCTTATCTTACATTTTATTCCCTCTTTTTGTCCATAATGGAGCGTGCGTCACGTCACCAATAAGTGTCACACCAGCCACACCTTAGCATATCTGCCTCAAGATCTCTCACTGTTTACATGTACCAGACACTCCGATTGATGCACATGTGCAAAAAGACAGTGCAATCCTGTTCTTATTTATCTATTCATCATCTTATCTTATATTTTATTCCCTCTTTTTGTCCATAATGGAGCGCGTATCACGTCACCTATAAGCGTCACACCAGCCACAACTTAGCGACTCCGATTAACATGCTGAAGGGGAAAGCAGATGGAGATTCCTTACTACATTGATTTGTTTATATGTATATTATATTGATGTCTGTATATTATATAACTCTTTGTATTGTTACAATGTTGGTAATTAAATACATACATTAAATGTGTTGTACTACATGTGTTAAATTATTCATAGCCTAAATATATATATATATATATATATATATATATATATATATATATATATATATATGCCTTGGTCTGAGTGCTGTCATGATGCGTCAGCTTACAGTACATTCAATTTTGCTTGTTTTGTGGCCAGTTGTACACATATTCCGCTAAAATGCACACACCAATTGTGTAATGATGCAAGTATTATTTAAAATTATGCATTAATACACCTGATATATTTCACTTATTCACCAGATGCTGTTAGGAGATAGGTTTTGTGTGATAAACAAAACTTATCATCAACAGACAAAGTCATGGTAAAAATTATTGTATTGTATAATCGTAGTTAAAACTTTCTCAGTGATCAGTTTGACTTCATCTGATAGCACAAATTCAACAAGTTCTTATTTTACCAAAGCAAAGACAATGGAAAATTACTGCTTCACAACACTGTCCGGAGACATTCCCTCTGATATCTAACCTGTGAAAACAATACAGTGCACAATCATAAGGTTGTTAAACAGTAATGTAGTAATAGCACAGTAAATAAAATTAATATAATATGATTATGAATATAAAATATATAAACAAGAAGAAAGTAAATGATTTACTCAACCCTTATTTTTTCTCAAAATAATAATTTACTTTCTTCTGGTGAACACACAAATATTTCGAAGGACTGAAGGTATTTTTTTGTCCATAAAATATTTGTCCAACACTTTTAAACTCCATAATGGACATGAAGACAGCATGAAAGTAATCCATATGATTCTAGTGATTTAAACCAATCTTCACTGATGCAATACGATCAGTTTGGGTGATGTACAGAATGTGAGCCTTAATACATGTACGATTTTGGGTGACCTAAAATAAAAAGCATTAAATCAGAATGGCCATGGATTCTGCTGTGGACGAGTGCCACATGCAATCACATCAATGCTGATATGGCATTGTTTGGCCTTTGGAAATGTTTTCCGTTGATCAGTTTTAGTTCTATGGCTGAATTTGAACAAGCTTAAAAACATGACCACCTCTACTTTTCAAGTAAAGTTACATGAGCACATCTTTAGGAACACTCTGTGTTCTAACGTAATTCAATAAATTTTGTATACTGTATATATTTTATTTTCTACTACAGGACACTGAGCCAGAAGACATTCACAAGGGGAGAAGATGAGGATCTTAACTATCGTTAAAAATGATTATGTTGCCACTAACCATTCAAACCCAAATATAAGGTTCCTCTCTGTAGTACTAATAGAGCAGATTGGGCTGGATAATGTGCAAGACCTTTGCCACAGCTATAACTCTCCTCTTTGGCTTGATTTATGCCCTAAATGTGAACTATCCTAAAGTATTAAAATACACTTGAAAAAATGTAAAAGTGTTTATTTATCTTGACCTAAAGTGATTCTCAAGGCTGATTTTTTTGCATAGTCCTTCAAAAAAGTTTTCATTATCCATATGGATAATTGTAAGGTTGAGCATTTATTTATTCCAGTTTGTACTCTAATGTGCATAGTCTTTCTTTTTTTTAATAAATCTTGAAGAGTGGAATAGAATTTCATTACCTTCTAATATGTACCTAATGCAGATAGAAAATGTGCTGTTTTGCAGAATTGTCAATAAATAAGTTATGTAATGATAGCAATGTCTTTTGTATTGTGTTGTATTTATGGTTTACTCCCTGCATTTGGATTCTTAATGTGAAGGCTATGTATCTGGGTGAGATATTTGAAGAAGTTGAATCCACTTAAAAAAAAGTAAAGCAACCAGCTGCAAAGCTTTTTTGATTCTACTGAACTTTAGGACCTCTGTAGTTGTGCTCACTTGTTTCTTTGAGTTAGACTGGTAGCTGGATGAACTAACTGAGGAAGGTTTAATGAACTTTAAAAACCATTTGGGAAAACTTCGACCACTGAACTTGAGTTAACTCAAAAATGCTTTGCAGCTGGTTGCTTTATTTTTTTAAGTTTACTCAACTTTTTATTTTTTACAGTGTACCTTTCTGGGGCTTGAAAGCGGAGGCTGTCAAAGGAGCGACAGAATGGGAAAGAATTGGTTGAATAATTAATGACAGAATTTCATTTTGGGGTGAACATTTATTCATTTAGCTGACGCTTTTATCCAAAGCGACTTACAATTGCTATATTTCAGAGGTCGCACGCCTCTGGAGCAACTAGGGGTTAAGTGTCTTGCTCAGGGACACATTGGTGTCTCACAGTGGATTCGAACCCGGGTCTCTCACACTAAAGGCATGTGTCTTATCCACTGCGCCATCACCACCCCTAGCTAACCCTTTAAAGTGTTAACGGTGTATATGAAAATTAAATTATTTTTTTTCCTACACTGCAGTTATAAAACCGAATAAAAGGAAAATATCACAAGGCAAATCACAAATAAACCGTGAAACAAATCTTTGCTTTAATTTGTCATTGTTATTTCGTTGCTCATTTTAAATGGCAAGTAGCTGCTAGAAGTAAGACAACAAGAGAATGACAAGAATAACACAGCTTTTCAAAGCCCCTGGAGGATTATTTGTACGATATCTAACCTTAACCTCAGATACAACATATTACAGCCCTAACAACACCAGTCTTATCTACACTGAGCAGACAGAAGGCGGAAGAGAGTGAAGCAGCGGGGAATAAGTCAACCATTCAAGTGCGATCACAGACACCGCAGGCCCTTGTGTTTTCTTCTGTTTGAGGTAGATTACACCTTAAAATATACAAACACCACTGCAGCAGATTACTTACAAATACAAATTATCCTGTTTGCCAGCAAAATATAGTTCAAAGGAAGCAATAAACGTAACCAGCTATAACAGTTCGGGACCCCTATCTATTATTTACAGCATTATTTCATTTTTTTTAACTCCCTTGCAAAGTAATGTAATCCTAATGCAATCCTGAAGCAGTGGCACTGATTAGACCAATTATATTTATTATGTGTTCCAATGGTGACTCTACAGCCCCATCAACTGGTTAAAGAAAAGACTAGTGAGATGTAAGAACAGTTCACATTTTTATCCATGCTTGTATTAGATCTCAAATAAAATGTTTGGCCATTAAAATGTGAGATAACAATAATTTAAAAAGTAGGCCTATTAGTAAATAAAAATAAAATATAATAATTGTATGTCTTGCATCTTTGGGCAATGACATACAAATATCATGGGTCATATTTTTCCCCAAAACACATTAAACTACAATAAATTATGATTTTAGGCTGGTTTAACCAGGTAACATATCCATATCCATTTTTTCCTGATAGCCTAGTCAAACTATGGATTATTCTAACTGATGCTACACTTATGTTTCATCTTAAGTCCCACTTGCATTTTTGACAAAACCTCATCCATGTCAACCAGCTAGATAACATGAACTTATGACACACTGAACACTTTAAAAGATCTGACAAAATACTGTCAAAACATAATTGAAAACTAAATGGCTAGCAGATTGTTCATAAAAAACAATCTGTGAGAGCCATTTTAATGCAATTATATTTGTCCATTGGGGGCGCTCTGACAATGGTATATTAGGAGCACATGGGTAATTAGGCAACAGGTGTATTGGTAGTGGGGAAGCTCACCATTTTTTTTAATGGTGCTGCATGCTTCACTGATAAAAAGTGATGTTCAAGGACAAATGGAATATGGACAATGTTAGTGTGCTGTATTTGCAAGGTATGGACTTAACTTTAGTATGCTTTGAACTACAAAGAATGAGACAACCCAAGAAGCTAATTTGAAGCAACGTTTATTAATTAGAGCACAATAAATAAAAAGCATTGGTTGCATCTTACATCTGTCTTCATGGAGTTTATACGCGTTAATTACTTGCTCACTCCTATTACCAATACCACAGCGGCTTCATGGAAAGCTGTTACAAAATCTGTTACACAATCTTTATATCTTACTCCTATTTTATAGCTCACAAAAAGAGCTGAAAATAACAGGACTATAACTGATACATTCACCGGGTTAATTACTTGTTTCAAGTTAATTCAATGTTCACTATTTTGAAAACTGTCACACCAGAATTGTTTCCTAAATCAGTTTACCAGCATGTTTGAATTGACAAGGTCGACAATGCAGATATGTTATCTGACAAAATGCCACCTGTCACCTGTTAAATTACCTTCTACAAGCATTACTGGAATTTCCTTAGGCTATTAAATGGAAGCAGGGCATCAAACATTATTTTGTTCTCCACCTGGAATACAGTAAGTGGCTATCAGAAACATGCTTTAGGGAAAATTGCATGAATAGTTTAATGCAGCTGTTCTGATGACATTCACAACTTTCTGAGCAAAGGCAGAGACAACAATGAGAAAATAACACCAATCTTTCTTTATACTCTGGAACCGTGACTGGGATACTTTCTCTGATTTTGAGGGAATTAAAGGTGTCCACGCAAGACAACACAACAAAAGATATACAGCAGATGAACTTAACATTTGGGAATAATTTAGGAATATGAATTGCTTTGTGTGGATATTTTAAATTCATTCAACCCATCTCCAGCCTCTCTGCTATGGCCCCTGAAAGTCTCCCTCTTTCTTTTTTTCTTTCTAATAGAGAGATGGATGCATGCTGGTAAACTCAGACCCAGTAGATTCTGGTAGCTCAAGTTTTGCCAGAGGCATTCATTCTACATTAATGGTAGTTGCTGGGAGTTTGGCAGGAATGAACCCAGATATACAGCAGAAAAATGGAGCTGCTCCAGGGTTGACTTCCTGCTCAAAACAGAAATCACAGTCCTTGACTGGACAGCTGACACAGACACGACAGGGTGGCTATATATGTGACATTATACAACAGCTTCAATCACTGAAACTTTAGGTCCTCAATGAGACCTGATTTGCCCCAGAAGGTACTGCACTGGATGAATGTAAAGCGACTGCAACTGACTGCTCATACTGGACACTTGTGGGAAAATACAAGAGCATCGTTTCTCAGGAATATATTGTTGGTTTGTTTGTCTTTTCACTATCATGTTTCTCAATGCTTAATTCTTTTTATCCAGCACATGGATTAAAAGTTTCCTTTCCCTCTCCTATTTTTCTTTTCAATTTTTCCTCTTTATGAAAGGTTAATAGCTTCTTAAAGTTTCTGGTGTTATCCACACCTCCCAGTGTTGAACGCTGCTTCAAAACCATGGCATGATCTGAATGAAAAGAAGAAACATAGTTTGAGGATATAAGATAATTCATGTAAATTATTCAGGATGATTTTTTTGAAAAATACTATATTTTGTCAGGCCTAAGACTAATGTGATCTCCATGTAATACGCAAGTAACATAATCTAATTTCAACTACTGTAGAGTCTCCTGTAAAATGGTACAAGATTTAGTGCTGACAGCCATGGTGAATGTTACATAAAGACACTGTATTGATGTCAGAATGGCTTTAAATGTAGGCTTTTTCCATGTAAAGCATATTTAATCTCACATTATGCTAAAAAAAATTTGTTAAACATCCTGAAATTAGTCATGTTGACACATGCAGTGTGTCAGTTTATGTTCAAGGCATTGCTTATGTTTTTGGCTTGAAAATAATTCAGTTTTTCTTTTTAAATATTACGAAAAATCCTGAATGTATCTTCCTCTCAGAGCAACTTGTACATAATTTCCATAACGTTTATGTAGAAAAATATAAAAGCCGCCTTTGCAAAATGCAATAATCAGCAATAATCTGATCGGTGTTGTTGTTTAAGACAAGAACAACACAAAAATATGTATAATTTTAAATTTAAAATCTTTATGAAAGTAGGTCACAATCTGTTAAATAATTATTTAAACTGAGGGACAGTAAGTTTTTCCCTATCAGTTGACATTTGGTGACCTTAGTCTTCAAAATCTCACTTTAAAGCATATATTTGTCACATGCCTGTCCTTGTCTGATCCCTCCCCCTCGTTACCTGATTATTGTTTGAGTTCTTCCACCTGTCCCCTCTTGATTTGTTCCCTTCTTAAGTCTCCTCTTGTTTGCAGTCTTTGTCGGATCGTTGTCTAATGTTTCCTGTTCCCTGTGATCCTCCTGTAAGTTTCATGTTCTGTTTTTGTTTTATATGTATTAGTTATGTTTTCCCCCTCGTGGGTTTTGTTTTGTGTTTATGTTTTCTTTTGTAAATAAATATAATTTCTCCTGCACTTGAGTCCTCACACTTTTTTCCTTACCTGTTCCGTGACATAACGATCCGACCTAATGAGGACTCAGCGGAGAAGAGGGGCCATGCCAGGGACTGTTCACGCTCCGTTTGCCCAGCGAGAGACTGTTCACGTCACGTCTGCCCAGCGAGAGACTGTTCACGTCACGTCTGCCCAGCGAGAGACTGTTCACGTCACGTCTGCCCAGCGAGAGACTGTTCACGTCACGTCTGCCCAGCGAGAGACTGTTCACGTCACGTCTGCCCAGCGAGAGACTGTTCACGTCACGTCTGCCCAGCGAGAGACTGTTCACGTCACGTCTGCCCAGCGAGAGACTGTTCACGTCACGTCTGCCCAGCGAGAGACTGTTCACGTCACGTCTGCCCAGCGAGAGACTGTTCACGTCACGTCTGCCCAGCGAGAGACTGTTCACGTCACGTCTGCCCAGCGAGAGACTGAGCACGTCACGTCTGCCCAGCGAGAGACTGTTCACGTCACGTCTGCCCAGCGAGAGACTGTTCACGTCACGTCTGCCCAGCGAGAGACTGTTCACGTCACGTCTGCCCAGCGAGAGACTGTTCACGTCACGTCTGCCCAGCGAGAGACTGTTCACGTCACGTCTGCCCAGCGAGAGACTGTTCACGTCACGTCTGCCCAGCGAGAGACTGTTCACGTCACGTCTGCCCAGCGAGAGACTGTTCACGTCACGTCTGCCCAGCGAGAGACTGTTCACGTCACGTCTGCCCAGCGAGAGACTGTTCACGTCACGTCTGCCCAGCCAGAGACTGTTCACGTCACGTCTGCCCAGCCAGAGACTGAGCACGTCACGTCTGCCCAGCCAGAGACTGAGCACGTCCAGTCTGCCCAGCCAGAGACTGAGCACGTCCAGTCTGCCCAGTCAGAGACTGAGCACGTCCAGTCTGCCCAGTCAGAGACTGAGCACGTCCAGTCTGCCCAGTCAGAGACTGAGCACGTCCAGTCTGCCCAGTCAGAGACTGAGCACGTCCAGTCTGCCCAGTCAGAGACTGAGCACGTCCAGTCTGCCCAGTCAGAGACTGAGCACGTCCAGTCTGCCCAGTCAGAGACTGAGCACGTCCAGTCTGCCCAGTCAGAGACTGAGCACGTCCAGTCTGCCCAGTCAGAGACTGAGCACGTCCAGTCTGCCCAGTCAGAGACTGAGCACGTCCAGTCTGCCCAGTCAGAGACTGAGCACGTCCAGTCTGCCCAGTCAGAGACTGAGCACGTCCAGTCTGCCCAGTCAGAGACTGAGCACGTCCAGTCTGCCCAGTCAGAGACTGAGCACGTCCAGTCTGCCCAGTCAGAGACTGAGCACGTCCAGTCTGCCCAGTCAGAGACTGAGCACGTCCAGTCTGCCCAGTCAGAGACTGAGCACGTCCAGTCTGCCCAGTCAGAGACTGAGCACGTCCAGTCTGCCCAGTCAGAGACTGAGCACGTCCAGTCTGCCCAGTCAGAGACTGAGCACGTCCAGTCTGCCCAGTCAGAGACTGAGCACGTCCAGTCTGCCCAGTCAGAGACTGAGCACGTCCAGTCTGCCCAGTCAGAGACAGATCCGGAAATGCCCATTTGTGTGGCCGCCAAGGCACTTACGGACTATCTGGAGCGTCTGGCTCGGATCCTGGACATGCCCGTGTCTGCTGTTTCAGAGACTGAGCACGTCCAGTCTGCCCAGTCAGAGACAGATCCGGAAATGCCCATTTGTGTGGCCGCCAAGGCACTTACGGACTATCTGGAGCGTCTGGCTCGGATCCTGGACATGCCCGTGTCTGCTGTTTCAGAGACTGAGCACGTCCAGTCTGCCCAGTCAGAGACTGAGCACGTCCAGTCTGCCCAGTCAGAGACAGATCCGGAAATGCCCATTTGTGTGGCCGCCAAGGCACTTACGGACTATCTGGAGCGTCTGGCTCGGATCCTGGACATGCCCGTGTCTGCTGTTCCAGAGCCGGAGCCAGTGTCTCCTGTTTCAGAGCCGGAGCCAGTGTCTGCGGTTCCAGAGCCAGAGGCAGAGCCAATGCCTGTTCTGGAGCCGGAGACAGAGCCAGTGCCCGTTCCAGAGCCGGAAATGCCCATTTGTGTGGCCGCCAAGGCACTTACGGACTATCTGGAGCGTCTGGCTCGGATCCTGGACATGCCCGTGTCTGCTGTTCCAGAGCCGGAGCCAGTGTCTCCTGTTTCAGAGCCGGAGCCAGTGTCTGCGGTTCCAGAGCCAGAGGCAGAGCCAATGCCTGTTCCGGAGCCGGAGACAGAGCCAGTGCCGGTTCCAGAGCCGGAGGCAGAGCCAATGCCTTTTCCAGAGCCAGAGGCAGAGCCAATGCCTGTTCCAGAGCCAGAGGCAGAGCCAATGCCTGTTCCAGAGCCAGAGGCAGAGCCAATGCCTGTTCCAGAGCCAGAGGCAGAGCCAATGCCTGTTCCAGAGCCAGAGGCAGAGCCAATAACTGTTCCAGAGCCAGAGGCAGAGCCAATGCCTGTTACAGAGCCAGAGGCAGAGCCAGTGTCCGTTCCAGAGCCGGAGGCAGAGCCAGTGTCCGTTCCAGAGCCGGAGGCAGAGCCAGTGTCCGTTCCAGAGACGGAGCCAGTGTCTGCTGTTCCAGAGCCGGAGCCAGTGCCTGTTCCAGAGCCAAGGCCTGTTCCAGAGCTGGAGCCAATGTCTGTTCCAGAGTCGGCGCCTGTTCCAGCGCCAGAGCCAGTGTTTGTTTCTGTGTTTGTGTTTGTTCTTGTGACTGTTACAGTTCTTGTGTCTGTTCCTGAGCCGGTGTCTGTTGTTCCTGAGCCGGAGGCAGAGCCAAGGCCTGTTCCAGAGCTGGAGCCAATGTATGTTCCAGAGCCAGCGCCGGTTCCAGTGCCAGAGCCAGTGTTTGTTTCTGTGTTTCTTCTTGTGACTGTTACAGTTCTTGTGTCTGTTCCTGAGCCGGTGTCTGTTGTTCCTGAGCCGGAGGCAGAGCCAAGGCCTGTTCCAGAGCTGGAGCCAATGTCTGTTCCAGAGCCAGCGCCGGTTCCAGCGCCAGAGCCAGTGTTTGTTTCTGTGTTTGTGTTTGTTCTTGTGACTGTTACAGTTCTTGTGTCTGTTCCTGAGCCGGTGTCTGCTGTTCCTGAGCCGGTGTCTGCTGTTCCTGAGCCGGTGTCTGCTGTTCCTGAGCCGGTGTCTGCTGTTCCTGAGCCGGTGTCTGCTGTACCTGAGCCGGTGTCTGCTGTACCTGAGCCGGTGTCTGCTGTACCTGAGCCGGTGTCTGCTGTACCTGAGCCGGTGTCTGCTGTACCTGAGCCGGTGTCTGCTGTACCTGAGCCGGTGTCTGCTGTACCTGAGCCGGTGTCTGCTGTACCTGAGCCGGTCTCTGCTGTTCCTGAGCCTGAGCCACCGTGGTGGCCGCCCGAGGGGTCTTCACCGCCCTGGCCGCCCGATGGGGGGTCTTCACCGCCCTGGTCGCCCGATGGACTGTCTGCTTCGCCCTGGCCACCCGATGGACTGTCTGCTTCGCCCTGGCCGCCCGATGGACTGTCTGCTTCGCCCTGGCCGCCCGATGGACTGTCTGCTTCGCCCTGGCCGCCCGATGGACTGTCTGCTTCGCCCTGGCCGCCCGATGGACTGTCTGCTTCGCCCTGGCCTCCCAGGACTAAGCGTTCTGTCCCTCCCGTCCCTCCCGTCCCTCCCGTCCCGCCCTGGTCTGTCCCTCCCGTCCCGCCCTGGTCTGTCCCTCCCGTCCCGCCCTGGTCTGTCCCTCCCGTCCCTCCCGTCCCGCCCTGGTCTTATGGAGCGTCTGGTAGCCGCTCCGTAGGGAGGGGGTAATGTCACATGCCTGTCCTTGTCTGATCCCTCCCCCTCGTTACCTGATTATTGTTTGAGTTCTTCCACCTGTCCCCTCTTGATTTGTTCCCTTCTTAAGTCTCCTCTTGTTTGCAGTCTTTGTCGGATCGTTGTCTAATGTTTCCTGTTCCCTGTGATCCTCCTGTAAGTTTCATGTTCTGTTTTTGTTTTATATGTATTAGTTATGTTTTCCCCCTCGTGGGTTTTGTTTTGTGTTTATGTTTTCTTTTGTAAATAAATATAATTTCTCCTGCACTTGAGTCCTCACACTTTTTTCCTTACCTGTTCCGTGACAATATTTAATTGCTTATTGGCCTAAAAATAGACAAATACATGCCTCATTCCTGCAATATTTTTATAATTAACATTGTTGTTGGCATATGATTGCCATGATTTTTAAAAGTCCATTTTAGGCCCAAATAGAGACTTACATAGACGCATCTTCCCTTGTGAGGGCAGTTCAGTTCCCAAACATTTGTTGTTCAACATTTAAGATTCTCTGATGACAGATCTGTCATTGCTGAATATTTAGTCCTATGCCAAATATTGAAATTTGAATGCAATTTCGCCCATTCATCAGGTGACTGGTGTGTTAGTTAGTGCCACCTCACCTGGAGTTTTACTCAGCGTGTTTTGACTGACTCCCATCTTTTAAACCAATTTAAAAAGAACTTTGTGAAATTCAAATTTATTTTCAAAGTCTGGCACATCAATAAACACATTCCACCATCTGTTTGACTTTTCTTTTCATTTTCTTTTCTTTTTTTTTAAACACATGGAAGCACATCTTTGTTACAACTTGTATATAACAACCTGATTCCAATGGAAGTTATCCAATGCACTTGCAAACTTATGGAATTTTGGTATGATTTCTGTGCCATCTTTGCCTTCATTAGTAAATACTTTTTACTCAAATACCTCTCATTAAGACCATAAGATAAATAAGACAGCATTTAATTGATCCCTAAGATGAAATCATAATGTCTGAATTATTTCACCCTTTAAGACCATTAAAAACAAGTGTTGTTATTTTTAACTCAAATTAAAACTATTAAAATAGTTTCTGTTAATTGGAAAAAAAGCAACAAAAAAGCTTATATATATATATATATATATATTAGATGAAAAAGCTTAAACTTAAATGAATGTTAGAAAAAAAGAAAAAACACTAAAGTACTGAAACTGAATAAAATGAAGCTAAATAGAAAAATAAATAAAAATGACAAAAGTATATAACAAAATTACTAAAATGTAAAGGTAAAAGCCAATTTTAAAAATATGTAGTCATTTTTAAAATTGTCTTTTACCTTTACATTTCAGTTTTCATTTTAATTTCAGTTTATCACTGAACACTATCACAATTTAACACTAAATTAAAATAAATAAGAACTAGATTGAATAAATACAAATGGTCTAACTAAGATAGATAAACAGAAAACAGAAGAGCAGGAGCATAGTATATATATATATATATATATATATATATATATATATATATATATATATTGATTGAGCGTTCAAACATATTAAAGGTTAACCATGTTTATAATGCTCTTGGACATTGCTTATTTTCTCTATTATAAGACAAGTCTTTTTACTTGTTTGTCTGGTATACTGGTAAGCCTACAGACATTACATTATTATCATAAAGAAATTTCTGTTTGGCTCTGTAATACATCCCTAGAAACTCTGCTTATGTCACTTTAAGTTAGTATTAGATCCGTCTGTGCATTTAATAACTCTTTTTATTGGCCTTTCAGAACTGTCCTGCACTAAGCTCCAGCACACGCCTCTGTTGCATACAGACTTTTATAAGGCATTATTGTATGAGGGCAAATCCATGAATAAAATATGGTATAAAACTCTATATTCCTTCTATGAATAATGTAACAAGAAATTCAATATCTTTGCATTCCTTCTCTGGTTAGAGCAACACTTTGTCAAGACCTGTGCTGTATGCTGTCATGTTTCGCATAAGAGGGCAGGCACATACCCGGTAATTGTGCCCCCTTTTTTATCCTATTTTTGGCAGAGTTTCTGTACTAAGGTTCCTGCAGGATTTACTATAAGATATACTATGAGTTATTTAACCAGGTGACTAAATCCCATGTGATGAACAATGTGGCACTCACTATAAGAAGAGTTTTTAAATAGCCAGTATTTTGTTACTGTATATTACAGCTTATAAAGCTATACTGTAGCTGGTGAATAGTGCAAGTGCCCATCCGCGCAGCAGCCTTGTTTCCAGAATAACTTCTTTATTAAAGAGTTATAAGCCATGAACCAAACCAATCAGCTTCAAGGTGAATCAAGAAAAAGAAAAAGGTTCAAGGTTCAAATACTTTAAGGCCTTCATTAGGGAAAGAACTACAAATCTAGATTTAAATTCAGAGAGAAGATAGTCTATGCATGACCTGTCATTTTATTTTGATCCAAAACAAGGCGATATGAACATTATATAGCGCTAACACTCTCGTAGCCTATGTTTCATTCATACACTCTCTCACAGAAAGTCCAAAACGGATTTGTAGAAGTAATAACTTTTGACGTTCGAGGAAATCCCATATGGACAGTGTTGATTTGCTTCTACTAAATCTTCTACATCATTCAGTGATTCACATGGTTTTGATACAATTTGCTTGTGTCTATTTTTCAGAATCATGGACAATATTGTTTTTGAAAAAAGATAATGTCTGCACATTGAAATTGTGGCTTTAGTAAGCTAATTTATGAAACATTTCAGCCAGTCATGTCTTCATCAGACACAGTCTACAAGACTTGACTGACTTGGTTGAATTTTTGAGCTCTTTTATAAACTTTCTGGAGCTGTATTGTAATTTTAGTTTGCAGACATTTATCTTTTTATACACCCGAGCCCAATTTGGGGTTTGGATGTGTACACCTATTTTGTATTTTTAAATACAATAATAATAATAAAAAAACGAAATAATGTAAACAAATGGCAACAAACATATATATAGCCTAACTTCCACCTCAAATCTGTCTTTAACACTGTATAGTATTGTTTTAAAAAATGTGTTTTAACTTTGAAGGCACAGGGGGGAATCCCTTAAAACACTTTTCACACTTAAACTGATTTATTTGTATATGCATCACAGGATAATTCTGTCATCTATCATTTGTTTTTTCTGAATTTTTACCATCTCGATTACTAGGCTAAGTTTCGTGGCTAATTTCTGTCCTAAATACAAATGTTAAAATAATATTTTTTGATTAATTTGACAAAATGGCAATGTGATTGACATTTGACAATTCAGATCGAATTCAATCCATGTGTTTGATCAAAATCAAGTCTCATCATCACATGAAAATATAATCTAACTGTTTTGACTGCGCGGTCCCTTTAAATGTGTTTGATCAAAATAAGGTCTCATCATTACGTGTAAATATAACCTAACTATTTTGACTGCGCGGTCCCTTTAAATATTCATAAACACAACGCCGTCGTCATGTGACAAAACACGGATATGAATAGTTGCATGACAGATCTCGTGATCAGGATGCCCTTATAATGTGAAGGAATTGTACGTCTATTGAGTATTGTAATATGATTAAAATAGTATTTGCCATCATTTGTTTGTTTCCTCTAAATCAAGCTGCTCTTCCCTTGGTGATCAACACTTGGCATTTTGAGAATGCAGCTGGCGCAGGTGAGAGTCTGAGACCATGACCACTGCACCGTGTTTGAGCTCTGAGGGATGTGTAGGATCTTCTGTGGTTTCTCTCTGTAGCCTGGAGCTCAATTCAGAAGGGCGGCTCGGTTCTGGACGCGGTGGAGAGCGGTTGCGCGCAGTGTGAGCTCGAGCAGTGTGATGGCAGCGTCGGGTTCGGCGGGAGCCCGGATGAGCGGGGAGAGACCACCCTTGATGCGATGATCATGAATGGGTAAACGAGGCTAGGGAAATATATCAGTATGCTTAAAGGTACAATTAGTGATGGTAATTTCAAAACACTGCTTCATGAAGCTTCGAAGCCTTTACGAATCTTTTGTTCCGAATCAATGGTTCGGAGCGTGTATCAAACGCGTGATTTTTTTCCCCAAACCACTTCAGCGGAAATCCCGCCCTGCAGCCGATTTCATTGGTTTAGGTTACAGTGACGGGTAGGTTTAGGGATCAGTGTTTGGTGTAGGCAATCAGTACAGTGATTGACATGACCAATGAAAACTTTAGAATCGGCTGCAGGGCGGGATTTCCGCTGAAGTGGTTTGGGGAAAAAAATCACGCGTATCAAACTGCCATAGTCACGTGATTTCAGTAAACGAGGCTTCGTTACGTCATAACTGTTTCGAAACACTTAGAAATTTCAATGGTTCACCGCTGGGGCCCACGTTCATAGGACAAACAAAACAAACCCTAACAATTGATAAAATAACACGTTTACACATGATAATCTTATTAGATAATAGCATTTGAAAGATTGTACTTTTAGTAAAAAATTTGCGATAGATGTTTGACCCGGGTTTTTGTTGCATTTACAGTGTTCTGACCACTAGGGATCACCATGGAGACGGGTGTCGGATAGAGAGCCTAAGTCCCTCCCCTCTGCTTCCGGCTCATGGGACATTATTTCGGAAAAAATGTGTATGGTAGTCAATGGCAAGAGACAACTTATCTTTTTATTCCGTCTGAACTGTGCCCTGAATTACACATATGATGTTTGTCAATTTAAAAGATAATTATCAAAGTCAAGAAAGTCACAGTTTGCATTAAAACAGAAGAGTAACATTTAGTTTTATGTGAAAATCACTCAATGAACTACATCTCTCGTCTCGCACTATGTATGTCACCAAGCTCGTGTGTGTGCAGTCTGGTACAAAACACACAGGCATGACGGCGTAACGTTACGACTATAACGTTAGACTATAGAAAACATGACAGACGTTAGCTTCAGTAAAGTTAGCTTCATTCATTGAGAGAAAAGGTAAGACGTCTCATGCGCGCCTTTCAGGTTTGTAGTCTTTGTAATTACGTATTTTCACAGTCTTATACCTCAACCGTTTTACATCAAACTGCGACTTTCTTGACTTTAAAATGTATCTTTTAAATTGACAAACATCATATGTGTAATTCAGGGCACAATTCAAACGGGATCCAAATATTTGTTGTCTCTCGCCATTGACTACCACACAATATTTTTCCGAAATAAGGTCCCATGGTGGTCCACTGGAAGGGGAGGGACTTTGGCTCTCTATTGTTTCGAAACCTCGGCACAATATGGCACATTTGATTCAACTGTTTCAGTGTTTCACGAAGCCTCGATCTGCCCATCACTAGGTACAATATGTAAGAATTTTATAATGAAATATCCAAAAATCACTTGCACAGTGTGATATATTTCCTGCAGTTGTGTACTTACAATATCCCAAAAGTCTTCAAAGATTTTTTATTTCAGAGAAATTACCATTTTAAATAATTGGCTGTCCCAAAAAAAATGTCGCCTGTCAATGACGCAGTATCCGCACTATCCTCGGTTTCCGCTCGTACTGCCAATAGCCATGATGTAACCATGGCGACAGACGTGGACAACTGCGTAGTCAGTAACGTTTAGCGGCACGCTGTTCTTGTTTCGTTCAAACACTATAGACCATGGCAAGCAGACTTTGGGACAAAAAAGGAGAACTAAAACGAGGATCAATATCAGCGTGCCGTTTTCGAGATGCCGAGAGCTCTACGTCTGTGACTCGCTTGGATTTGACAGAGCCTCACGAATCACGACTTGACACATATTCTTGCACATACTTTATTAGACAGCTGAGTAAATGTACATAAAACAAATCAATGTTACATATCTCTACTAGATGAAATGTTAAAATATGATCAGTATGTTATTCTAATGTTGATCTAGCTTACTGCTAGTTTCATATAGCAAACGAACTAAAACATAGAATAACATAATTTTCAACACACATTTAGGGTGCTTTCACATCTGTAGTTCGGTTCATTTGGTCCGGACTAAGGGCGAAAAATTATACTTTGTATCATTTTCAGGTGTTTTGGTTCCTTTTCACACCACACTGATTGCTCTGGTCCGAATCAGATAATGAGTTGATGGAACGAACCAAAATGCAGTCACGTGACAATATCCACATCACTCGTTGGCCAGAGGTAATTGCACTTCGATTGGTCAGAATTAACGTGCGGGAAAATTCCAGGAAAATCCGGCAGACAGCTTTTTACTATGGAGAGACGACTGCGTGGGCTGATTGTATCCCTGGTCATAGTGTATTATATAGTTTGTCTACACCACTTTAGGCAAACAATAACATTTGAGAATAAAGCGAGCATGCGGCTTGAAAATAATGTTTTAATGCACTGCAGTTTCTATGATGCTCCGTACCTCCTCAGAACTCCACGTTTGTCCGTGAGCTGCCATGCTAGTGCAAACTGTCGACAAAAATTAGTCCTCATCCCATAATGCACAGCGCAGCTGACTACGGCAGCTGGTTTAGTCCAAAAATGCGCAGGTCTTTGGCAGTTGGGTCTGTGCGAGGTCGGATCACGTTCTCACCTCAAACAAACCGCTCCAGAGTTCGTTTGAAAGCTCCTCTTCGAGGAGGTCTCGGTACACTTGCTTGGTCCGCTTTTGGTGCACACCCGAGTGCGGTTGCTGCTTTCAGACCTGCCCAAACGAACCGCACCAAGGGGGAAAGCGAATTCTAGTGCGATTCAACCGAACTAAATGAGGCGGGTGTGAAAGCACCCTTAAAGGGATAGTTCACCCAAAAATGAAAATTATGTCAGTAATTACTCACCCTCATGTTGTTCCAACCCCGTAAGACCTTCGTTTATCTTCGAAACACAAATTAAGATATTTTTGATTAAATCTGAGAGCTGGTTCACTCCTCGATACTAGTCCATAGGCTCCTTAAGGGATTGAAACTTGTTCCCCGAAAAGTTATTAAAGACATTGCTAAAATAGTCCAAGTGACTACAGTGGCTCCATCTTAAGTTTATCAAACGACGAGAATACTTTTTGTGCGCAAAAACAAACAAATATAACGACTTTATTTAAACTATTCATTACCTTCTCTGTGGGCCTCGAGTCAGTTCACTAGTGTAATAGCGTAGTGTTTCTGTATTGTACGTCACACGCATCACACACATGACCAGCGTTGGCCAATAGTGAGCCTACGTGTGACGTAGCTCTACGGAATCACACTAAGTTAACTGACTAGAGGCCCATAGAGAAGGAAATGAATAGTTGAAATAAAGTCGTTATTGTAATTTGTTTTTGCGCACAAAAAGTATTCTCGTCGCTTGATAAACTTAAGATTGAGCCACTGTAGTCACTTGGACTATTTTAACGATGTCTTGTCTTTAATAACTTTTCGGGGCTGGCAAGTTTCAATCCCTGAAGAAGCCTTTGGACTTGTATGGAGGAGTGATCCAGCTCTCAGATTTAATCAAAAATATCTTAATTCGTGTTCCGAAGATGAATGAAGGTCTTACGGAGTTGGAACAACATGAGGGTGAGTAAATACTGACAGAATTTTCATTTTTGGGTGAACTAACCCTTTAAATGCTGTTTAGTGTGATAGTGTAACGTTAGACCTAGTGAAACAGCGCTGCGTTACCTCACAAGTTTAATTAGTCTAATAAACTGACCTGTGTGTAATTCAGCACTTGCGGGTAGTTCAGTAGAATTAAATGTCCTTATTCCTTTATATCTCGTGAGACGCGACTATCTGTCTTTTATTAGCAATCGCGCCCTGCTTCACACCACTGTAATGTTAAAAAACATGAATGTTTTCTCATCCATAAACATTATTAGATCCATCAGCTTAACAGCAAGTCCCATCATTCAGCTTATCACTGGGTCATAAACCTACGCCTTTGTTATTGTAAGAAGTTAGTGACCCCTAGTGGCGAAAAAAAAATACATATTGAAGCTTTAACTAGGCATTTGCCGACATTGAAAATAGCTATTTAGCTCTGCCCACTCCCATGAAGCAGTGAGTCGTACTGAATTCGGAACTGCATAGGCCTACTAGCATACTATTACTATTTCTGCCATAGAAGATGTGGTGAGTAGTTGAGTAAAAATGTCATATATATATATATATGTATCAATTAAATAAGTATGTTTATATTTATCTATTGTTTATAATTATATTCTGAGTTCGCAGTGCTTTATGGGATTGTACCTTTGTAGTTTGTCATGGTATTTTACTTCAAATCAAAATGTGTTGTGTTGTGATTGGCTGGATTTATGGCTTACAATGCTTTAACAAAGACCTTTTTATAAATCCCTATGGTAAAAATTAATGAAAAATCTCTGAAAAATTTGGCAGGCACTGTTGCACTCTATTGCAGCGATCTCACATGTCCGTTTCTCAGGTTATTTCACCCTTCTGCAGAAAAACACGTCATCAGAGAAGAGGGCTGCATCCGACATTGCATACTTCTTTTCTATGAGTAGATGAAAAACAGTATGCGACAAAATGTCAAAGTAGTCATAAAAGTAGTTTACATTCATACTATGTAAATTCTTACATATTCTTAAAGATATGTAAATTCTTCCATATACAACATACTTTTTCAGCTGTCATGAAATCATTACTTTTTCAAAATAAATACCTACTCAAGAGTTTATGTGCTTTCGGGTCACAGCCGAGATTGAAGAAGGAGAAGTTACTTTGATAAAAGATTCTGAGATCCCATGAAATATATATATATTTTTTACAATAAATAATGTAATATTCCATAAAAAACAAGAATTGCCAATTTTGATATCATGGTGTCTAACACAATTTAAATAAGAAAAAAGAAATGTAAAAAAACATCGTGACCATAGGCGCTGATCCTGTGGGTGCGAGCACCCAAGGAAAACTATTTTTCATTCATTTTAATCAATCATAAAAATCGATTGAGTTTTAGGAGCCTCTCCGATTACGGTGGGTGGTTATACACACACGTCTAACGTTATGTTTAGCATTATAACATAACCTGACACAAAAGATTGTACTTTGTTTTTTGCACAATGATAAATTGCAAACTAATTATGAAGTTTTTACATTGTGTTTGTCATTATAGTTTGCCTAGTTACTGTAAAGTATCAGCCCTGTGTTTGTTTGCTATATGTCCCATGTTCAGTGACACCATGGAAGTGGGGGCAGTGGGAGACCTACGCAGGGTCAAAAATGCTGTGGGTGTTGCCCGAGCCGTGATGGAATACACAAAGCACACCTTCATAGTGGGCGAATCAGGTAGGAACTGTCCATTTAGTGGTCACTCCATTCACAATTCCATTCCATGTGGCTGCAGCTCAGTGATCAAGAGGTTCGGCCAGGGGAAAAATGTGATCACAGATGGAGTGATTTAAGAATTGAAAATTTCTTTTCAACTATTTCTTTCTCTAAATGATGTGTATATACACTCAAATGGCAGTTGCTTCAATGCATTTAGGGGTGTGGTCCTGGTCAAGACAATCTCCTGAACTCCAATCTGAATGTCAGAATGGGAAAGAAAGGTGATTTAAGGAATTTTGAGCGTGGCATGGTTGTTGGTGCCAGATGGGCCGGTCTGAGTATTTCACAATCTGCTCAGTTACTGGGATTTTAACGCACAACCATTTCTAGGGTTTACAAAGAATGGTGTGAAAAGGGAAAAACATCCAGTATGCGGCGGTCCTGTGGGCGAAAATGCCTTGTTGATGCTAGAGGTCAGAGGAGAATGGGCCGACTGATTCAAGCTGATAGAAGAGCAACTTTGACTGAAATAACCACTCGTTACAACCGAGGTATGCAGCAAAGCATTTGTGAAGCCACAACACGCACAGCCTTGAGGCGGATGGGCTACAACAGCAGAAGACCCCACCGGCCATCCACTACAATTTAAATTTTACAATTTACCACTCATCTCCACTACAAATAGGAAAAAGAGGTTACAATTTGCAAGAGCTCACCAAAATTGTACAGTTGAAGACTTGAAAAATGTTGCCTGGTCTGATGAGTCTCGATTTCTGTTGAAACATTCAGATGGTAGAGTCAGAATTTGGCGTAAACAGAATGAGAACATGGATCCATGATGCCTTGTTACCACTGTGCAGGCTGGTGGTGGTGGTGTAATGGTGTGAGGGATGTTTTCTTGGCACACTTTAGGCCCCTTAGTGCCAATTGGGCATCTTTTAAATGCCACGGCCTACCTGAGCATTGTTTCTGACCATGTCCATCCCTTTATGGCCACCACGTACCCATCCTCTGATGGCTACTTCCAGCAGGATAATGCACCATGTCACAAAGCTCGAATCATTTCAAATTGGTTTCTTGAACATGACAATGAGTTCACTGTACTAAAATGGCCCCCACAGTGACCAGATCTCAACCCAATAGAGCATCTTTGGGATGTGGTGGAACGGGAGTTTCGTGCCCTGGATGTGCATCCCACAAATCTCCTTCAACTGCAAGATGCTATCCTATCAATATGGGCCAACATTTCGAAAGAATGCTTTCAGCACCTTGTTGAATCAATGCCAAGTAGAATTAAGGCAGTTCTGAAGGCGAAAGGGGGTCAAACACAGTATTAGTATGATGTTCCTAATAATCCTTTAGGTGAGTGTTGATACTAGAGGCCTATTCAGATTTCATATCAGCTTTACACTTTGCAGTTCCATCTATAATGTTGTGCCATTCTTTTAATTCCATCTGCCCTCTTATTTAAAATTAGATTATTAAAACAGCTTTCTTTCTGTATCCATGGCTGCTTAACATACAAAGTACAATTAAAAAAAGGCTCCCCTGCTCCATTTTTGCTCTTTCCTGTGTCAATGTTTATTTCAAATCAGCTCTACTATGTGATTCAGTTTGTTCAAATCTCCCCTGCTATATGAACTTTTTTCTGTCTTCATGCAGCCACAATCTTTGCACAAAACATGGGCTTCATGTCTGAGGACTTGTCAGCCAACCAATCAATAGCTATTTTCTCCAAGTGGTTACAGCAGAATTGTCAACACAACTATAGAAAGGTGAGTCCCTAAAACCAGGAACCTCCGTGTAATCATCACTGCAGGGTTTACCTTTTAAGTTCTTAAGCACCTTTAGCAACTTCAAACACGGGTTTAGATGATGATCTGTGGCAGATAAACCGTTTTGATATACTTCAAATGAACCAAACACCTTTGAAAGATTTTTTTTTTTTTTAAAGTTTCAGTCAGTGTTATTGTTGGAACCAGAATTGCATGTGCTTTAGGAGACATGCTTTACATTGAAAAGCAGTCATGTTTACTTTAATTCATGCTAGATTTGTTGAGAAGTTTTGGAAGGATATCACTGACTAGAAAATATGCACCGTGAAACAAAGCAATGCATAATGCATAGTGAGATTCATGAAGAATACAATGGTTGATTCCTACATTCTGCTATTGGCACAATCAAAGCCTTATGGAAATATCCGAAACAATGCTCTGAATACATTATTTTTGTGTTTTCATAGTCAGATTAAACTGTAAGGGTTGTTGGCTAAATAAATCAGATCTTCAAAAATCTGAATTTCTCTAGAAAACTTTTAGGTGGATAAAGCAAATCAGGGAGCAACATGAAAAACGGATAGCATTGCTTATGTAATGCTTATTTTAAAACGTGTCATAAAAAAAAAAAACTTTGTTCTGTGTCCCAGATCAAACCATGATTTGAAGCAATATCACTTGTTTATTTTGTCTTTTTATTTTACAGAATGTTTTTCCAGACCCTTCCAAATCATGTGGGCCGTACAAGCCCAACGCCAAGTCGTGGAGGCCAGAGCATCCAAAGGGAAATTTTGACCCCAGTTCTCATGACACAATTGGTAATATTACTTTTAAGATTATGCATGTTTATTTATTGTAAAGCCTAGATTAAATAGATAGATAGATGATCAGTCTTTAGACAGAGAAATCTGTTGTTGCAAAATGTGTTCTTAATGCAGACTTGGGTCCACAGAGTATCAAGCTCATTAGTTTTCATCTGCATAATGAAAAGAAAGCATGATAAATGGGCTGAATGCCTTGAGGACATATTTGAAAACCACTGGTTGTTATAATCCATTGATGCATATGATCTTAGATGATGTTAAATTCTTACTGGTAATTTTGATTAGGAATGATTGTGATTGGTAAAAACGGACAGGTGGCTGCTGCAACGTCCACCAATGGAGCAAAACACAAGATACCAGGGTGAGTATGATAGCTTGAATGTTAGAATGTCTCAGGTGTCCTATTGAATTCAGAATGCATTATTGTTTAAAATCTGAAGAAAAACAGAACCTCAAGAAACTTCACTGTGATTTTAGCTTTGCTGTTGTTCAGAAATAGATTTCCAGCCCCCTGTCAACAGAGCTTTTGTAAAGTATATGTATGCTGATCTGTAGTCGTGTAGGTGATTCACCAGTGGCTGGAGCCGGAGCTTATGCCGACAGCACAGCGGGGGGAGCTGCTGCCACAGGGGATGGAGACATCATGATGCGTTTCCTTCCTAGGTAATTACCATTCTTGGGGTCATTTTATTAGCACAGAAAAGAAAAACTGGTATGAATGAACTGCATTGAAAAAATAAATACGATTCTATAGAAAGATCTTATTAAAACCATTTATTAAAAATTTTTGTTTGTGGTCAAAGTTTTCTAGCTGTTGATTTAATGAGAAATGGAGCCCAACCCACTGCTGCCTGTAGGATGGCCATATCCAGAATTAAGAAGTACCACCCCAATTTCTTTGGAGCACTTATTTGTGCCAATACTACTGGTGGATATGGTAAATGCTAATGTTTGCTTCTTATTCAGAATTAGTATAAAAAGTGTTAGAAGAATCATGAAATTAATTGTCAAAAAACCCTTCTTTTAATCAAAGGTGCAGCTTGTAACAAGTGTCCTGAGATCAGCCAGTTCCCCTTCATGGTGGTTAATCCACAGACAAACCAACCTCAGTTGCTGAAGGTGGACTGCTTTTAATTGCCAGCATTTTGTTTACATGCTTCTTAAAGTTTGCTCATGAAATTTTGATTGGTATTTGTCTTATGATCATTGTTCACATTGCATAACTTTATATATATATAAAAAAAAAAGTTAAATCTGTTGTAAGATCTGAGAAATACATTTATCTCTGGGATGTCTTAACTTTGCACAACTATGTGTTTCCACAGAAATCAGGAAAAGATGTTAATTGGAAATGCTTTTTCAAAACAAATTTTTATTAAAGATTTACTATGACAAAGCACATACATGTGTTTTCATCATCTCAACATAAACAAGAATTGCTTTAAAAAAGTATTTTTAATGCATTTAAGTAAAAGATGCAATGTCCAATTCATGTTGTAGATTCAGCAGCCAGGCAAAATTGAGATGCCAGGGCCGTTCTCAGCCCACTGGAAGAAGTTACATTGCTTGCCCCTTTTAACTGGGCATGTGTAGAAGTTGCGGCCATTATTCGGTCCCAGTTTTAGAACGGTTTTCATAAGAGTCCGTTTGCCATGATGACATGTGGGAAAATGCAGGTCTGCCCACTGTTGCAAGAATCACAATTGAAATAAGTACAAACCTCCAATTCTAGTTTTAGTTTCAAATGGATTTGAAAATTAAAATTGTATTTACATAAAGAATTTAAAATTGTAAAACTTACCTCAAAGAAGTTACACTGAGTTCCTCGGGGTAAGGAGCAGGTGTAGAACTGCCTGCCTTTGTTTTCTCCTTCCTTATTGACCACCCTCAGGTTGCATGGTCGGTGATGATTACTGCAGCAGGGGGTTGTGGGTAGGGATGCTTCATTACTCTGTGTGCCCCTGATTAGTTGAGTGAGATGTTCTTTTATTTAAAATCAACTGTATTATTTATTTAACATTGTGCCATTCAACAAAGAAATATTCATCCAAAAATTGTCATAATAATACTTACCCTCAAACCTGTATATTTATCTTTCAATAGAACACTAAAGATATTTTGAAGAATGTCTTTGTACATGCAATAAAAGTCAATGGGGTCCAAAAAAACAGTCCGGACCCCATTCAATTTTAATTTATAGACCAAAAAAAAAAAAAATTTATACAATATAAATTTCAAAATATCGTTTTTTTTTCTCTCTCTCCATGTACCACAGAATAAACAGTCATACGGGTTTGAAATGACATGAGGTTGAATTCATGATGAATTTTTTCTTTGTCAATATTTTTACATCTTGTCAAATCATACTTGCTGGTATTCTTTAGTTTTATTAATGAATAAAAATATCAGTACTTCACTGATACATCTTGTCATAGGCAAAACACTAACTGCACTCACTCACCTTGAGGAGCCAACAGAAAGCGCTCCATTCGTGGTTTTCATTCTCTTGTTAGGCTGACTGTGGTCTGCTAGAGATTCTCTCTTATAGGGCTCATTGCCCTTGAATTGCATCCCACTCTTGCCATTACTGGGACTCCTCCGCTGCCAGTAGTCGTGTGTGCTCAGACCCCTCATTGCCTCTGGTGCGTGTGCCTGGTTAATGGCAGGACTTGAAGGAGAGTCAGGTTTTGCACTGAGGTTGGTTAGGACTAGAGTGGTGGTCCCAAATGCAGTCCTACGATTCATCTTTATTTCCTGCAGGGGTTTGCTAAAACTGTTGCAGGGGTAGCGGATCAGGTCTTGACTCAAAGGTGAATGTTCCAGCTTTGTGGGCTCTATAAGTACTCGGACAAGAGAGATAAAGTTAGATATGACCTCTGTG
The DNA here is from genome assembly GCF_051911475.1 of Siphateles boraxobius. Classification (NCBI taxonomy): domain Eukaryota; kingdom Metazoa; phylum Chordata; class Actinopteri; order Cypriniformes; family Leuciscidae; genus Siphateles; species Siphateles boraxobius. The sequence continues at coordinate 15,594,327 of NW_027508919.1, forward strand.
TTTGAAATCTTTCACTTTAAATACGCTAGTTTGAAACTTACCCTCTGGTCTAGGGCTCATACAAGCATCACAATACTTGTTGATTGGTCTGTTGATAAGAGTGCAAAGGGAACACGCCCACTCTTCCTCTTCTCGTTTTGCCACATCATCATTGTTGCTCATTCCTCCCTGATAAGCCCAGCCAATCAGACTGTTGCGAGTTGGGAGTTTACTGTCCAAGTAAAGAGTTAGCAACTGGATTACACATGGTGTAAATGTGTGTATATGAATAGGTGGCTATTAGGGGTGTAACAATATATTGCAGTACAAAAATGCAACAATGTGTATTATGGATAATGGATAGTTACAATGTGTCCATATGGATAGTGTTGTAGATTTTTCCCTAAACCTAACCTACCCTAGAATAATTTATACTCCAGCGCGCCTATTGACGTTAGCTGAGTTCACACTTCCTTGAGTCTACAGTCGACTACAGCTTCAGCTCCCTACCTATATTTCAGCGAGTCTACAATTGACTACAGCATCCTTCTAATCCTATACTCCAGCGAGTCTAGTCGACTACAGCTTCAGCTCCCTACCTATACTTCAGCGAGTCTACAGTCGACTACAACATCCGTCTAATCCTATACTCCAACAAGTCTACAGTCTACTACAACATCCGTCTAATCCTATACTTCAGCGAGTCTACAGTCGACTACAACATCCGTCTAATCCTATACTTCAGCGAGTCTACAGTCGACTACAGCATCCGTCTAATCCTATACTCCAGCGAGTCTACAGTCGACTACAGCAGGGGTTTTCAAACTTTTTGTGAGTGTGGACCACTATTTGTAATCAAGAATTTTCACGGACCACCTCATAATACACATAATAAAATATATCTACACACAGTCCTTCCTGAATTAATCCGCACCTCTAAATAGGCTTACTAACATTAAAACTATAACTGGTCATCACATCAGTACAACAGCTTGTTAAAAGAAAGTATACTGCACACAACGGCTGCCACATATTTAATTTATTAATTTACTCAAGCGCCCGAGGGCATAATCAGGTTCATTTCAGGGATGCAAACATGTATGGTCAAAAAAGAGAGAGGTAATCGAAGCCCTCGCCCTGCGGCAAATATCCAGATACTTACATTGCCGCCAACCCCTGCCACCCCTATAGCCACATATAGTCAAATGAAATTCAAATAAAGTTTTAACAAAAAATGTTTTACAAAAAGATAAACCTCACATATTTCAGCCTTTAAATCATTTTTCACAAAAAAAAGGTTTTATAAAAAGATAAACCTCACATATTTCAGCCTTAAAATCATTTTTATAAAAAGAATGAGTCAAAAAAAGATAAATTACTTGACATTTACATCGATGAACATTAGCTTATCTTTTATTATTAGCTAATAGTAAAATTCGGTCCGATTTTCCCGTGCCGTCTGTCCTTGCTATGCGCGCTCTCCACAACTTAGTTGTGCTTATAGCTAATAGATTTCCACCACCGAAAAACGCTTGCTGTAGCTCTGCTACAAGATTTATTTACGGAGAAGAGAAAAACACCCGTAGTGTTTGGGTGCACGTGCATTCTTGCATTCTTCATTGACTGAGCTTTCAATGTTTACGGAAAGGATGAAGCTGATTTGTTTGTTCTTGTCACATGAACTGCGGTGCGTTTGCTGCATTATGAAAAGTTGAGGTGTTTTCATCTCGCTGCGCCTAAACAAATGAGTGCGTCACTTCAATTATGAGCACACTTGCCGCGCGCCTACATGAAATAATGAACTTGAGAGCGCAAAAGACACAATATATGAACGGCCCCTTGATGAGCTACCTCCAATCGTGCGACGTGTTGGAGACCCCAGTAAAAGATACGCAGCAAGAAGAAACACTAGCGTTTCACGCTTGCGCGCATACTGCTGTTTTGGCGTGCAGTATTCGGATTTGCTTATTTCCTATTTACTTGTTTGGTGGAGGCAATCCAGAATTACTGTTGGTGAAATTATAATCAGACAAATATTTTATATAATGGCAAAATATTTGCCTCTGCCGCTTTCCTCTTCAGAGAACCTTTTGCTATCCACCGATCCATGTTGTGGTTCTAACGGCACTGAACTTGAACGTCACGGCCGAGCACCACTAGCCTATTTTAGTAATCACACAATAACCTGACAATTTAATTTGAAATTTATATCAATATAGGCATACATATTCTTTTTACTTTTTATGTTTTTTATGGGGATTCCTGGTAAAATGAAGGTAAAAAATATTATTTTATATTTTAATTTGCCTTTCCACGGACCACCTGCAGTACCCTCACGGACCACTAGTGGTCCGCGGACCACAGTTTGGGAACCACTGGACTACAGCATCAGTCTAATCCTATACTCCAGCAAGTCTACAGTCGACTACAGCATCAGTCTAATCCTATACTCCAGCGAATCTACAGTCGACTACAGAATCAGTCTAATCCTATACTCCAGCGAGTCTACATTCGACTACAGCATCCGTCTAATCCTATACTCCAGCAAGTCTACAGTCGACTACAGAATCAGTCTAATCCTATACTCCAGCAAGTCTACAGTCGACTACTGAATCAGTCTAATCCTATACTCCAGCAAGTCTACAGTCGACTACAGCATCAGTCTAATCCTATACTCCAGCGAGTCTACAGTCGACTACAGAATCAGTCTAATCCTATACTCCAGCGAGTCTACAGTCGACTACAGCATCCGTCTAATCCTATACTCCAGCGAGTCTACAGTCGACTACAGCATCTGTCTAATCCTATACTCCAGCTAGTCTACAGTCGACTACAGCATCCGTCTAATCCTATACTCCAGCGAGTCTACAGTCGACTACAGCATCAGTCTAATCCTATACTTCAGCGAGTCTACAGTCGACTACAGCATCCGTCTAATCCTATACTTCAGCGAGTCTACAGTCGACTACAGCATCCGTCTAATCCTATACTCCAGCAAGTCTACAGTCGACTACAGCATCAGTCTAATCCTATACTCCAGCGAGTCTACAGTCGACTACAACATCCGTCTAATCCTATACTCCAGCAAGTCTACAGTCGACTACAGCATCAGTCTAATCCTATACTCCAGCGAGTCAACAGTCGACTACAGCATCCGTCTAATCCTATACTCCAGCGAGTCTACAGTCGACTACAGCATCCGTCTAATCCTATACTCCAGCGAATCTACAGTCAACTACGGCATCCGTCTAATCCTATACTTCAGCGAGTCTACAGTCGACTACAGCATCCGTCTAATCCTATACTCAAGCGAATCTACAGTCAACTACAGCATCCGTCTAATCCTATACTCCAGCATGTCTACCGTCGACTACAGCATCCGTCTAATCCTATACTCCAGCAAGTCTACAGTCGACTACAGAATCAGTCTAATCCTATACTCCAACAAGTCTACAGTCGACTACAGCATCCGTCTAATCCTATACTCCAGCAAGTCTACAGTCGACTACAGCATCAGTCTAATCCTATACTCCAGCGAGTCTACAGTCGACTACAGCATCCGTCTAATCCTATACTCCAGCAAGTCTACAGTCGACTACAGCATCAGTCTAATCCTATACTCCAGCGAGTCTACAGTCGACTACAACAGAGTTTAACCGTATAAATTCTAACTTACTTGCTTCCCTAAACTGACCTGCTGCGCAGCAGTAATATCAGACAGACTCCAGCAAATGTCCTTTAAATGCTTTTAATTAGGGCCAGGAGAGTTGTCGAGCAATACTCAGAGAATCTCCCAAGTAAAAACAAGGCCTGTGGATCTCAGACAAATTCCATTGAGAATCCCCACAGTAAACACTAATACAACAGTTTTTATACAATGGGGAGGTATGTCAAATGACATTAATATGATTGGTTCTTTATTTAGTCTCTTCTGTTACTGGGTAGAGGAGACTTTGTTTTAATGATTACTTTATTGATCACAAGTTCTAACTTAGTCATCGGTCTAGTTTCATTTCCCATATTTGTTATTTATACACATAGTCAGGGGTTTGACACACATACATTAATCTAAAGTACAGGATGTCTTATTACATTGTAATAGAGTTTTAGCAGGTTAAATAAGGTTAAATGTTAAAACCGTGGTTAGCTTAATATTCACTATAACATTTCTACCACAATAGTTTACCCAAAAAGAAAGTTACGACATTTAATTTAACATCAGATATGGTAGGGGTGGGCGATCTTCCCAAAATTTCACGACCTTATAACAAACAATCACGATCCACAATCTGAATTGTTTTCTTCCCAATTTTGAGGTGTACTATTGAGAATATCCAGACTGGAACAAGCCTATCGACTTATCTATTTGCACAATTTAAAATACAGTATTGCATTAAATAATCAGTTGTCAAAATAGTCATTAAACGTGGAGTTAAAAACACTGCATGGTCTTCACTGAATAATAAGAATCAAAGTACATTTAATTCATACAATCAAGAGCAGGGAGGGATGCATGGATCTAATATAAATGACACGCATCTGATTTCTTTCCCAATTGTTTATTCACTTTAGACATAACTGACTTATTAAGTAAATACTCGCCAAGACGGACATTGACATATTTTTGTGTATATTTGACCATTTAGGTGCCCGCCTGAAACCCCAAGTATACTTTGCTCATCCGCTCAAGTACCGTTAGCTTCGTCTTGCAGCACACACAAAGCTTGTGAGGATCAGTTTAATCTGCTCATAACTCTTTTTAAAATAAACCATGTCCAGCAGTAGACAGCATTTTACAACAGTCACATTACATGATTCGACTGATTTGGATGTTCATTTTAGACTTTTAAAGCGAGACGAAAGCACACTGGTTTAAAGAAAAGGAACGGCATGTGGCACAATGATAATTTTATCTTGATTATCACGTTTTCATTATAGCTGGAAGCCAAAATGAAAACCGAAACAAAAATGTTATTCATCGCACAGACAGACCCACTGCTGGTGTTTTTCAAATGCGTCACCTCACATGAAGACACATGATATAATTTGGCCAGTCAGCACAGCCATCTATTATCTAGCAGTCATTGCTGTATTTTAACATTATTACGAGGGCATAAAAGATCTCTACGATTCACTTGAAAAGTAGATCGTGGACGTCTTAAAGATCAATCTTTAAAGATCTATATAAAATTGTCTGATTGCCCACCCATGAGATATGGTAATTGAGCATCAAATATGGTAAACCCAGAAGGCGTCACATTTGAGCTTCAAAGTTTATTAATTAGTTAAATTAAATTCATTACTTAATGAAATACATATTTAAAACTTCAAATGCATGTAGTCAGGGAAAGGCATTTTGTCATAACATAATTCTGTATTTTTAGCTAAGCGGAATGATGAACATGTCTATTCTGGTGTCACCATTACCCTGTAAATGGGAAGACAGACCAAGACCACCCCTGATGTAATACCAAATTTTGCATTTTAATATAACAGTTCTTTTGTTATCTGTTAACTATATGTGTTAGAAGTAATTTAAAAAAAAAAGGAGAAAAAAAAGAAAACAAATTATATATATATAATGAACTGAATCATCCATTCAACTGTATTGTTACTCCCCTAGTAGCAATGAGGAGGTGCAGCTAACCTGATGTTCACTTCACTTGGATCACCTGTCTGACAGCGCTGACAGTAGTATGTCATTCTACCGTTGTCTCCCAGTCGACAGACAGTGACAGTTCCGCTGCACTGGCCACAGTTTGGACGTTTATACACCTTGTAATGCTTGTAAAGTGGGGATCCATTCTTTCTACACTGTTTTGGAAAGAACAGAAATAAATATAACGCACATCTGACAAAAAACATAAAATCGCAAATTTATTGTCCAGAATAATTGAGAGAAAAAATACCTTATAAAATAGGAGTGTGAAATCTCGTGTCATCTTCACAAGATGATGAACTTGTTCACTTGTCAACTGCTTGACCTTTAAAAGTGCAGAATAAATGATAATAAAAAATATAACACCCTAAAAATATTTTAAAGGTGTAAAACATCCATTCAACTATAACATCCAACAGAGATATTGATTTTTGTGTTGGAACTACACAAAGCAAAATGTACCTTGACAGCAGGGTTAAGGCCACTGTCGAAGAGCGCTTCGTTTTTAATTATGTTTCCTACACCAGGTAGGACAGCCTGATCCAACAGAACATCACAGAGCATTCTCGCACTCTCCCTCTTTACAGCTTCCACCGCCCGAGAGAAACTAAACTTTAGTGAACAGATATCGAGAGCCTCCATGGCTTTAACTTTCTGCTCACAGTCATCTGAAAGTCTAAGGGAAGCAAACAGAATTACTATTTCCTGGGGAGTCAGAATCGTTGAAGGCTCAGTGTAAAATGAAAAGAGTTCAGGCTGTCTGGATCACACTGAGTTATGATAGTCTGGAATTTAATCCAGTATAGCCAGCGTTTCTGCGACAGGGAAGTTGCCTGCTTGAAACCTGCACTTGATAAACTGACCGCCCAGATGTCCATTAGAAAGAATAGATTTCATTGCACGGAGGGACTTTAAAAGATGCAATCTAATCCAGGATTAAATGTTATACTTATCCCATACTGCAAATGTTATAACCATAATTTGAGCCATTAGCAGACATTTTACCTGATTTCTGCAGTTGTGTCAAAGAAACAGACAGCATCATTGGTAAGTTGAATAACCAGCACTGGGGTTTTTCCTTTCAAGTCTTTCTCCAGAGGGTTTATCCTCAAGGAACCATTCATGCCGAAGTGCAGTCTAAACCCAAAACACATATAAAGTGAACCTAAAAGGATTACCCTTCTATCACCTTACCAGTCATTTGTGATTACTGGAAAAGGATTTTCATATATCATTTATTAAATATGTGACAGTCAGATTTTCATTTGTAGGTCAAGTACACATTTTTAGATTTAAACCACTTTGAGGCCCGTATGAAAGAGATATTAGCTAGAAACATTTGCCTCACTATCAATCACACAGACAGTTACCCTCAAAGGACAGACTGATGCTAATCACACTAACCTGCTAGAGAGCAAACTCAGCACTTACAAAGAAAATCCAAGCAATGAAATATTTTAGAGCACAACAAGAGAGACTAGGAAAATGTATTCACTAGCCTATAGATATTTTTGACTTTTTCGTGACTTACAAGGTTGTGACATTCAATGTTTTTTTATTTTTTTATTCCATTGATATATCCAGGTTTTCTATATAAAAGTTTATACCAAACCAACATTCAATGATTTTTTTAAAATATATTTTTGAGAATATTAAATATTAATGTGAAATATATATATATATATATATATATATATATATATATATATATATATATATATATATATATATATATATATATATATATATTACACACACGCACACACATACAGTCTGCAAAACATTGTAATGATAAATCAGAACATAATTTCATGACTTGAGTGCTTTTCAAATCTAAACCGGGCTCTGGGAAGCAAGCCAGAAAATTCAATCTGCCTTCATCGGGAAGGAAACTTTCATTTGTTCCATGACCTGTGACAAATCACTACATAAAATAATAATTTAAAACACAAAGCAGAAATGAATTAATTTGCGTTTACTACAAACCTCAGAGCTCTAAAGCCAAAATGCATGAACAACTCTTTCCCCAGTGTCTCCACCCCTGTGAACTCACAGCCCATAAAGCTTTGGAAAGAGCTCCTGGTACTGGCATCAGACTGAAATAGAAAGAAAACAAATAAACATTTAAATGTTTGTCATTTACGCAGGTCTGCTACATCATCAGCTGAACTGTCATGCACTTACTGATGTATTGCTTTCATTTCCTCGTATGTGTATGTCTAAAACTTTCTGTCCCTTTTGAACTCTTGCACGAATCTTCTCTCCATTTAAAGTGCACCCCGGACCCTCGACCATCGCGAAATGTATCAATCTCTATCTCTATAAGCAAAGAACGAACAAATCTTGTCGAATATCAATGAGGTCGCTAATGTTGAACCAACAAGCGAGCAGAAAGAACCCGCCAGATAATTCAAATCTGCGGCTGCGCATGCGACATGAGTCGATACGTCAGTACATGCGTCACGGCGTAAAAACGTAACTTGCTTATAAAGGTAGGCTATGCTGTCTAATAATTAACAGTAACTTCATTATATTATAAACCTTACCCAGGATGTAATTAATCCGTCTACGAATCTACCAATTTATTAATTTGTTTTTACATTGTTAATATGATTATATAATAAGCAGCCTATATGTGAATAAATAAATAGGCCTATATTCAAATACATATTTCTTAGGGAAATGGCCTATTGGACATGCCATTACATTGAATAACGAGTTTTTACTCATATATTACATTTAGGATACATTTAGGCTATTACATACTCTAATACATTTAGGCTATTTTCACTGAATAAACGGATTGCTATTAAACTGATTGCTATTCCTTAGAAGCTAGCCAACCTCATCACAATTTATTCAGTGAAAAAAATGCTCTGTCAAGTGTACATGATCAATGTATTCACTTCTTGGGTTACTGCAAATCACTTCACTCAGCATGTTTGGCTGAAATAAACAGTGAAAAGAAGTTCAGTTATATTCAATTCAACTCAGAAGTGGTGGGCATTTGTGTGCAGGACAGGTCAAGACCCTCTCCTCTGTCCCCAGTGAGAAGATCCTTCTCATCACAGAGTCTCATCGTTGCCTTTTTTGGAGACCTGTCTTTAGTGTTCCATGGAAACAAAAAATAACAGCACAGTTGTGAATCCACACAGAATTTTCATTTTTGCAGAACTTTTCCTTTGAAACAATTGATATCCTAATCTACTTGAGCTGCAGTAAGGACCCAAGTGCATGGGGGGTGCTGTTGGGGTGGCATACAGCAGGTCACTCTGCTTATCCTGCCACAAAACATTCTTAAAACAGCCATGACAGAGACCACTGAGGAATACAGGCCATTCGCAGCACAGCTGTCCAATGTTTACCTCACCATCCTGGCCCTCTTCTGCTTCAAACTCTTCATAAGAATTACCCTTAATCTACTCACACACTTCTACATCATCAAAGGCAACCGGAATGAGGCTGCCAGGATTTCAGCTGAGTTCTATGAGAATGGTCAAGGCCAAGGGCATGGTAAGTAGAGCGCGTGCTTACATCACTGCTGTGGATTTCATTTCCTCTTGCCAGCATTTTGCCCTTATATGATGGCCTGCTTGCTAGAAGGATATACATAGAGCATGGGGAATATTATTATGGCACAATGGTTTTCCTGCAGTGTAGATTTATTTATTCATAATAGCTGTCATTGCATGTGATAAGGACCACAACAGGGAGTACCAGTTTACATTATGGTATTTTAGATATGCTTTTTAAACACTTCAGTTCACAAGGTATCATTTCTGCCTTACAAAGCACACACTTTCAGATTCATATTTGTGTGCTTTGCATCACAGCAGGCTACCTATGATCACATGACCACAGATCCAACATGCAACGTCAAGCACATTGAAGTTCACAAAGTATGCATGCAACCAAAGCACAGAAATGGCTGCCAGGCTGCTGTTTACAGTGTTGTATAAATAGAATTGAGGCCATGCACCCCCATCCCCTTTGACACAAGAAAGCAGTTATCATGAGCCTATCAAGCATTTGTGCAGCCAGACGTTTGTCTGCTAAAGTTTGAGTAGTGCAGTCGGGCTACAGCAGTGAGGGCCTTTGGTTTAAACAAGTAGTCTCGCAGAGGATCTCAGAAAACTGCTTCTCCAAGTTTAAGATCAGGGAGAGAGGAACAGAGATGGGGGATAGTCACAGGGGATTGCCGTAGTCTGGCATTTACTATAAGCAACTTAAGTAGGGCAACTGAGATAAAACAACAGACAGCTACAGTGACTCTTTTAAAGCATTTTTTTGAAGAAAATGATATAACGAGAAAACATTTTCCTGAAGGGACACAAGCTCTGTCAAAGTGGAAGTCTTGCTGAGCTGGTTAACCAGCCAAGGTTGGTGCTTTGAGATGTTTCGTGTGTACGTGGATTGATTTACAATATCCTGAGTGCAAAAGTGAGCTGTGTTCTTGAATTAATTGTTCTTGAATGTGAGACTAAAAGAAGGGAAATTGAAAGATACAGATAGTCAACAGAGAGTTGGTCCTATTTATGTTTTGTACTCGGAGGACAGTATTATACTATAGTTGAGTTCGTGATGAAGGGAGGTGACGATGATGATGATGACGTGTGGAATGCATCAGCAGTTATACTGGATATTGACTCAGGTGTGTACACACTAGCATATAAGCTTTTGTGATGTTGCTATATGTATGCAGAGAAAATCTAGAAAAATCCCACTTACATCTAAAAATAAACAGAAATTAATGTTTTAAAATAAAGAAACACAGTGACAGTATACTAACATTAAATATTAAAGGGTTAGTTCATACAAAAAAGAAAATTCTGTCAAAAATTTCTCAACCTCATGTCGTTCCAAATCCGTAAGACTTTCGTTCATCTTCGGAAAACAAATTAACACATTTTAAATGAAATCTGAGAGATATCTATCCCTTCATTAACAGCTACTGAATGCAACTACCACTTTGATGCTTCAAGAAGTTCATAAAGAGATCATAAAACTAATCCATATGAATTGAGCGGCTTAGACTAAATTGTCTGAAGAGACATGCACAATATCTTTATAGGATGAACAGATTGAATTTAGGCTTTTATTCACATATAAAAATTCATCAACACACAACTCAGTTGTGGTAAACAGAAGCTCAAACATGTTCGCTTGATGCACGAGAACCAATGAGGTTCATTCTCATGTGTTATGCAGCACGTTTGAGCTTCCGCAAGAACCAATGAGGTTTGTTCTCATGTGTCAAGCAGGTTAAGTTGAGATTTACATTCTCTGATCAATGTTTATATGTGAATAAAAGCCTAATTTGAATTTGTTCATTAAATAAAGCAATTGTGTCTCTTGAGAAAAAAAAAGCGGATTAAACCGCTCAATATGGATTAGTTTTGCGATCTCTTCATTAACTATTTGAAACGTCAAAGTGTCAGTTATGTAGCTGTCTATGGAGGACAGAAAGCTCTCAGAATTCATAAAAAATATCTTAATTTGTGTTCTGAAGATAAACGAAAATCTTACGAGTTTGGAACGACATGAGTGTGAGTAAATGACAGAATTTTCATTTTTGGGTGAACTAACCCTGTTATATATATATTTATGGTATTTATACCATGTAGTCACATAGAAAACACACACACGCACGCACGCACGCACGCACGCACGCACGCACACACACACACACACACACACACACACACACACACACACACACACACACACACACTCACTGTTTTTATCCTTCTCCAGGGTCCTGGGCAGATCGTTCCCCTCTTCATGATGCTGCCTGCCAAGGACGTCTGTTGGCCCTCAAGACCCTCATTGCTCAGGTCCAACTGTTAGATGAGAAATATGTACTTGTATTAATGTGTGTAGTATTTATACCATGTAGTCACATGCACTCTACTGGATTAATAAGGAAATACACATTTGGTGTAGAGGTGAACACTGCAATCCATAATGCACCTTAGTGAAAGGGCATTGCTGCCACCATCTGGAATAAATGAATCCTGCACATTCAAATGCAATATTCATTTCTCTTAATCTGTCCTCAGGGCCACAGCGTGAATGTGCTGACAATAGACCACATTAGCCCTCTTCATGAGGCATGCATAGGGAGCCATGTTGCCTGTGCCAGAACCCTGATAGATGCCGGAGCCAACGTTAGTCTCTGCAGGGCTGCTTGGTTACACTTTCATTTCAGAGGTCTTGATTAGCAATGGGCTAGGCTTCTTTTACTGAGTTTAGCATATTTGCTAAATATATTTCCTATGTTACTCTGAAATACAGAATATGTTTATTTATTTTAACTTATTTATGTTAAAATATATTTTATTGTATCAATTCATTTATGGTTTCTATAATACAGTAGCTTTTTTGTTATGTAGCCTAATAATTATGTTATTTTTTATCATTATATTATATTATTTGGTAGTAACTTAAACCATAAAATGTGCGATAAAGGTTTTTTTTTTCAGCATTTACGTCATTTCGTGAAACATGCTGTTCTGTGTGTTCAGGTAAATGTGACAACTATAGATGGTGTGACTCCATTGTTTCATGCCTGCTCAGCTGGCAGTTTGGCATGTCTAGAGCTACTCTTGCAGAGTGACGCCAGACCACATGCCCTGGTTATATTCCAGCCTTCACCCATCCATGAGGCAGTCAGCATGGGTGCGTATAAGATTGACATTAGAGTACCATAGTCCCACACAAATCAAAATTAGGGCTAATTTAGATTCTAATTAGCTGACTTCCTTATAGACTTGAAGTTTTTAATATGACTATGGTCTTTATATGGTCTCTTTCAAAAGGTCACAGCAAGTGTGTGGAGGCGCTGGTTGCATGGGGTGTGGATGTGGATTATGAAATCCCTCACATGGGCACCCCTCTCTACAGTGCTTGTCGGTGTAAGGAGTTCATATGTGCCCGTATGCTGCTTGATGGAGGTAAACATGTCAAAATTCACAGCTGTGCAGGCAAGTGCGGAAAAAACAAACAGCAGTTTTATGACAACCTGACAATGAGTAATTCATTTTTCAACTTTAGTGGAGAGTCAGTATGTCAGTATATTTATATGGACAATGCTGAAAGTAAATATAAAAGTGGAGTTCAGTAAGCGAGTCAGATGTTGATTTGATTTAGACGGAGTGTCAGCACTGGTTTAAACCAGTTAAGTGAAAACAGTTCATAAAAAAGGATCTTCTCTAAAGAGCCATTTGTTGCGAATCTTTTTATCTCATCACAGAATGTAAACTCACATTTACAACTCGAGTTCAAACAATCAATCAAACTTTATTTCAAACAAAGAAAGATCACCAATTAAATTTTGAAAATCAAAATAGATTATAAATAATGATGACAATGCTAATTAATACTGCATATAATTTTAAGATGCTTCATACAAGCCTAACTAAATAAGGTGTCTCTCACTTCCTCTAGGAATATAATGGCTGAATACAGCATCACTAAATGTTTTAGTTCTACTTTGTGTAACAACAAGAAGAGACGAATCGGACAATCTCAGGGGCCTTCCGCTTTATAGACTGATAGCATTTTTAAAAGGCATGGTGCAAATTTATGTATAGTGCCTTATAAACTAATCAAAGAATTTGAAAATCAATTTGAAAACTAACAGGTAAGGGGGTTAATATGATTTATTGTGCCATGCGTAGAGCTGAAGATTCATTGCAGAAGGTTAAACTAATATAACTATTATAGAAATTAAACACTTATAGGCCTATCTGTTTATTGTTTTAACCGATATATTGCCCGCTACTAGTTCACACAAAAAGTTAGGCTTAATATTCGTAAAATAATCCATACTGTACCAATATTTTACTGCATTTTCACCATCACAGGTGCAAATGTGCAGAAAGGCGCACATATGGAGACTCCTCTTCATGCAGCAGCCCAGAAAGACTGTGTAAGCTTAGTGAAGCTCCTGCTGGAATTTGGGGCAGATGTAAACGCACGCAACCTGGAGTATAAACGGCCCGTAGATGTTGCTCCTCCAGGGAGCTTTACAGAGGGCTTCCTGTTGATTTATGAAGGCGAGTTAAATGTGCAGCGGCATTATAGACTCAAAAGTCACTGATGTTTTGTTTTGACTTTTGCATGTTTTACTGCATACGCCCTTACCAGCTTGTTCCTTTTGCAGCGACACCCCGTTCTCTACGCCAGCTGTGCCGTCAGCAAATCAGGGAGAGTTTGGGACGTTCCCGACTACATCTTCTACCACAATTACCCCTTCCTAATGCTATAAAGAACTTTCTACAATATAGATGATCTCATTATGTTTACTGGCAGGCCATCTTAGTGTTATCGTATTGTTTGACTTAGTAGCCTAAATAATAGTTTTAAATAAAAGCTGTTTTACCCTTTTCCATTTAATAATAATCTTTGTGGCCTGATTTGACAAGAAGCCAGTGATGTTCATAAATACTTAGATAATGATACATCATCTTGTTTATCTTACTTTAACTTTTTCCACTTTAAACTATCTAATTCCAATGAGTGTCCCTTTAGTCACCATGAAATAAAAATGGAAAATTCTTATTTTTTTTATAGAATATTGCAGCATTTATTATAAATGATTTATTCGTACACATTATTGTTTAACTTTTTTAATTCATAACCAGACTCAACCCTGCTTAGCTTCAGTGGGCGACCGGTCTTTGGCTAAAGGGTGATATGGCTGCTGGCTTAATGTGCTGTCTCAATTTCAGCCATAAATGAATAATAAATGTTTGCTATTATGTTCAGTACCTGTCTAGCGATGTATGTTTATGCTGACGTATGTATGTTTTATGCTTTATGTTTATGTTATGTTTATTTTTTTTTAAATAATAGTTTGTATTATAAAAACATTTATCACATGTCATTGTGTGAGTTGTCTCGCTTTAGAACTTTCGTTAGTGAGCATCGATGTTTCTTGGTTTTCACAGTGCATTGTGGGACTTTTTAAGGAGAGAACATTTCAGGGCACTAGGAAGGATTTTGTAATTGAGACAGCCATGATAATGGCCATCTCCCTGATCAGTGCAATGTCTACTGAACTAGGGAGCTGATTGGGAGGCACCAATCACATGAGACTGTAACAGTATTCTGAAGCATGTGATGTGTTCTTCTGATGTAATATGATGTAATAAGTTACCCGTGTACATGCTATTTGTTGATAATAAAGCATTAAAAAAAGACTGCAGCAATAGAAAAACACAGAAGTCCCATCCTACATATTTTTTTCTTGTTCTGAAGCCATTTTAGTTGGGTATACGACACAATAGGGGGGGAAAAGACTATTGCAACTTCCATTGCATGCCGTCTTTAAAAAAGAAAGGCATAGCGAGCAGAGCCTGATCGTCTAGCTATAGGTGTTGAACTCTGAGCCAGTCACATGCACAGCCATTATTTGGGTCCAAACAAAATAAACCTGCACAAAGAATCATGGGAGAAAAGTGTCCGTCTAGTGTTCCAGTGTTTCTACCCTGCTAACTTTTTCATTTCCAAAGAGCCCTTCGAAGTGACCAGTTTTGAGCACTTTGGTTTGAAACGACCCTTCAATATTGAGGCAATGATTGTTCTGACTCAGAAGTGCCCTTCAGAGGTGGATTTATTATGTTTGGAAATTGGAACGCAGCCCATCAATAGACCATATACAGAGCAGTGCCATGACAGGTATGAGGGATAGACATGTGCTGCGTCCCAGTTCGCCTACTTATACTATGTCCTAAAAGTATGCATCATGTCACCATAAACTGGCATGTCAATCATCTTGTCACAGTTAAAATCCTCCACATTTTATTTAATTTAATTTCCTACCGTACTGGAGAGAAAAGAAGTTGCAGGTGCACTGTTTTCAATGGCATCCAGTGGTGTAACTTTGTTTTAAAAAGTGGGTGGGACAGGTGTGTGTGGGGTAGGCTACAATAACATTACGATGTCCAGCAATCGATTTAAATAGTACATTGGGTTATATTGATTGTATAATGAGATCTTATATATGTTGTTAGTGCCGAGAATCTTGCCGTGAATAAATACATAGATCAGACTATTAACGTATAGGCTAATGGTCTAACGGCAGTAGGCTACTTTTGCCAAGCGTGTCAGAGGTTCGGATTCTAATCCGCACTATTTTTTTTTCTCATCAAAACCGATTATGTTTATCAGTGATTTTATATCAAGCAGAGACACGATTGTGTGCATTTTGTTTTGTGATTCCACCAGAACGAATAGAGAAATCTCTGCGGATTGCAGATTGAAACCATAGACTGTAAAAAAAGATGGACGACGCCCCTTCGCTCTCTTCCATTGTCGAGAAGTGAAGCCGCCTTTGTACTGATATGGCGCTGACATCTTGGGCTTGAGTCTGCGCAGTTGCGATTTCGGGACCAGACACACGCAGTAGTGAGCAGGAAGTAAAGCCGCAAAATCAACGTCCCGCCCTCACTCTCGCTGAATCAATGACAAGCACACGCCTCGGCTACAGAACATCCCATTATGTCGGTGTGAAATAATTAATTATAGAAATTTAGATATTAAATTTAAAGCCAATCTCCTCAGTCCTCCAAAGATCCCGAAAAAAAGTATGTTGTTGCTTCAGTGACTACTTTGCTCAGAGAACCTGTCAATCACAGCTGTCAGTCATGTACGCCACAGCGCAGTTTTTATAGCATCAAATAACTAAAAACAAACACTTGACATTACATCAGCGTGATAAAAACTACAGTAAATGGCAGAGACTATCTTTGGAAAAAAGATATGTGACGTGTAATTTAATTGTTTAGTTGGTCTCACGTCCCGTTGAATAACATGGGGAGGGGGGGTTTATGAGCTATACTAGCACCGGTCACCGGGGGGCGATCGAGACGCTTCGGCTTCACTTTTCAGGGCTTTTGCGGCACGCTTGATTGAAACGGATTGAAGCGCGCGACAGCGCGTCCGAAAACAGTCTGGGGCGTGTGCGCGAGCCACAAGAGAACACTGATTTGGCTGAAACGAGATCGCACTTTGATCACTCGATTTAAAAAACAACACATTTCAGCGCTAGATCGTCTCTTATTTAACAAACGAACGAAACGAATGCTCAGCTAGTTAACTGCATGTTTTATTTACATTTATTTGTATTAGTGCCGCGAAATGTTTCAAAAGTGGTGAGGGCAATATCGACCTGCCAAAAAGTGATGGGGACCATACCCGCAAATTACGCATATGATGGCATCCGCTGTAAAAAGCTGTGTAAAGCTCCTAAGTCACTTATAATTTTCCATACCTCATATTTTGTGTTTTTTTCTTCTTCAGTGTTTCGTCATCAGAACAATCCAAAAACACAATACAAGTGTGTCTACACCTGTGTCCCACATGTTGAAAAGAGTATGCCAGAAGTCCCCGGATGGTACTACTTCCAGTGGATTTTCGAAGTGTGGATACGTGCTCACTTCAGTATGTGAGTTACAGCTTTGGAGGAGGATCCAGTTCAGAACTACAGTCGCGAGTAAAAAGTGTTCAAAAAACTACAAAACATGGCGGATGTGCGACCGTCGGTAGAGAGGTTAAGATAAGGGTTTTTTGAGTGACTAATAATCAACATTTAAGCTGAGAAAAATATTTATGTAAGTTAATGTTATCCGGGTAATATCTCATTTCCAACAAAACCGTGAACTTTTATAAAGATCCGTTTGGATAATAACTTGAAAATGAGAAGAGTCTCCGCACGAAAGACCCGTGGCTGCAGATCAACGTTCTGCATTTCTCTCCGATACAGTAGGACATGAAATTAAATGAAATGTGGAGGATTTTATCTTTGACAAGATGATTGACAGGTCCGTTTACGTGACAGGATGCGTCTAAATGTAAGCGACAGAGAGTTAAAGACGGAATTGTATGACGTGATAGCATCTCCCAAAGCACACTCAAAATTACTTTTTCTTCACAAAAAGAGTACATACTTTTAGCGCGTAGTAGCAGGCTAAAACTGACATGTCGCTCTCCTTCCCTTTAAAAAATCAAAGATGGCGCTACTGCGGTCAAGTGGGCCGCGCGTTGATAGATCTGCCAGCAGGTGGCAGCACATCAACTTCAGCGCGTGTCCTCGGGCTTGTTTCCATGCAACTGTAAACAATGAAAACGTAGGGGGGTGTTCTCTTCCCCTAACAAACTAATCGTGTCGTTCGTTGCCCTTACTAAAGAAATGGCCTATTCACAGTCGCCCAAGAAGGCTGGTATACCACGAGAGGTTTTGAAATGGCTGCAAAGTCTTGATTTAACGTTTTTTCCAAAAAACGTGCGCAGGTGAGTTAACGTACGTTGGAGAAGATAACGGCATCTCTGCAGTCGCACAAGCTTGAACAATTTAGTGGATCTCGATGTATCTGCACATAAAATCTTAAATATGTCATGTCGTTTGTTAGTTTATATTTCTAATCAAGTATAACTCATAATTTCAGCTCTATTTGCTGTTTAGTCAACTTCCGGATATTTTTTGAACTACTGGTATTAAACACTTGGTTTTATGAAGGACAAATTTGAATAAAAAATAAACTTATGAATTACCATTAAGGATGAAATCTGCTATACACTTTCCTTGCTCTCTTTTTTGACCAAAGAGACTTTTCCAACGGATACCTTGTGGCGGAAATATTTTCCTGGTATTTCCCAGAGGATTTTCATATGCACTCATATGAAAATGGAACTTCCATGGCTACCAAACAATCAAACTGGTCCCAGATTGAGAAAGTGAGTTTTATACCCTACAGAAATGACCACCAAATGACATGAAAATAATTGTTAGCCTAATTTAAATTGTATTCATATTTTTTGATATGTCTATTATGCTTCAGCTTTTTTTTCCTTAAAATATTCCAGTTTAATAAAGGTCTAGCCTTTTTGGTTGTTTAAAAGTTTCTTGTGAAGCAACACATCAGTCTCATGAAGGAGATCATAGATGGCACAATCCACTGTAAACCTGGAGCTGCAGAGCTTCTTGTGCAGGAGATTTACAGCATTCTGACCAACAGAAGGTGAGATTTCCTATTTACTTTCAGATTTCAGATTATGTAAACCAAATGATAGCCAAACATTTTTGCCATTGTTGTTGAAAACTCACATTTTGTTTTTCTCAATTCTGGTATATAAAGCCAACTTCTCATGATATAATCCATTTCCGATGGATAAAAATACATGCTTAAAGTGTGTAATATAAACATGCAAATTGGCTTGCAGCCATAATTTCGTAATGAGTCATATATGCTTCAAAGGCCAAGGACTAATTAATGTCACACCTTGTCTTTATTTGGCTTGTTTTATGCTTCCTGTAGGATCCAAACCATCCAGAGGGTGGAGCAAGGCTTCACAGACAAGGCTTATCAAGACCAGTTGCCCATGGTGGCTCGTTCAACAGCCTCAATGGCCATAAAGAGCAACTTGAGACTCAGTGAGGTTATAGCTGAACCAAACATCATCACCAACCAGTGCAAGGTCCTTGCAATCATACACAGGCACATAGAACAGAGAAAAGAGGAGAGAACCCTAGACCCAAGTGAGTAACACTCGTTGACTCATTTCTGTTTGCCTCAAGATGTGTGTCTCGTGTGATGATGTTATTGTATAGTTCATGTCATATTTTCAGTAAACAGTACATTGAATTGTCTGTGTACTTCTTGATAGGACGTTTCGATGTTAAGCCCACTCTTGGAGAACAGGCTGTCAGATTGTCTCCACTGTTAGCCCACAAGAGCGAGCCAAACCTGCTGATGAACACCAGTCAAGCAGCTTGTTAAGTGCCTGGCCCTGCATTCCCAACAGAAGGATGAGATATACGTAAGCCAAAAGACTTAATCAAGGTTCCTCAAATCCAGTCCTGAAGGGCCACTGCCTTACAGAGTTTAGCTCAAACTCTAAAAACTCACCTACCTGTGGCTGTGTTCGCAATCGCCCCCTATACCCTCATTCAATATTCCCTACATTACTCCACTAATATAGTCCACTTGAAGGAGTGAATGAATTCAGCTGTGGGTGCCATCTTCAGGTCAGACGTGGGAACTCATTCGGCACGACCCTTACAATGCATTTTGAGTATTCTCTAGCCGTTGAGTGTATGGCCCTGTCCCAAATGGCACACTTATGCACTTACGGTCTTGTGGGCAAAGTCCATGAGACTGTAGGGTGTCCCATTTGTCATTTTAGGTTTCAGAAGGGTTGCCTTCAGACCCCCTTTGCACCCTCGATTCGCACTTTTGTCAGAGCCAGCACTGAAGCGAGCTCCGCAGCAGACTTCCAGGAAAACCCTTGAAGACAGCCATATTTACAAATAGGTATTTGAAAAGTGCTTGACTTATTTAAATACAATATATGAGAAACTTAATTTTTTCGAAAAAGCACAAATGCTATCTTTTAGTGCAAAATGAACACTGCAGCCCATCTGACAAACCCCCATCAGACCTTTTCTCAATACAAAGTACACCAACATTATAATATAAAATATGATTTATTGAACAATAATAGATTATAAGCTTTGTATTTAATATATATTATTTAATACATTGCAAGTTGTATTTTGGATACCTTATATCGTTAATTTTGAGTAAAATAAATGTTTGATAAGTGCGATCTCTGGTTGCAGTCTTTGAAAACCAAAAAAGTAGTGCTTAAAGTCCTTGAAAGTCCTGGAATTTCGTTTTACCGTATCTGTACGAACCCTGTCTTCCCTATTTAAGGGTAGAGGGGTGATTTCGGACACAGCCTGTGATTTTCCAGGGATCCTGAAGACCTCGATTAGTTTGCTCGGGTTTGTTTGATCAGGGTTTGAGCTAAACTCTGCAGGGCATTGGCCCTCCAGGGCAAGATTTGAGGAACCAGTTGCTGCGTCCGAAACGGCGTACTATCTTGAGTAGGTACTCATTTTCAATAAGTAATTACTTCAGAACCGCTAAAAAGGTATGTTCTATTATGAGTTCTTTATGAGTACTGTGAATTTGGACATACTACTATTGTCACCTACTGTTTTCAGCCTACTAGGGAGGTATGCTGTTTCGGATGTAGCCCTGGTCTAAATACTTAATTTAAACAAACCATGTTGTTTTTCATGTTTTGTTTTTACAGAGCAGAGTCACAAGCAGTGTTGGGTAAGCTTTGCAAAAATTTTAGCTAGCAAAGCTACTAAAGCTAGTTCTACCCTTTAGAGAAAGTAGCTATACTATAAACTATTGTACATGGCAAAATATTTCAGACCATTTTGCTTACCCGTTTGATTAATTGAAATGAAAGCACTCAAAAGAGTCATTTATTTGCACTAGTTATGATTTAAAACAGGCAGTCTCAAAATACATGAATGATTGCTGAAATATTGTGTGAGAATTTGATATTGTAGAGAGTGTAAGTGTTATCGGACTACTTAAATAAAATAGCTTCTCTGTTGAGCAGTTAGTTTCTAATGGTTTAAAACATTTGTATGGAGAAATGTCATTAGACTAATCTACAAATAATTGATTATGGTGGTAGCAACACTGATGCCCAACAGTGTTGCTAATGTTAACTAAAACAATTACAATTTGTTTTCATTAGCTGAAATAAAACATTAATATTAGATGAAAATTAAATAGAAATGTTTCTACTGAAATAAAATGTTTTAAGTTAAATTGCTAAATTACTAAAACTAAAACATTAAAATAAATTAAAGCTAGAAATTAAAAAAAAAACAATAAACATGATAAAAGCACACAATGAAAAGATAAAAGCTAATTAATAAATACTATAATAGTGCATAATACTATACATTTGAGACCAGGGTTGGGCAGCAGAATTTTTTGTTGTTGTTGTATTTATCTGTATTGTATTAAGGGAATGTTTGTGTTTTTGTGCAGGTTTAGTGGCGTCTGGATTGGAAGCAAATGTTTTGTGGATATTGGAGGCAAATAATGAGACTGTTTAAGGTAGATGTCCAACGAAGGTCTTCAAAGCACATTCAAAATGAGGCCCTAGATATCGGAGCACAAGATTCATTCCCACAATAAAAAAAATGTCTAACAAGCATACACATCAGTGTGCATGCTGCTTTTGTTGTCAGTGCTTGAACAGAACGCATCTAAAAAAAAAAAGTTGATCAAGTTCTAAAGGCTTGTTCAGTTTGGCATTGGATTTGAATTTTCTACATTGGAATAGCTTCACCATATGGGTCAACAAATCCATTGTGATTTACTTATAAATATACAGTGCTTCAAACTTTTCATATTTTTCAGAAGAACTGATGTGCATTAATTTGTTAAAGGAATAGTTCAACCAAAACCTTTTTTTATTTATTTCATTGATTCATAAATATTTTTTTTCTTTAGAAGGCAAAAGTAGTAGTACAATATGTAAAAAAAAAACATATATACAAGTCCTTCTCAAAAAAGTAGCATATTGTGATAAAGTTCATTATTTTCCATAATGTAATGATAAAAATTTAACTTTCATATATTTTAGATTCATTGCACACCAACTGAAATATTTCAGGTCTTTTATTGTTTTTTTTATACTGATGATTTTGGCATACAGCTCATGAAAACCCAAAATTCAAAAAAATTAGCATATTTCATCCGACCAATAAAATAAGTGTTTTTAATACAAAAAAAGTCAACCTTCAAATAATTATGTTCAGTTATGCACTCAATACTTGGTCGGGAATCCTTTTGCAGAAATGACTGCTTCAATGCGGCGTGGCATGGAAGCAATCAGCCTGTGGCACTGCTGAGGTGTTATGGAGGCCCAGGATGCTTCGATAGCAGCCTTAAGCTCATCCAGAGTGTTGGGTCTTGCGTCTCTCAACTTTCTCTTCACAATATCCCACAGATTCTCTATGGGGTTCAGGTCAGGAGAGTTGGTAGGCCAATTGAGCACAGTAATACCATGGTCAGTAAACCATTTACCAGTGGTTTTGGCACTGTGAGCAGGTGCCAGGTCGTGCTGAAAAATGAAATCTTCATCTCCATAAAGCTTTTCAGCAGATGGAAGCATGAAGTGCTCCAAAATCTCCTGATAGCTAGCTGCATTGACCCTGCCCTTGATAAAACACAGTGGACCAACACCAGCAGCTGACTGGGGGTGCTTGACACTGGACTTCAGGCATTTTGGCATTTCCTTCTCCCCAGTCTTCCTCCAGACTCTGGCACCTTGATTTCCGAATGACATGCAAAATTTGCTTTCATCCGAAAAAAGTACTCTGGACCACTGAGCAACAGTCCAGTGTTGCTTCTCTGTAGCCCAGGTCAGGCGCTTCTGCCGCTGTTTCTGGTTCAAAAGTGGCTTGACCTGGGGAATGGGGCACCTGTAGCCCATTTCCTGCACACGCCTGTGCACGGTGGCTCTGGATGTTTCTACTCCAGACTCAGTCCACTGCTTCCGCAGGTCCCACAAGGTCTGGAATCGGTCCTTCTCCACAATCTTCCTCAGGGTCCGGTCACCTCTTCTCGTTGTGCAGCGTTTTTTGCCACACTTTTTCCTTCCCACAGACTTCCCACTGAGGTGCCTTGATACAGCACTCTGGGAACAGCCTATTTGTTCAGAAATTTCTTTCTGTGTCTTACCCTCTTGCTTGAGGGTGTCAATGATGGCCTTCTAGACAGCAGTCAGGTCGGCAGTCTTACCCATGATTGCGGTTTTGAGTAATGAAACAGGCTGGGAGTTTTTAAAAGCCTCAGGAATCTTTTGCAGGTGTTTAGAGTTAATTAGTTGATTCAGATGATTAGGTTAATAGCTCGTTTAGAAACCCTTTTCATGATATGCAAATTTTTTGAGATAGGAATTTTGGGTTTTCATGAGCTGTATGCCAAAATCATCAGTATTAAAACAATAAAAGACCTGAAATATTTCAGTTGGTGTGCAATGAATCTAAAATATATGAAAGTTTAATTTTTATCATTACATTATGGAAAATAATGAACTTTATCACAATATGCTAATTTTTTGAGAACGACCTGTGTATATATATATATATATATATATATATATATATATATATATATATATATATATATATATATATATATATATATATATATATATATAAATAATATTAGTGTATCAGATTATCTGAGATTGGTAACCCCACCTGCTCCAGAAAGCACCATAAAAGTCTGCATACATTTTTTATTTGGTCTTGTAAAGCCAAATCAAAAGGAACAGAGAGGAATTGAAATTATTCACTCAGTCTGCTTTCATCCATAGATCTTATCTTATTCATGCTTTCGCTAATTTAGAACCAATGTATCATGATATTTGAACTAGGGATGGCGAAAACTAAAAATTTTCTTGACCGACCACCGAGCCTTATTAGCCGGTTGAAACCGGTTAACCGATTAGTTTAAAATAATGCCACGCTATTTGAAATAACAGCCATTTCGAGCCGCGCCTGCCATTTCGCAACTCTGTCGCATCTCTCTCTGCCTCCCCCGCACACACACACACTGCCCCAGCGCCGCGCTTCCACTCACGTCACTTTTTTAAAATCCCCTACATCGCGAAACATGAGTCCCGCAAACGCGGCGCCGAGGAGCTTGTATGTAATCGGAGGACAAATGGCTCCTTAGTTTTGAAATGGTTTGGGTACAAGGTGATCACGTTGAAAATGAAGGCGTTAGTCTAGCTTTAGAAGCTCATTTGAAACATTGCAGCGGCTCATTTAAGAAAATGACAGCTCCGAAGAGACTCCGCTTTAGTTTGAGGTAACGTTAGTGCTAACAATAATAAAGAAAGATGATGATCATCATCACCTTATCTGTTACCACTGAAATGTAGATGTAATGTATTTCTACAGTATTACTACTGTATTTAAGCACTGTATCACACAAGTTGCAACTTACTGTGTCATTCTTTTTGGTAAAATGGTCCCACACACCGTTTCTTTGCACGCTTCATCCTGTCGTCTGCCTTGGCTCTAACCTCCAGTGTTTTAGCCTGTAGCCTTTACTTTTCGCAAACCTTGTGAGCGCGCGAACCCAAACGCTGTGATCTCGCGCCAAATGTTTTTATTGGTTTATTAAGTACAAACAGGCGAGTTATGAAAAATTGAGTGTGAGGGATTTGTTCACTTCACACAAAAATATCTTGGAATGAGATGGCTAACTGTATTAGCGTCTAGTCCACTGTCTATAATAGCCTAATTTAGAGATCACTTTTTTTTTTAACCGTCTACCGACAACTTTGATCGGTTAACGTTGAGACGGTCAACCATCGGTCAAACGGTCATCGGTTAGCATCCCTAATTTGAACCAACAAAGTTTATGAAAAATTATTTTCCTCTTCGCGCTTATGTGATGTTTCTGTGTTTATTCTCAACGAGTAATAACAGTCAGCAACAGGAAACAATAATATAGCACATAAGTGGTACGAACTTTTTTTCTTTCTCATTGTCCATTTATGTTTTTTGTCTTTGGAGCTTTGAAGAGCTGGGTATTCTCTTGCTCTGTGAAAAAAGAGCAGTCTGTCCATTTTCCTTAATCTTCTTTGGTGTTCCATAGAAGAAAAATAAATCGTATAGGTGTATAACATCATTTGAGCACACTGTCTGGAGCTTGTATCATAAAATGGCAATTAAACAAGCATGAGGTTTGATTGTCTCTTTGGAAAAGCATACATTCAGCATTTATTGTTTAACCCCAGTGACTCTCGGGCCTGTTGTTGCATCTCTGTTATCTCTGTATTGAGAGGGCTCTGTTTTCTTTGAAAGTAGCAGCATGTTCTCCTCCCCGCTTCAGCCAAGACCCTCTGCAAATTAGACTTCATTTAGCAAACCCACCGTGAGACAGGCAGGTTTTAGGCAAGTTGCCCGTGTGCCAGTTTACCCCCTTTGTTTCTCTCCCCCTTGTACACACACGAACACATCGTGTCACACAGTTCTTTCACTCTCACACGGTCGCTACCGCTGTCAAACATAAAGAGTGTATCTGTCTGCCATGCATCTTTCAGACTCAATTCATAGCATAAGGTTGCCATGGATATCTGAAGCGAGCATATTGCTTTTCATGAATGTGCCCAGAAATGAACTTTTTAGACCACCTCGTCTCTCTCACGCTCTGATTTTGTCACCCTCCTCCCCTTGGTGTTTTATGTCTTATATGGGCATTTAAAAAACAAATATTAGGCTTTGTGTGGAATAAAATGTCATGAGTTGTGAATGGTATGACCCTGAATGTAGTCATTTAATGTTATTAAAATCAATCTCCGCTCTCATTGATGGTCAACAATAACAGGAAATGAAAGTAGGGGGAAACAAACTATCTATAAATTACAGGAACGTCTGTCTGTCTGTCTGTGTGTGTCTGTCTGTCTGTCTGTTTGTTAATCGCATATCTCTCGAACCGTTAGTCCGATGGATTTCAAACTTGACAGGTGTCTTGCTACGGGCACGAGTAAGTGCAGTGCCGAGTTTGAGGTTGTTTGGATTAGAAATGCAAAAGATATCCTCAAAATATATCGGTAAAAGAAGCACACATTGAAGTTGTGATTTAAAAATAAACATTCTGACATTAGAGAGGGTTGTGGTTTCAAAATAAACATTCTGTCAGCTAAACATTTAGCCAGCTACACTGTTTACTTCTGAATTTTGTAGTTATTCCCAAGTAGTTAGTTGTCAGTAGTTAGTTATTATATGTAGTTCAAATTTTCCATATTTATTGTATGTCATTATGTCAGTATCAGTATTTCCTTTCTACCATGCACAAATGAAAATATCACTGAACTTTTGCCGTGTGATTGAAACAATGAGCACTCAAACACATCAAACCAACAATTACTAAAAACACACACAAAAACTGACATTGCATATAGCCTACTGTACATACTGTCAAATTGATTAACCGCCATTGCAAAAAATATACAGTCCACACACACATAGGCTATAATATACAGTATATACATATAATATAGCATACACAGACACACATTTATCTATAAATTACAGAAACGTCTGTCTGTTATTCGCACATCTCGGTAAAAGAAGCACACATTGAAGATGTTTAGATGATGTTTAGAAGGTTGTGGTTTAAAAATAAACTTTCTGACATTAGAGGGTTGTGGTTTAAAAATATCTGAATATTATATTTTATTCACGGCCATCATTTGTAGTAGCCTATTCACAAACTGTTTGCTCAAGCATAGCGTTTTCTCGGAGTTCACTGTGTAGCGTCTCCAGCTGGTCTGAACCTCCCCTGGCCCTGACTCATCACGCTTATTCATTTGTGGATGTTAACTGAATCTGTAAGTCAGTTACACTGCTTAATTCTGAATATTTTATTCTGGTGCGCTTAACGTTATCATTTTCTCAGAGTATAGGCTTCTGTGTAATAGTAGGCTAGCCTAGGCTATTCAGCAACTCAAACATACCAAACCAAAAATTACTAAAAACATACAAAAACAAGGGCATTGCACTAGTCTATCTATAAATTACAGGAACGTCTGGCTGTCTGTCTGTGTGTCTGTGTTCCGCATATCTCTCGAACCGTTAGTCCGATGAACTCAGATGGATTTCAAACTTGACAGGTGTCTTGCTACGGGCACGAGTAAGTGCAGTGCCAAGTTTGAGGTTGATTGGATTAGAAATGCAAAAGACATCGTTAAATATATCGGTAAAAGAAGCACTTAGAAGGTTGTGGTTTAAAATAAACATTCTGACATAAACACTCTGTCAGCTGAACATTAAGTCAGCTACACTGTTTACTTCTGAACATTATATTTTATTCACGGCCATCATTTGTAGTAGCCCATTCACAAACTGTTTGCTCAAGCGTAGCGTTTTCTCGGAGTTCACTGTGTAGCCTCCTCCCTGAGTCGTGTAGTTCAATTTTCCATATTTATTGTATGTCATTATGTCAGTATCAGTATTTGCTTTCTAACATGCACAAATAAAAATGTCACTGAACTTTTGCTGTGTAATTGTAACAATGAGCACTCAAACACACACCAAACCAACAATTACTAAAAACACACACAAAAAATGATTTTGCACGGGCACTTTGCACTAGTCTATTAAATTATGATGTTTTAGTGACCTAACATTTCTGTTATAATTGTCACACTCTGATCTCATTCTAAACCTGTATAACTTACTTTCTTCTATGAAACATGTTTCAGTGTTTTTTAATGGAGTCCAATGTTACAATATCTTTTATGTTCATGCAATGCATGACCACAAAATGTTTAAATCTGGTTGAAAAATAACAGCGTCATTTGCGTATATGCATTACATCTATACTATATGTTAAGCAGATCTTTCGAATGCTTCATTCTAATTAGTCCATTGCAGAATTCAGTGTTTTTGTTTAATAAACTGACTGTTTTCCAACGCAACTTTCATTGTGCCTGTGCTACTTTCATATCTTATATCTCACATATCACGCTGCTGTCTCTCTTGTCATTTGTGCCATCATGTGACTCAATAGAGTGGAGAACTACACCACATTCGCATGATTTCAACGTCACCATCACTAAGCTTCTGACAAATCTTTCAGTCTTTGTTAAACTATTTTCTGTAAATTTTGAGTTAGAATAGTTTGCAAGAGCGCAATTATAAGCCCATTGAGGCTGTGAAAGCGGACTTGTGTGTAGATGAGTTTACCTGTTCGGCTGAAGACTTTAATGTTCCCGACAACCTCTGTAATAGAGACTGAAAAAACAAGTCATTGAAAAAAACATGGAAATATCTTGAGCTTGTTCACTACAGACCTTATTTCAAGCATTTAACTAAAAACCCATTCAAAAACACCATTGACTTCAGGTCAATGGAACCGGAAGTGCTAAAATACGAATTCATTTCTGGGTTTTGGCCTACAAATACATTGTCGCGGCACCACTCTGTGGCTATACGTATAGTTTTAAAAATGACCTCTGAGAACATCTGTATTAATTTTATAGTTAGCTAAAACCCTTTAAAGGATGGCTAGAAGCTTATGAGTCTCCAGTTAAACGTAAAATAGATGTTTTAGAAAGAAGTATCTTATGCTCACCAAAGCTGCATTTCATGGAAAATACAGTAATATCGTAAAATACGAATAAAATATAAAATAACTGATTTCTGTCATAGAAATATTTAAAAATGTAATTTATTCCTCTGATGTCACAGCTGAATTTTCAGCACCATGTCTTCAGTGTCACATGATCCTTCAGAAATCATTATATTATCCTGCTTTGCTGATATTTCGTATTATTAATTTTTCTTAATATTCGTATTATTAATTACTAACAGTTGTGTTGCTTAATATTTTTGTGGAAACCTTGATTAATTTTGTCAGGATTCTTCGATGAACAAACTAAAGAACAGCATTTCATCAAAAGAACAGCATTTATTTGGATTTTTTTATTGTAACAATGTAGGTTTTTACTGTCACTTTTGATCAATTTAATGCATCCTGGCCAAATAAAAGTATTATTTCTTTAATTTTATTTAATTAAAAATAAAATCTTAATGACCCCAAACTTTTCTTGGATTATTAATATTGTTGCACTGTTTTTGTTTTTTGTTTTTTCTGTTTTAATGGACTTAGCTAAATCCTTATGATAATCTGCAAGTAAGATCATGTAATAGTTTGAACTATATGCCTTTATTTATTTATTTATTTATTTATTTATTTAGCTGTGTATATTAATCCAGGAGTTATCCTACAATAAACCCCTTCAGGGTGATTCTAGACCCTGACGGGAAGCAAAGGGTAGCCCTGTCAAGGTTTATTTTGCATTAACGTACATATAAAGCATGATGTTCTGTGCTCTCTGCACATTGTATGCTCTGTGCGTACATGTATGCGTGTATGCGCTGCCTCTTGAACAGGCGATATCTAAAGTAGGTTTCTATGGTAACAAGTCAGCTAGAGCTACAATCGTGCGGGAGATGGTGGCGCTCACTGCAAGCATTTCAGAATAAACGCACACTGGAACACATTTTGTGTGATGCTTTCCAGTGCCAACTAACTGCATGTAGACGGCTAGATGCCCTTGTAGAGGCCATCTTAGCCATCTGTTGTGTGTTTTTTCATCTGGGCCTGCAGTGCAAAATAGGGAGGATGCATATATTTGAGAGTTAGAAGAGGGGGGTTCAGATTCATTTGTTTAATCCAGACATGAACATGATTAGCCAGAAGGGGATTGGGTGTTAAAGTATCGCTCATTAACTTTTGGTTTTCCCCTCTAAAACACACCCCGTTCTCATTGCCTGTGCATCACACACTCACACATGCACATACGAACAACACACACACTTGGCGGCGAGAGCCAACGTCTCTCTCCCACCACCTTCCCAGAAAAGCATCATCATCAGGGACCAGGGTGTGGCTGTATTTGTGCCGGCATAGACTCGATGACAAGTGGCAATCACATTGGAGATCATTGTTAATTCTTGATAAAGTAATATCAATACATTTAATTTGCTATAATTAAATTCTAGAATTTATTAAATAGTATAAATTATGTATATCATTCATATATAATTTAATAATATTCTATATTTTAAGAAGAGCAGATTTTTTTACACAACTGTTTACATTGATAATAATAATAAATGTTCCTTGAGCATCAAATCAGTATTAGAATGATTTCTGAAGGATCATGTGACACTGAAGACGAGAGTAATGATGCTGACATGACAGGAATAAATTACATTTACATATATAAAATTTGAAATTGTAAAAATATTTCACAATATTACTATTTTTGCTGTATCAAATAAATGCAGCCTTGGTGAACGTAAGATACTTCTTTTACATTTTTTTAAAAAAATCATCCCGATCTAAAACTTTTGAACCTATATATAATAAATATAAAATGTCTAATATATAGCATCACTTAGATATTTTATTTGCTATCATTAAATTAGATATTATTATATCATCAAATATTTTATATGCAATATATATATATATATATATATATATATATATATATATATATATATATATATGTATACAGTGTGTGTAAATATATATATATATATTATATATATATTATATATTATATATAATATTTGATTATATCATTACATATAAATTAAATCCTCTGTAAATATATTCATTTACAAGTAGATTTTGGAATTGAGAAAAGGAGATTTTTAACAGCTTTTTTACAATTAATGCCTAAAAGGCAACATTTTGGATGTCTCCCTTATCAGATCCGTCCATGTGATGTCTTGGAGTCTCCGCCATTGAGCTGATGAGTTGAATCAGATGTGTTTGATTAGAAAGAGTCTGAAAACATGTACTGTTAATGTGCCTCCAGTAACAGGGTTGAAAAAACGGTCTTAAATGCCTTGTGTGATAATAGAGCTCAGAAAGCCTTGTATCTTATTATATTTAGTGTCAAATATTAAAGTCTACATTTTGTGTTTTGTGGCTGTGCAGTGATGCTATTCTTGAAATAGATCACTATATTTGTGGGCACTCAAGGCAAGAATGTTAAACATGGTGTAGCAGTATCAACACATCAGACAAATTGTTATTGTCAGAAGACATGCATGGGGGGTAGAGTTTGGGCTGTTCACACAGAATGTGTCCTGTGTGAGCAGCCCCTAAGACACTTTCAGTAGCAACTGCACCCCACTGGCATACTAAATGCTATTCTTGGATTCTAAATAAGAAAGTCAGCCTTCACAATTTTAGAACTTAAAATTACCTGTAGAAAGTAAATCTGTCAGCATTTTAGCCAGGACATGCTGATGTATCTTTCAAAGTGTCAGCAGATCATAAGCCAGTATTTAAAGTAATGGGGCCAGTAAAAACTTAAGTCATTGCAACGTAAATAGAGTCATTTCTAGATTGCAGATAAACATTCATAACGATTGCCTGGCATTTCTGTATTATAAATGATTTGAAAGAGCTGTTTAAATAAATTTTCTAGTGATTAATATTTTATAAATTAGTGATTACATGAGATGAACATTATAACCATGTACTGGCTGCCTTAGATCACTTCTTGTCACATAACCACCAACAGCTGATTAATTGCAAATTCAAATTAAATTTTAATTACTCGTCTATGCTAAATTGGATGTTCTAACAAATAGGGCTGATAAAGTGCGTAAAATTTGACATTTGAATGTTTCATCACACACTTACGAACATATAAAGAATCACGTGAGCGTGCATGCCATATGATGTTATATTCATCACAAGCAGTTATGTTTCATCCATGTTGCGCACAGAAGCAGCGAAGCTGAAGAAACCCACACTCAAGATGTCATCATTATCAGATTTACTATATATATATATATATATATATATATATATATATATATATATATATATATATGTGTGTGAGTGTGTGTGCCCATG
Organism: Siphateles boraxobius; assembly: GCF_051911475.1. Classification (NCBI taxonomy): domain Eukaryota; kingdom Metazoa; phylum Chordata; class Actinopteri; order Cypriniformes; family Leuciscidae; genus Siphateles; species Siphateles boraxobius. The sequence continues at coordinate 15,626,256 of NW_027508919.1, forward strand.
TATGTATGTATGTATCTATTGTACATGTATATAGTCAGACAGAATATGAATTGAATATTTATTGTTTTTATCTTGAGTTTAATGCAGCAGAGATGTAACCAGCATTAACCATTCTTTTAGAGGAGGGGTGCCAACTGGAGGCTTTTACTGGCTTGCAGCTTGACTCCCCCAAAACCCCACCTTTCTCTGTCTGCCTATAGTGTGCTGATCCATTTTTTGGGTGGTTGTCGATTTGTTGTTTTTGTATCCCACACTTGAGCTTGTGTTACCTCGTATATAAACACATAAATAGAATATATACAGGTCTGAATGTCTTAACACTCACTGGGTTTGCACAAGCCTCCGCTGAGATGCCACACTGAACCTCCTCACACAAGAGAAGTCAACTGAAAAAAATCGGTGTTGACAGCAGCTCTCCTCTGTGAGGAACAGGGTAGTAGCAGGAGCGAGAGAGGGAGGAGGGAGTGAGAGAGAGAGAGAGAGAGAGAGAGAGAGAGAGAGAGAGAGAGAGAGAGAGAGAGAGACTTGTGCACTGAGAGCCTGCCTCAGCCTATATTGTGGTAAGCAGGCAAGGGAAGGCGTTTAAGAAGCGGACTTTAAACCCACAGGCGCAACACTGGTCAGTGCTGTAGAAACCCCCGAAATCAAAGGACAGAGCAACATGGAGGAGGACCTGGATGAGGGACAGACCCAGAAGGGTAAAGGAATGCCTTTTATCTCCTTTGTTTCCCCATCCATCCTTCCGATTGTGTTGTTTACCTTTGTGCCTAATCCCTTACTGCGTTTCATTGTCTTTGATTTTGTGGATTATAAAATGAGGTTATGAAAATGATCTGAATAGGTTATTTTGTGTGTGCTGGGAGAAGTGTTTTCTGCCGTATTTTTAATGAGAATTGTTTTAATTAATTCACCAATGATGTATTTCATGCACTGTGATGCATTGCATGAATTTTTATTCTTTGAAAATATGAAAATAATGTGGCAGAGCAAATTTGATCCTTGTATGTGTAAAAAAAAAATTTATTGATAGATTTTTGATAGGACAGTGATTGTGTAGAGGGGTGTGTGCAGGGGCTGGATCCTGTGTGTGTGCGTGTGTGTGTGGACCATCTGATGGGTCTGTCTTTGTTTGCCGCGCATTTCTGTCAGTCTGTCTGAAGGAGGCAGGAGACAGATCCGTCTTCTGGATGCAGTGGACATTTATATAATTGTCTAAATTCTGCCATTGTTTCCCCCTCTTTCATTTCATATTCCTTTGCTTGCTCCTTCTTTTGTGTGCAGGAGCATTTGTTTGCTTTGTGTGAGAGGGAGCTTGCTATTTATAATACCACCATTTGCAGAGGCTGAGTTTCGAGCCCGGGAGGAAATCATTGTCTTTTTTTTTTTCTTTTGTGGTCTATAGAGAAAACATTTGGCGAGAAGCTAAAGGAAAGGGAATAAAAATAATCAAAATACCAGCCTTCTGAACTATTTCCACCTCCTCTCGCTCCATCTATGACGGCTCTTTATATTTCATGGTTTTTTCTTTCCCCTCCTCCCCTCTAAAGCAGTGTGATGAAAGCAGCCATGTCAGGTCTGCTGTGCTTAGACTGTCAGTGAGCTTTAGCACATGAAATATTGTAGGATCACTGATTAATGCTCAACCTGACAGGGTGATTTGGTGTTTTATTTTTGTGTTTATTGTTTGTTTGATATCTTGAACCAATAGATGCCATGATTGGTTGGATCTAGTCATTTAATCTGAGAACCACAAATGCATAAAGCCTGTTAACACTGATCTGTTTTGTTTATTTTTTCTGTATTTTTAATGTGTTTTGCATTTATTAGCTAGACATTTGTTTGTTTTGTTTATATAGAAAATGCTTATTGTCCATAAAGTGCACCAGATGCACTTCATGATAAAAATGCAAGTCTTGGATATGATGTATGTCTCATTTGACCTGGTTTTCTTTTAATATCTTTTCATATGTACTGAGTGAGAATTCCAAATGGATCTGTTGAAATCTGGGAATCCCAACTGATGCACAATTTAATTCCATAAATATTCTTACTCTTATTATTATTATTATTAAAACATTTGAGGTATTCAACATTGTGTCATTTACGTTTATAGATTTGCCAGATGCTAAAGTGACTAACTTTGCATGTAAGGTATACTTTATTTCCTTTTCTTATTTAAATCAATTCATGTATTCCATTGGAATCAAACCCATTTGAGCTACAGTAATACCTTACAGTTTAGTAATAAAAGGAAATGTTTGCATATTTAATGCACACTTCCCTAATTCAGTGACATTTTACCTAATACATAATAATTACTAATGCTACATAAACTGCAAAATACTAGTTTCTTAACTCCATAAAATAAAATCTGAAGTCCTTTAATCAGCTGTTGTTTATTCACATACGTGCATTGACCGGTGCACTGACCCTATCGCTGCACAATAGATGAAGTGGGGAACTAAGCGGCCTCATGGGAGAATGGACATTTCATTACCTCTCATGATTATTGGATTAGAGGACATTAGGCCGTTAACACACAGATACCATCCCACTCCTCGTCTTTTATTTATAGCTTTTACTTCCACATTTCTGTTATCGCCACTGTTGACAGAGTACAGTTTGTTAGATGGGCTCTTAGCAGTCCCTACTGACAGTGTGACATCACATCAATCATTGATAAATTCCGATAGGTGTTTATAAAAGTGAGTGTTATAGAATCTCACAAAATGATACAGTGTGAGGTCATTTACACACACATGTAGCCATGTAAATGCTTCTTATTCTATCAAATAAAGATAAATGGTTTAACACAGATTTTCGTTCACTACCTCACAGGTGTTTTGTCTGCCAAGTCAATACCCCCACGTCTTCTGCGCATGTGTCTACATTCTGACATCAGATACTGACAAAAACTGGGCAATTTCAAAATCTCATGGTAACGTTTGCTTGCAAAGTCAGATGTAATGAGCTGATTCTTAATAGTTACCTGTATTTTATTAACTTACACTCACTTATATAAGATATTTTGAGCACATCATTGCATGTTGTTATGCCTCTTGTGCTATCTTTAGTAGCTCAGCATGTAACAAACTCCTGATTCATTATTAATGCCCAAATCGAGTTATGATTGTGACTGTCAGATGCATTGCGCATCGTTTGCATCGAACCTTTGAATTATGCCATCAGTATTAATCCTGTGGTGTAAATATACTTCTCTTTTTCTCTAAGGTGTGATGGATCTCCAAAGCACCATTGTTTTAAACTGCGATGTTGAAATGGAAATGCAATTGTGAATGAATTCTATACCTCTGCGGGATGCACGTTATCTGGCTATCTCGTTTCCTTCCTGTACCCCCCAAATATTAGATGCAACCCTCTAATCTGGACACTCCTATTGTTCACACACTCTGGTCAAACCTCTCAGGGACACTGAAGTTTCACTAATTGTCGTCAATATTGAATCATATAGCTAATAGAAATAGTGAATAATAGAAAGTGAATTCATTGCACTATTGTTCTCCCTGATGTTTCCAACAGGTCAAATGACCATGAGAACAGAGAGTGGAATATGAAACAGGTTGAATATTTTACAGGAATTCTGTTTTCTACACATTTGGTGCATTTCAAATCCATATACAAATAAGCTACATAGAAATGGGTTCTGAATGGGTTCTTTTCTGCTGAGGGAAGGTATCTTGGAAGACCCTTCTAGCTGTCTAGTCAGGGATAAAGTCGTGTAGTCTTCGCCGTTCCTGCTGCGTTCGGCACTGGACTGTTTCCCCCCTGTAATCCTTGTGAATTTGTCTCCCATTCAGCCCATTTGCCGCTGAATGTGTTGACACACGGCGCTGAAAGTGGGTCATGGTGCTTGCAAAGGCCCGGCCCATTCTCAGGGCCCGCACCTCCATCGCCATGGCAACCCTGCTGGTTGATTAAACATGCGCAGAGAAGTCGCGTAGACGTGCGGTGATGAAAACACGCTCGCTTTCAGTGAGGGGCCAGTGATAGAGACACAGCGCCCCTCATGTAGCCACTTGATGTGATTGAATTCAATTGAATTTGAATTCTTTTTATCTGAACAGAAAAACAGCATTATGGGTAATGAAATGCTAATCACTTTAAATTGACAAATTATTCAAATCCTTTTGAATATTGTTAAAACAAAGGCCGAAGAGGGTCCAAATGAGCTGGTTATGAATGGAGGGTATTTGACTGTGGGTGTAAAAAGGTCACATTAAACAGTAAAACAAAGCGTTGTTTGCTGCATGATAACCAACACTTGCATCTGTTTTCCTCTCCATCTGCCTGTTTCTCTTCCACTCTTTTTCTTTCATCTGTCGCGATCTCTTATCCGTTCACTCTCCCTTTCCCTCTCCCCTCTGTGCTGCGGATTAGCGTTAGCGCTAGCAGCCTTTTGTTGTATGGTCTTTGAGTGTCCTGTGAGAATGTTTCCCCTCTGAACATGTGTGGATATCAGGGTGAGCACCGGTTCGCAGAGAGCTCACAGTTCCAGGGATTAATTGGAGGTTGGGGGTGGGGCAAGGCGGGAGTGGCACTGGGGCTGTCAGACTGACAGATGGGCGTTGGGGTTGGGTGGGGTGATCAAGGGACATGGGGGAGGTTTGGGGGATGTGGGGTGGGAGCAGCCATTGCTTTATTATTAGAGGACCCTCCGGGATAGTGCTTTTGTTTACGTTGTTTGGGTTAGGCCTGTCTTTTGTGTACATAATTTTTGGTTTAACATCTGAAAACAATATCCAAATGCCAGTGTTATTTTAGTATTATTTATATATTATTATAGTATTTATTATTATAATATTTATTAATATTAATATTTCATTTTAATTGTTTTCTCAAATATTTCTGTTTAGCTTATTTTTTTGTTTTTTCAGTTTTAGATTTAGTGATTTTACAGTAATTCTGCCTATTTGATTTCAGTTAGTTGCCAAGGCAACATTTCTCATTTTTGATCAAGGTTTTTTTTTTTTGAGTTTGAGTTTCAAGTTCTAGTTTTCATCTAATATTTTTGGGTATTTCATTTCTGATTTATACTATGGGGCTGTTGAATGTTTGAATCTGATTGGTTGATGAACCTTCAAAAAGGTGTGTAATTAATTTCAGGGAAATGCACGGCTAAAGTAGTTCAAGGCGGGAATCATTTGGCAAAGTGATGTATATAATACATGTCCATTTCACTTCGCCAAATTATTTCAGTCAGATATTTCAAAGATTCAGATCAGTTATTTCAAAGACAGCCTACAGCAAAAGAACCAAACCCCATAATGGCAATGACCACCAAGCAAATAAATATATAGTAAACAATAGGATAACAATTACAAATTATTTTCATGTTTTTTGCCACAAAATTATGTTTTATTATGTACGCCAATGACACTCTAACTCTCACTCCTATTAAAACTATATAGTACTGTAACATACTCACACAGAAACGTTTTGTCAGTGCTGCTCTGATGATTTTTTTAAAGTAGTAAAATAGTTTAGTTTAGCAACTTAAAAGCTACATGACATTTCTCACTAGCGATGTAATAACGGCGCTGTTCTTGAAGGAGATAAACTTACAGTTTCTATATCAGTATAGACGCTGCTGCTGTACACTGTTGTGAAAAGCACAGACTAACTTTATCTCTAATAACTGCATTAATCTGCTATCAATGACTCAAGCCTCTGTTACTAGCACCGAAATGACTTTAGCAACGGAGGCTTGGGATGAGATCCGTAAGAAATTAGTTCTACGCATAAGAGCGTTTTAAGGACTAAAACCTGACAAATGTCTTGAAATACATCATCTGACCAATGTCTCGAGGTGTGGTAGCCGTGGTATAAGCAGAATAATAGACTAAGATCCATTGAATTATTGGAAAATAATGCGGACGAGGTGTAACTTATTACAATTATTTAAATAAATGTTGTTTTTTTTAAATAGTTTTAGTTAACAGTGCTGATGAACGCATTAAAGTAAAATTCATCTGGAAAAGTTTTAGTTTTATTGTGTAGTAGATTAAGTATATCTATGTTTATTTTATTAATACATGAAATTTCAGACTGGCTCCTCAAACTGCAAATATTAAACTGTGTAAATGTGATAATTACATTAAGCATTAGTGAATCTTAAATTCTAATTTCCAATGATAAAAGAAGCTATAAAGAAGTTTTTATGCAATGATTAAAAAAAAAGAAGTTATTTACCATTCTTGATCTGAATGCATGGGAAATACATGCATGGTTTTAGCTTATGTTTATTAATAAAAAGGAGTATTGTCTAGAAACTCTCTGTATCTTTTGTACAAGTAGTTGGCAGGTGAACATTATTCATTAATGTTCAAACATGTTTGCACTTATCTTATGGTTCAGTTTAGTATATTGGGCTGCATTTTGGTTGCTTTCATAATGGAGAGTTGCATTGGTCTGGTAAACCATTTCTGTCTTTGGCTGCACAATAAGAACATGAGATTGCAACAGTTTGGCTGCACTGTTGTGAATCTTGCCAGTGAGGCTATCCTGTGAGAATTTGTTTTGTAAATCAGATCCTGTATTAACAAAGTGTGCAATCTGCATTCATTTTTAATGTTGTTTCATCTAATAACCTTGAGTGATCAATATAAGGCTGCATTGTAATGTAATGCAATTCGTGTTGGTTTTAGAACATGTGATTACTCTCAGCCAATCAGGAGACATGCAGTGGTTTTTCAACAGTTCAGAGAATCTCATAACAGGATAATTTTGAGCGCGCAAAGGGGCATTTCGCACGCGCGTGAACTGAGTTTTGCGGAGAAATGTTCATCTCGCAGATAAGAAAATATTTCGAGCGAACGAAAATCAATTTTGCATTTAAAATAAGTATTTGGATGTGCGCAGACGTTCTCTTTCGCATGTGCAAAGTTTCACTTTCTTGCTCCTTTCATCTTTCATACCAGCCGTGCGCTATCTAAGCGCAGACAGCTCGCTAGCTCAACACAACCCAGCTGCTAAATTCTGATTGGCTAGCTTGTCAACCAATCACAAGACTCCCTGCATCACCGACTGTGGAAGAGGAAAAATACATGGTGGAAGATATTTATGTTTAATGGCTTGATTTAAGTTCAAATGTCTACCACTCGACGACCACAGTTTATTTTTTAGCTTAATTTAAGCTATTTTTTAAGCTTATTTTTAATAGAAATCAAATCGTACTATTACTGTACATAATGACATGTCCCAGTGTTTGCTGCCCCTCAAGTGGTAGTTCTAACTTCTTTCTGAACTGCAAGTTATGTAATTAACATTAGTGAAATATGAATGTGACCGAGCTGGGGTCTCAAATTTTACACGTTTTCAGAAATGAAGATGGACAGACTTTTCCCCTTTTAATGAAATAAGTGTGTAAAAACGGTACATCACTCACATTAGAATAAAAAAGCAATCAAATAAACGTAGAAATGCAATGTAATAACGTTAAAATAATAATCAATCTACTTGATATCCTTGGAATTATTTAAACAAAAACATTCACAGCAGAGATGTTCTGTAAAACAACTATCATACTAAAAAATATACTTTATTTTCTTATATACTATTTTAGGATAGATAGTGTGCACATTGGGATGCAGGCTTGTTACCCTCTCTGCAAAAAAATAAAAATCTAATTATGAGAGTAATTATATAGAAGTCGTGTGAGTCACACACCCAAGATTTTCACTTACAGTTATATTTGCATATGTTTGCATTGTTACCCACATCTTTTTCTTTCTTTTTTTTTGCAGTGAGAGGAACAAGCCTGCATACCAATGTGAACACTATCCATCCTAAAATAGTATATAAGAAAATACAGTAAAAAAATTTTAGTATGATAGTTGTTTTTACAGAACTTCTCTGCTGTGAATGTTTTTGTTTACTTGAACTTTAATTGAAGTTTTCAATCCATTAAACAAATTAAACATAAACATCTTCAACCATGTATTTTCCTCTTCCACAGGCGGTGATGCAGGGAGTCTTGTGATTGGTTTTCAAGCCAGCCAATCAGAAAGGAACAAGAAAGTGAAACTTTGCACATGCAAAAGAGAATGTCTGCGCACATCCAAACACTTATTTTAAATGCAAAATTAATTTTAGTTCGCTCAAAATATTTTCTTATCTGCGAGACGAAAATTTCTCCTCAAAACTCAGGTCACGTGCGTGCGAAATGCCCTTTTGCGCGCTCAAAATGTGATCTTGACCAGATCCAGCTGCATGTCAGCCTTGTATGCCTCCCAGTCAGCCAATGCGGATCTGATCGCTGTACACCGGGATCAGCTGGATCAACTCACCTCGTCATCGGAGAGGTTGGCCAAGATGGTTCACGGTCTTCAGGTTTCCACACTGGGACCATCGCAGACTCAACCTGTCTCCACAGTTGTCAGCCCTGATCCAATCCCAGTTCAACGCCAAGCTCTCCCGGTAAAATTCGACTGCAAGGTTCCACGTCAAGCTTTGGCAGCGATACCGAACACGGATACGGGAGCTGAGATTATGCGGCTTCGTCAAGAGGATCGATAGATTGAGTGGTATTTCAAAGAGTTTGTTGAACTGGCAAGTTTCACGATAATGAGTACCGAATGTTTAATGGTCTTTTTCCGCGGAGGATTATCTGAACCGCTCCCGTCACTGATGCCCATTCATGATCCCCACGGTACTTTAATGCAGTATATTGACATGGCCCTTCTACTGAGTGGTTCTGCTCTCGCTGTGGGTAAGATGGAGAAGGAGCTCCACGACGCCGCATCATTCACCGAACCAGGGTCTAGTCATGTCACGCTTGACGAGCTGGAGAATCCTCACGTCACACCAACCATCAAAGCTGCCATCGGATCGGTCTATTGCTACCCTGGACTGGTTTCCAGCATGGCTTATCCTCCACTGATCTCAACGCGGAAGTCCATAAAGGACTTCCTTTCTGCCGAGCCTGCGCTCCATGTCAGCCCTGATCTGAGCTTGACGTCAGCCTAGACGAGCCAGAGCTTCACGGCAGCCCCGACGAGCCAGAGCTTCACGTCAGCCCCGACAAGCCAGAGCTTCACGTCAGTCACGACGAACTCGAGTTTCACGTCTGCCCAGTCGAGCCCGCGCTTCACGTCTGCCCAGCCGAGCCAGTGCTTCACTTCAGCCCTGCCGACCCCGTGCTCCAAGAACCTGCGCTCCACTTGAGCCTTGACGAACCAGCACCTCAGGCCAGTTCTGACGAGCCTACTTCTCACGCCAGTCCTGTCGAGCCAGCAGTTCTGGTCCTGCCCGCTGCACAAGAGACTATTCGTCGCTCGTCCACCGAACATGCATTTCCTAAACCATTGTCACGTCCAGAGCCATTGTCAGTTCCTGAGCCCATGTTAGTTCCTGAACCGGTTCCTGTTCTTGCCTATGTCCCCGTAAATTCTCCCAAGTATTTTTTTTGGGGGGGCAGTAGGCTCCACGAGAGGACCATGGAGGTCGTGCCACCATGGTCTCCTGAAAGGGCTTCTTCACCGTGGCCGCCTGAAAGGGCGTCTCCACCATGGCCACCCCGAGGAGGCCTCACCACCAGGGCCGTCATCACATCCTGCTCCAACCTGGCCACCGACTCTTCCTGCTCCACCGTGGTCTTCGGTCCATCCTGCTCCGCCCTGGCCTCCGCCTCATCCTGCTCCGCCCTGGCCACCGGCCCAGTCGGGTCCACCCACGCTCTGCGGCCCAGGCCCGCTGTGGCTATGTCCTGGTCCCGTTACCCTGCACGCTCACGCTGCAAACTCACGCTGCGTTTGGATCTACCTGAGTCTGGTGTTTCATGACAGTATATAACATTTTAAATAATGTATTACTATGCAGGGAGTTTGTTGGTCTGTAAATGGTCAGATATAAATTATTAAAAACTTTTTAAACTATTTAAATGCTTGCAACATGTTTAAGACAACAAAAATATTTTTAAGGATTTTTAAAATCATTTTAATCATTAAAAAAAAATAACATAGCAAATTTGTAGATCTATTAAATACTACAAAGAATCAGATCCTGTCTATATTCTCACATTTCTTGATCCACACAGTTGCTATGGCAACTGGTTGATCCCTTGCCAAATCCACTGTAAAGCCAGGTCTGAGGTTCATTACAGCATCTTTCTTACCATATTTGACAGTATTCAATAATTCACATCCAAAGGCCTGAAATGGGAGCAGTAGCTTCAACCAAACCATGGTTGTTACATGGTTCCTGGACTTATTTTATAAGGACTGGCATATAATACAAACACTGAGTTGGGTATGAATGCGAGCTGAATCAAAGTGTATTCTTCCTCAGGAAGTAAAAATGCCAAACTACCCACACTGAAGAAAATGCAGTTTGTTTTTTATTACACTGTAATTAGTGGTATCCTGAAATTGTTACCTTAAAGAGTGAATAAAATGTATTTTATAATAAAAATGTGTTTTGCTGGTATAAATGAATGTATGTGTTGGTTAAGTGAAGTTAAATAATATTTATTTACTTGAATAAAACCAGTTTATGTAGATGTTACCATTTTTAGGTTACCACTTTTTTCTGTGTAGTATAACATACTGTACTCATTATCATATAATTTATGTTTACTTTTTGGTAAAATAATGTTACAATTATGCTTTAAGTAAAAAAAAAAAATAAAAAAAATAAGTTAAAATACCATGTTATCTCATAATGCCCAAAAGATTGTCAATCTACATTTTTATAGTAAATGTCTGGAAACTACAGCTGCTTTTTTTCTTTGTCTTTTTTTTTATAGTGAAATTAAAAAATTTCATCCAGTGCATTATTTTAACAGATAAGTGTATTAAGAATGCTAATTTAAAAAAGACATAATGAAATTTCATAAATTAAAAATTAACTGCATATTTGTTTTGTTCGAAACATAACACACTTGTCTGTGTGAAAGCTTAAAGGATTAGTTCACTTTTTAAAAAACGTTTGCTGATAATTTACTCACCCCCATGTCATCCAAGATATCCATGTCTTTCTTTCTTCAGTCGAAAAGAAATTAAGGTTTTTGATTAAAACATTCTAGGATTTTTCTCCATATAATGGACTTCATTGGGTACCAGACGGTCCAAGGTCCAAATGACAGTTTCAGTGCAGCTTCAAATGGCTTTAAACGACACCAGACGATGCATACGGGTCTTATCTTGCAAAACGATCGGTCATTTCAAAAATAAATAAAAAAGTTTAAGTTTTATAAGCACAAATGCTCGCCTTGCTCTTTTCTGTGATGCACAATCGTGACTCTCCTGTTCTAACTCGTTCATCAAAATGAACAAATCTTTTTTTGAGTCATTTCGTTCATTCAACGAAAAAGTTTTTTAAAAGGAGAACTAATCCTTTAACTCAAAATAATGAAACTTTAAAATGAAACACATGAAGGTAATCGTTTGGAAAAACTGACCTAGTGTCAAAGTCCATCCTCTAATTCTACAATCCATTTTGTTATTCATGAATCATACTGTTATGATTCACTCTGATGTATGATGCCAAGGTGAGAATTTTAAAAAGTCTGCTGCAGGGACAATTTTGCACATCATTGGAGAGTAACAAACACACACACACACACACACACACACACACACACACACACACACACACACACACACACACACACACACACACACACACACACACACACACACACACACACACACACACTCACACACACTCACACACACACACACACACACACACACACACACACACACACACACACAGAGAGAGAATGAACTGGACCTCACTGGTCTGTCAGAGTGAATGGACTGAGGATTTACTTCCAACCGTCTGGGTACTTGTTAGTCTTGTCAGGCAGAGGCTAGACACTAAGAAGAACACAGAAGACGACTTACACTAGCTTTGCTTTCTGTGCAAGAATACTGCTTTCTTAAATGACATACTGTAGAAACAGCTGACATTAAACCGTTAATGAAAAAAAATCTTTGAAGATCTTGATGATTAAAAAGCACCTTGTTCTCACCAACTGTACCTTTCAGATGAAAAACATGACCTCTTTTTGTCTTTGTTCTCTCAGGATGTATGGAGTGTTGTCTGAAATGTCTAGGAGGCATCCCTTATCCATCCCTGATTGCCACCATCCTGCTGTATGCTGGAGTGGCACTCTTCTGTGGCTGTGGACATGAAGCTCTTTCTGGAACGGTCACCATCCTCCAGAACTACTTTGAGGTGATCAGGGGACCTGGAGATGGTTTGGATGTGTTTACAATGTAAGTGAGAGCAGTACACTGAACCGGCCATTTCTCGCTGTAGATTTCCACATTTATTTATTTATTTATAAACATATCTTTATTATGAGGATTAACCCCTTGAGATGAAGCATATATACATTTTACATGCGCAAGTGCCACACTGCCAAATAAATAAATAAATAAAAATATATATGAAACTAATAATTAAAATAATGTTAGTTAGTCAGTCAATGAATGATAAAATATATTTTTAGTATTATTAAAAATAGAAAAAAAATCAATGTTTAATTGCTTTACAGCAAAATCATTTTTAAAAGCAACACAAATATTGAAAATATCTTATTTGAAAATCATTTTGAATAAAATATGACTTGTTTTTTTTACAAATATCTGTCAAAATTTTGGAAGCATTGTCATTTTTTTAAAATGTTTTTTTAAAAGAAGTCCCTGATGCCCACCAAGGCTGCATTTATTTGATCAATAACACTGTAAAAACAGTAATATTGTGAAATATTATTACAATTTTAAATACTTGTTTTCTATTTTAATAGATTTAAAAATGTAAGTTATTTCTGTGATGGCAAAGCTGTATTTTCAGTATCATTACTCCAGTTTCAGAAGCTCAAGGAACATTGGCGTGACAGAATAGAAAAAAATATTCCTCCTGTTGGTTACTCATAATATGAGTAAACTAAGTACGCCATTACTGCTTCCATAGGATTTAAGACAGTACGTAGCAGTTAAGCGCTACTAATCAAATGTCTTTGATTAATTGATCATCAGCAAGTGTGATCACCTCTATAAAAGAAGAAGTTTAGGCAGTTTGCTGGTCTAGAGTCTACAGCTGTGTGTTTACATAATGCCAAAAGAAGAAAAGACATCAGAAATGATCTTAGAGAAGCAATTGATGCTGACCTTAAGAGAGCTGTGCATTAACAGATGCCCACATTTATTTGTTAATTTATTAATATTTTTTTGCTTTTTCAAATATAAATATGGCAGATCTTTATCTTGGATTTTAGTTAGCCTTTTGTTCTGAAGATGTAAGCAAGTTTCAAAGAACTGCTGGAACAATTTGTTTCTGTTGTTGTTAAAGTACATGATAAATCTGAGTGCCACGTCTACAGTTTTAAAATATTACCATTTCCACATAAAAAATGTTAAGCAACTCAACTGTTTTCAACATTAATAATAATAATCAATGTTTCTTAAGCATCGAATCAGCATATTAGAAGGCTCTCTGAAGGATCATGTGACACTGAAGACTGGAGTAATAATTCTCAAAATTCAGCTTTATGATCACAGCAATACATTTTATTCAAATAGAAAACAGTTATTTTAATTTGTTGTAATATTTTGCAATATTACAGTTTTTCTATATTACTTTTGGTTAAATAAATGCAGCCTTGGTGAGCATTAGAGATTTCTTTCAAAAACATTAAAAAATATATGAATGTTTACAAACTTTTGACAAGTACTGTTTGTGTATTTTTCTCACCCCATTTTCTTAATTTAAGCATAGGGGAGAACAGGGCAACATAAGCCACTTTTTACATTTGATGATTTACTGAAAAATACAAGTGTATTTGTTTCAAATAGTTGAGGTTGTTGTGTACGCAAAAACAAGTCATGTACTTATTATGGTTTTAGAACATCAAAAAAAGTTAGTCCTATGGCACAACTTGCTCAAATGCACAGGTAAAATGAGCTTGGGAATTTGGGCAAATTATGCCACTGTTAAATACTGATATTAAAATGACACAACATTTATTTTGCAATAATTTTGAACTTGATTAATGCCATCCAATTAACAAAGGCAAAAACCAGTAAAGATTAAATTGATCTTTGTGTGTTAACTACAAAGGATGAGTAAATTAGCTTTTGTGTATATGTATAGCTTGTTTGTGAGTGGCTTAAACTCAACATTTGTTAATAATTTGATATGTGGTACTTCAATATTTTAACATTAATAACAGCAAACATTAACATGAACTTGTACGCAATGGTGTCACACAAAAAGAGAGAGTGTTTGTGTTGTGGCGCTCGGTCCAATCCACTTTCAACAGCCTTTCTCAAAAATAGCTTACTGTACCTTTAAATTTATGTAATACTATCCAAAGCATCTAGTTTATTTAAGATAAAAGATTGATTACTTAAGTAACATGATGAATTCACTTGGCAAGACACATTTTTGTGTGTTTTGGTTTACAGCTCTCTCCGTGTGATTGAGTCCAATATAGATTAAGTAATGTGAACTATACTGCCTTAATTTGTGGTCACATGATTACTTTTGTTAATGGTTTTTAGATTAAAAATGTATGAGTCTTTTTTTACCCACGCATATAGTCACACATTGACTTAATTTGCTCCGTTTCCCACAGCATTGACATTATCAAGTATGTAATCTATGGCATTGCCTCAGCGTTCTTTGTGTATGGCATTCTTCTGATGGTCGAGGGCTTCTTCACCAGTGGGGCCATCAAGGACCTGTATGGAGACTTCAAAATCACCACCTGTGGGCGCTGCGTCAGTGCATGGGTGAGAAATCACTGGGAGAACTTCATGCATTGGAATGTACAAAAGGGCAACGATAGAGCCACTAAGAGTTACTGCCGCACATAAACATGGCATCCGTTTATAGGCTATAAAAGCAGTGAACTCTGCGAGTTATTCTCCTCTCATTTATGCAGTGTGAAACAAGAAAGTTATGGTGTGGTTGCTGTTATTGTAATTCATTTATGACACTGATAGCTAAACTCTGCGCACTGTTCCAGATTTCGTTTAATTTTCCTTCATAGAGACATTCCTTTCTATGTATCTTACCTTACATGTTGAGTTTTCTGGGTTTCTATGAAATTCGTGATGCTTATAATTGTGCCTTTTATTTAATTCTCTTGTATTCTAAATTATTTTTTAATTTAGAGTTTGATATTTGGGCATTAGTCTTAATCCTTCTTTTCCTTCAGTTCATCATGCTGACGTACATCTTCATGTTGGCTTGGCTGGGTGTGACAGCGTTCACCTCTTTGCCTGTCTTCATGTATTTCAACATCTGGACCATTTGCCAAAACATGACCGTTCTGGAAGGAGCAAGTTTGTGTCTTGACCCGCGCCAGTTTGGTATGTTTCATAATCTGTGGGTTTCACTGCCAGATGTTTAGGTGTGGTTACAAAGAAGTTTCAGTGATCATTTGTTTTGTTGCTGTAATTGTATTATTACTGGTTGGTTATCCAAATTAAAAATGTGTAATATAATCCATTGATATAACCTCATATACCCTAAAAACAGATTGCTCTTGAGAAATTACAAAAACTATTCATTTAAGGTGTTGTGCCCTTTGGAGAGGAGAAGACTGTATGTGCAGGATCAGAGAAGTTCTTCAAAATGTGTGAATCGAATGAGGTCAGTATGAAGTATAGACAAGTTCACTAGATTCACAATTCTAATATTTTCAATTAGTTGTATAAATCATTTCCACAATGAAAAGCAATCCAAGACTCGTTTCTCTCTCTCAATATTTCTTTCTGAAAGCTGGATATGACTTTCCATCTGTTTGTGTGTGCGCTGGCTGGGGCTGGAGCTGCAGTCATTGCCATGGTGAGTTTTGACCAATACCTACAATTATACATAGCATCTGGAATACCCTACACCACTCTTGAAATCAGATTGAAAGCTGAAAGCTCACACATTACGAAATGTGTTCAAAATATCAAACATGTTTTGATATCCTCTGACTTGATGAAATTATAGTCTGAAGCTAGAAAATGTGATTCTGTGCCCATCATACACTACGCCATTTTCTGTGAAATTTGTCAACTCCGACTGCTGAAAATCTGCAGACTTTCGGCACGTATTGTAATGTGCAAATCAGGGTGAAAATCAAACTTCATGTATTCTAGCCTTTAGATAAGAAGTTTTACAAATGAATTCAGTACTGAAACTAATGTCTTAAACTAATTTTTATGAGGGGAAAAAACTGCATTTACAAAAAAACTAAATTAAGTTAACCACTAAAGGTCAGCTTAATGTTTTAGTGTTCCTTGCACATTCAAATTAACTACCTAAATGTAACATTTAAAGTATATCACTCTGTACATCAATCATGTTAATGGATTTTTAAAGTATGGATCATAACAAAATATGTAAAAAAAAAACAAAAAAAAAAACAACAACTTAGTTTTATATAATATGTAATCTTTTTTGGGAATTAATTTATATTTTTTAAATATGTTACACAGTCTATTCATTTGCTTGCTTATTTATAGCAAGTATTTTTTTCTGGCATGTTTCAATGCAAAGAATTTTTCCCTTTTAACATAATCTTTGATATCATGGTGACTGAAAGTCCTAAAGCTGACCAAAAAAAACATGTTAAGGGGTAGAGTTTAATTTCGTCCTTTTAAAATGGCAACAGCGTGTTTATTTGTGTGATGATGCGAGCTGAATTAGTGACTTCACCTTCTTCTAAACCGTAATGGGATAAAACTAAAGTAATGAAACATTTGAGCATTGGGGTGTTGTCAGCTTTCTCATATTGCACATATCCCCCCCCTTTCTCATATCCCCCCCCCCCCCCCCCGCGCCATATTTCTCTCTCTCTCTCTCTCTCTCTCTCTCTCTCTCTCTCTCTCTCTCACACACACACACACACACACACAGAGAGACGCTGGGCACGTTCTGTTGTCATGGAAACAAGGGGAAGAAAGGCCCTAGAGCTTGTATCAAGCAGCACTCAGTAATTTGCGAGGAACCATTTTCTGAAAAAGAGAATGTGGTTGTTAGTCTGGGATGATGTTGCAAATTATAGAAAGAGCTTTTCCGTCTCCTGCTGTGGAAATAGCAAATTTGACTGATTGTTTAACAATGGGGCCTTTACACCTTCTGGGAAGGGTAATAATAACCAAGCTTTTCCTTTGTCAAGAAGAGGAATTCAGGGTGTGGTCCTATTCTAATGAGCATGCATAATGTAATCTAATTTGCATAATGGTGCACTGAAGTAAACAAAATATAGTGTATGCTCCCATGCAGGACAGCAGTTCCCTCTTAACCTATTATATATATATATATATATATATATATATATATATATATATATATATATATATATATATATATATATATAATCCTTAAAATCAAGACTGCTATAACCCCACACACTTCCTTTGATTCCCCCCCTCCCCTTAATTTACACACATGTAAAACCATTACTATATTTCATAATAAGAACGATGCCAGGGCCTTCATCAAGGTATTTTTGTGCATAGGTTTGCAGCAGGCATATGAGAGGAGTCTTGCTGCTTTACAATGCTGCCTCCTGCTGGTGTCACTGCTAATTTTAGAGTGACAAACATGCGTCATCGCACTCTGCTAAGATCTTATTCCAAATACACACATTTTTTTCAATCAAATAAATGCACCCTTGGTAACCATAAGAGACTTCTTTAAAAAACATGAAAAAAAATTTATTCCAAACTTTTGACTAGTATTGGATCAAAAACCAATCATCAATTCACATTTATTTGTATAGTGCTTTTCACAATACATATCGTTTCAAAGCAGCTTTACAGAAAATGCAGGTTTTATTTACTATTTAGAGTGATCTGTTATCAGAGGTGATTGTGTCAAAATAATGTCCATTTGTCAAAAATGTACAGTTCTAAGATAGTACAAATCATGCAGATATAGCTAATATGTATTCATTGGCAGAAGCAATAGAGTGTCACAGTGCCCGCCCATTTTTTCAGTGTCACTGGTTACAGAAATACTTTTTCCAATCATTTCTCCCATAGAGATTTAAAAAAAGTCTTTGTTAAAGCATTATAAGGCATGAGCCAAGCCAATCAGCTACGAGGTGAATATCAACACTACAAACTTTGATTTGAAGCAAAACAGTTTTTGAAAATCAGTGGTACAATAATTAAAAAATACAAATGTAGACTGTGTACTTAATGTCTTTGGTGAGGGAAAGAACTACAATCCCATGAAGTATAAAAAAACGATGAGGAAATATACAACTTCTCATTTAAATTTGTTGATCGTATATATAAAAACAAAATGTTTACAAAAGTTTATGGCAAAACATGCATATGCATATGCTTTATGGGAGTGGGAGGAGCTAAAGAGCTATTTTTGCACGTGTTGCTTTTTTCAACTGCATTGGTGTAATTTTCTGTACAGCATCATGGGTAATATTTTTCAACAGGAATTCCACTGTTAAACATGATTATTTAAAAAATAAGCTGAAATAATGCAGCTTCAGCAGAAGCAAATACCACTGTAGATCTGTCTTTAAAGGTTTATAAGCTATTGTTAAAAATCTATTTCCCTATGGAGAAAATGAATGGCCTTTTTACTTCCGGAACCCTACTGTTGCACTCTATGAGTTCATTAAAGCAATTATTACAAGTTGTGTTCGTAATGATTACAATAAGAGGAGCGGTGCATGTTGATTCAGAGTTTGCGTCATCTGAAGTCTTCACAGGAGTTGGTCATCTCTTTAAAGCAACACTAAGTAAGATTTTTTACCTTAAAATAATGTTTCCAAAATCGTTTCAGTGGTTCATCAAGTCGTGACATGGTTAAATGCACTTATGCCACAGCTTTGCGGTCCTTTATCTAATATATCCACGCTATGTAAGGTTGCGTTTCTGTAGTTCTAATGAGACATAAAAAAACGACTATTTTGACTTGCTTTACGGCAAGCGTTACAATTGCTACAATTGCTCGTTTGTGATGTCGCAATACATCATACTTTCATAAAATCATGCATCATACTCTACCTTGTCTGTGGCCATTGTTGATTCCAAAGCCGGTGCTGGATAAACAGAGAGCATGTGCGTGCGCGTGCGACAGTAGGCTGCGGTAGGCTAAATTATTTACGACAGCGGTAATGGACAATTCCGCTTCCAACCTGTAGGGCGACCGCAGAGGAAAAGTCACTTGGTGTTGCTTTAAAGGTGTTGGGTCATCTGAAGTCTTCATAAGAGGCTGGATCCAAGCCGAAGCTGGTGTACTCTCTAGTTGAGACAGAAAATCAAATGGAAAATAATTAGCATAGCTACTGTTCATAACATCTCAAGTAGTACATAGTCATATGCTTTTGATCTAATATTACTGGAGTGCAAGATTATGAGATGCATTGTGTGAATGCTTGGAGAAACTGAGAGTGTGTCTGAGCCGCGGACATTATCAGGCTATTCAAGAGTTTAGGAGCCAAATGTGAAAAAGCTCTGCCTTGTTTAGTGGTCTTAGGTATCGGTACAACCAAAAGTCCAGAGTTTTGTGACCTTAAAGAGTATGATGGATTGTAGGGCAAATAGAATGCACACGAGCTGAACCATTTAAGACCTTTATAGGTCAGTAGCAATACTTTGTAATCGATACGGAACTTAATCGGTAACCAGTGCAGAGATGATCAAATTGAGGTAATTTGATCATATTTTCTTGACCTAGTAAGAACTCAAGCAGATGCATTTTGAATATATATATATATATACATTTTGTACAATATTATGTTCAAATAATAATACAATTAATAAGTAAATAAGTGTCAAATACAATTGTAAATGTTTAGTTGACCTTGTTGATGTTATTTCAATAATAAATAGATTTTAAAGAATAATAATCATTTTATGAGATTTATAAGTGTAAGTATGTTTCATAAGAACAATTTTATTAGAGTAATATAAATGCAAAGGTTTAGTTGACTGTGTATTTAATATTATATGGTGTTGTTTCAGATCCACTACCTGATGGTGCTGTCTGCCAACTGGGCCTATGTGAAGGATGCATGTAAAATGCAGAAATATGAGGACTGCAAGTCCAAGGAGGAGCAGGAGCTGCATGACATCCACTCTACACGCTCCAAGGAACGGCTCAATGCCTACACATAAGACAGGAAGCAGCAGCAGGGCGAGAGGACCCTCAGTGCTTTCACTTCCTGTTGAAGGGAGTTTTGGCACTGGTGCAGTCCAGGTGGTGTGTCGTATGACCAACCCCATGGCCAACCCATTACCTCTCGCACATTATTATTATTATTATTATTATTTTTATTATTATTAGTGCTAGCAGTAGTGTTGTAGTTTTTTCACATTAATGTATTTCATTTTTAAGAGATTGCGCTGGTTCTTTTTTCCACCACATATTACAATTTTTAAATATATTTCTTTTTTAAACATTTTAGCATCAATAAATCGAATCATTCTTTATTGAGGTTCGGTTTTTTTGGGGAAAAGCACATTTTTCATGTGTGTCTGTCTCTTAAGGTCTCATTAACAAAGACTTAAATCATGAAAAAAAATTAGGTAAAAAAAAACAATTATCTCTCTCTTTTTCTCTCTCTCTCTTTCTCTCCTTTTTTAATCATCAGAAGGTATGAAGCCCGATACCAGCAGATGGCTTGCTCATTCTGCATTATTTTGGTAAAAGAAAACTCAAAAACTGAGACAGAAAAGACAAAAAACAAAATTAAGATATAACAGATGTACCATAAAGTGTTTATTTATTATTTTTCTACGGATTTCATTGCATAGCTTATCAAGATGATTACAAAATAACAATGGTTATTATTTGCTTGCCGTGCTAGTCAGGTTCTCAGACCGCATCGTGCCAGTAGGTGGCGTTGTAACTTCTCTGAGAGGGAGAGGATCTTTCTGACGCATTAAAATCTTACTGTGTTGTCAGCGACCCCCTCTTCGGCAGCAATGCAACTCTCCCTTTACTGGAAGCAAGTGACACATGCACAAGCCTACAGTGTTATGACCCCCTCTTTTTTATTTTCCTACACAAATAGATATAGACACAGTAAAGCCTTCAGGGTTTTTATTTGATGCTTTTTGTTTTCAGCTTTTGTACAAAGTCAATGTGTAAATGTATGTACTATAAGTTAGGACTTAAACTTCAGGTAAATTCGTATTAGACTGAAAACACATTCCATGACAGGATAGGGTGGGCAGAGGGAGGGTGTTCTTCTGAAAGGCTAAGAAAAAAGACAGAGGTGAAGCAAAAACCAGGCGAGACACAGGAACGTTTTGTGACAGATCACTTTCTTTCGTTGGGTTTTTTCTTTAAAAAGGGGAGTACGACTACGAAAACAAATATTTAAAGAACATACACTATTATCTCGATGAACATTTACTCGTTGTCTTGCTAACAAGTCATTATTATATTGGATGATGGAGATGTCTTCTCATTCTTTTAATGCCTGGCAAGTCATGTTCCGTCAGTGTTTCTAAGAGCTAGTTTCGTGCACTTATTTGGCCATTTTGTGAGCTCTTTCTTGGTGTAAGTGCATTGGGTTGCCGGCTTCCAAGTCAGACCCCTGTAATGTTAGGTAAAGACTGTGAACTTAAGTGTTATATGTGGCATGGTCATGCATTCAATGGTAATCGTTTTTACTGGATAAAAAAAAAAAATAATGATTATAATAATAATAATGAAAAAATCAAAGAAAAAACAAACAAGAAAAACAGTTTTCATTCCATCTTTTTATGAGTTTGTTATATGCGACTGTCTTGCTGGGTCATCCCCTTTCTCATAATGTGAAGTAATTTGAATCCTATGCTGAATACATTGCGCTGAAACTCCTACTCTTCTATGGTTTAGTGTTTGATTTGTGCCTGTTTACTTTGTGGTGATCTCTCTAACTCCCACCGAGTCCTCCTCTTTCTATTACTATTGCTTGTTGAGCCCCTAACTTAATGCTTTCTCTCTCTCTCTCTCTCTCTCTCTCTCTCTCTCTCTCTCTCTCTCTCTCTCTCTCTCTCTCTCTCTCTCTCTCTCTCTCTCTCTCTCTCTCTCTCTCTGACTCTCTCTCTCTCTCTCTCTCTCTCTCTCTCACTCCCTCCCTCTGTCCTCCTATACTAGTCTTTTTGTACTCTCACTAAAGAATGCTTAGTAGAAAGCAGTACCATTCATTTGTTTTGTACATAAATGTGCCAACAGCTTGACAGTGGCTTTTCTGATCTGTAGGGACAAACTGCTTGCATAAATAAACTACACTGGTGTACTTGTTAATAAATACTCTACGGTTGTTGTTGTTGTTCTTGACAATCTGTCTATCATGTTGGAATTCACATACACTCTAAATATTTCATCAGTTTACCTTGTGGTCAAATTTTAATTAATTGGTTTTACTTAAAATAATCTAACTAAAATGGGTTACACAAATGAAAGTAATTTGTAAAGGTCAAATGAAAAATAAATAAAGCACTTTGAGAGAACAATTGCATGTGGTATAGCCTATGTTTCACATTACCATACCTACTGCATGTGATATGACAGCTTACTCATGTGACAATGTCTTCAAAGTTTTAGATGTGTTTTCATAAAAATAACAGGAAAAATTGCAGTGCGCTGCCATTAAAGATATAGTTTACCCAAAAAATGTAAATTCTGTCATCATAAACTCACCCTCAGGTTGCTGGAAACAAAATATATTTTGAAGAATGTTTTTGTTTACCCATATTATTCAAAATATCTTCCTTCGTGCTCAGCAGAAGAAAGAAATTCATACAGGTTTGGAACAACTTGAAGGTGAGTAAATGCGACCCGGTCACACTAAAGCAGCAACCGCACATCCTATGGTGAGGCGGCTGAGAGGCGTGTCAGAGCTGCCAGAAGGGGCGTGGCTTATGACTATATAAGCCTGGCCTGCTCGCCATGGAATCAGATTTAATCTCCTTCAGCGAAACATCACATCAGGGACCCGATGTGACCCTAGCTTCTTGGGCCAAGCCCTTCCCCGGGGAATCAGATTGGGTTATCAATACAGTAAAACAGGGATACTCGCTCCAGTTCGCTCGCAGGCCCCCACGCTTTCACGCAGTGATAGAGACCGCGGTGAAAGGCAGTGTAGCACACATGCTTCGCACCGAAGTGTCAAAACTTCTAATGAAAGGAGCTGTCGAGATGGTCTCTCCGTCCAAGCGAATCTGGCTTTTACAGCCGCTACTTTCTCGTTCTGAAGAAAGACAGTGGGCCCAGAACGATTTTGGATCTCAGACACCTGAACAGGGCCCTCATCAGGCGACCATTCAGGATGCTTACAACCAAACAAATCCTCGCGCAGAATTGTTTTCTCTCATTGGACCTGAAAGATGCTTACTTTCATATCAAAATAGCCCCCAGCACAGTCCATTCTTGAGATTCGCCTTCAAGGGGCAGGCTTATCAGTAAACGGTCCTACCACTCAGCCTATCGCTAGCACCTCGTGTCTTCACAAAATGCATGGATGCTGCGCTTCTCCCCAAGACAATGGGGAATGCACGTGTTGAATCCGGTTTGGCTCCGGCCAACTGCGTATCAAAGTGGACCACAAATGTGTCAGAGCTCTAGCTCTGTGGAAACACCCCGACTGGTACAAGTCAGGGGTGGACATGGGAGTGGTCTCAAGGTTGAAAGTGGTCTCGACAGATCCCTCCAACCTGGGTTGTGGAACCTTGTGTGAGAACAGACAAATCTCGCCTGCATATCAACTGCCTCAAAATGAGAGCAGTTTGCTTGGCTCTGAGGTTTTTCCTCCCAGAACTGAGTGGACACCACATCCTGGTCCGCACTGACAACATGTCGGTGGTGTCCTACATAAACCGCCAGGGTGGCCTCAGGTCGGCCAACCTGGACAGAATGGCCAGACTCCTCCTCCTTTGGTCCCATGCCAACCTGCGCTCGCTGAGAGCGGCGCATGTGCCGGGCCTCCAAAACAAGGGTGCGGATATGTTGTCCAGGGACCACATCAACCCAGGAGAATGGTCTCTCCACCCACAGGCGGCTCAAATGATTTGGAGCACCTTCGGCAGGGCAGAGGTTGACCTCTACACCTCAGAAGGCAACGCTGTCTGTCCAATATTCTTTTCGAAGAAGGGGGATGCGTTGGGCATCAATTGGCCCAACCTCCCCCTCTATGCGTTCCCTCCGGTCTCGATGCTCCCACAAGTCATCGAGATGATCAGGGAGAGCAAGTGCCCAGTCCTCCTCATTGCCCCACTCTGGTCATCCAGGACTTGGTTCCCAGAGCTGGTAGAACTGCTGGAAACAGCACCATGGCCCATACCGCTGAGGAAGGACCTCCTCATGTAGGCGAACGGGTCAATCTGGCACCCCCGCCCAGATCTGTGGATCCTACATGTATGGCCCCTCAATGGGTACCCGGTGACCTCCCAGAGGGAGTCCAGAAAACCATAAAGGAGGCTAGAGCTTGTTGTAGAAATTTTAATATTCATTGATCCCAAACAGGTATCATAAGAGAAAGAACCTATTCAATGTATAAAAGTATATGTGTGTACGTGCTTGTGCGTGACTTTTCAGGAACATATGGGACAGGACCTCTGACCTTAGGGACGGTCAGTTTTGGCCAGTTTATTTCAGTACCAGTTTGTGTCTTTAAGTAGAAACTGAACAGCAGTAAGGACCTTATCTGAGTGGGTGAAAGGTACAGCGGGTGAGGAGGAACCTTGAAAAGAGTATAAAGGCTGTCTCATATCTTCCTGTTGGGTGTCCCTCTCTTGCACAGCGTAACTTCTGTGTACTAGACTGAACCTATTCTTGCAAGAATAAATACTTTCCTTTTTGTTAATTTGACTCTGAGTGTCTCTTACGCAGTGATGATGTTTAACAGAATTTTTGCCACAACAATTTGGTGTCAGAAGTGGGATTCCTTGGAAGTGCCTTCTAGACCTGAGAGCGGACGGTGTTTGGCCACCTGGACTGAGCAGTTCCAGCTCTACCTCGTAAGCTTGAGAGAGAGGGGCCGACCGCTGTCGGGTCCGGGAGGGGCTCCACTGGAATCAAAAGAAAGCGAACCCGTGGCAACCAACATATCTCTGGTAAGAGACGTCTAAAATATTTTCTTTTGGGGAAAAGTATTTTGTTTCGGGTATGAAATGTGAGTGAACCATATTGGCTTAGGGCTGTTTCTGTGGTACGTAATCTGAGATTAATTGAGATCTATATATAAATCAAGAGGTTTCAAACAGATACGAGAGAAAATTATCTGAGATTAATTGAGGTCTGTAACAGATCAAGAGATTTCAAACAGATAGGTAACCTGAAAATGAGTTGTTCCGCCACGGAGCAAATTGTTTTTAGGTACTGAGGCTAATTAGGGGGAACCAGAACAGTTTTTGGTAAATCTTAATTAGGAGGGCACTAATAGTGCAACCCGACCGATTTGGGTTAAAAGGAAAAATCGGGTCTGTTGGGGACGCCTAACAGATCAGGAAAACGCTCGTTGAAGAGAAATCCACAGAGAACAGAGAAGCAGCCAATATGGGGAAGTCTCAAGGTAAGCATGCAAATTTGATACACCGGTTTTTCTATCAAATGAGAAAATTATGGGGGAAAATTTATGTTTTAGATATTGAAAAAAACTGAGAAAATACCATTATTTCCCAAGGGAGGGAACACTGAGCACAACTAGACTGAAAGTAGTGCGAGAATCAGTTGAACAGGGCAGTGAGAAACAAAAAAGGTTGTTATGGCTGTGTTCAACATGTGTAAGCAATGTGGACAAACAATGGATTGTTGTCTTAATGTTTCCGGTTTCCGGATGTTAGATATCTACTTGTTCTGTAATTAGGGTTGTTGATGATAATACCAAATTAGTAAAATGTAAAGACAACTTTGACCAAAGATTCTGGAAATCAATAATGTATAATGTTGGATATTTGTTGATATTAAGTAATTGAAGCAAAAGATATTGTCTGTTTTATAAATGAAATTATGGGTCGGGGATAATTTCCCTGGACAAGTATGACTAAAGTTAAACGAAAACTTTGTGAAAACAACTTAGAATATTTTGAGCATTTCGATGCAGCTTATGAAAAATAATGATAAAGATTATGATTCGGCTATTGGGATTGAATCCGCCACTGGTGGACTGTAAAAGAATACAGAGAACTGCTTATCAGCTCTGTTTGCATTCCTGAATGGGACACACTGCTTCAAGAGTGTGCAGTAAGTTGGAGCCGACTGAGAGTGTTTTAATTGTGGTCAGCAGGACCATCTAACATGTAACTTTAAATGCCCACTGAGAAGGTGTTTGAAAATGTGATAGTGGCACATTTCTGGTAATAATGTGGGTTTGAAAGTAGATCAGTGTTTATATGACGATATTAAAGTTTTCGTCTGAGAAAGAGTAAGAGATAAAAACAAGGTCAAAAGATTGAAGTCTTAAAGTGAATCCTTTTGAAGAAAAGATCTATAATAGTAATTTTTATAAGTGAACTGATGAATACAGGTTAATGTAAAATTACAGATAATGACTAAAAAAATGAGTTGCAAATTGTAAAAGTAACTAAAAGGATGATATAAAATGATAACTGCAAAAGATGTATGTGTATCAAAATGTATCATAAGCAGAGCGTGATAGCCTCGTAAAAGTTATTGTGAATCCTAATTGGAGATTGATAAACTCCTAGAAAAAAAATAATTAAGTCAGTAACTAAGTCATAGTTTAATAATTAAGTATTAAACTATGATAATTGAGAAATTGACAACTAAAATCGAGTACAGTAGTACGGTTGCTAAAATGTAAAATGTGTAGAAAGGCATCTGATTAAACAAACAGCTTGAAAAGTTGACCATGAAAGAGCTAGAAGCTGATGTTTTGCTTTCAAAAGATGAGTCTGCTATTGGCTGTAATGAAACAGTTCGCTTATCTAAATCTGATGTGTGCTGTGGCTGAAACAGCCAGTGCGACAGAGACTCAATCTGAATGGAAATTTGTAATGTCTAGATTCCCTGACGTGGGCAAAAGACAACTGTAAAACTATTTTTATTTGAAAACACATGTAATTTCTGGCAAAGATGCCTTAAGCTGGGCTAGAGTTAAAATATGGTAGATAAAGTTTGATGTTAGAAGTTTATGAGAGGGCAGTGTACCAGTCTTGAATGCCTCAGAGTCTCTCTCATTCAATGTTAGCTAAAAGCTGTTATCTGAGCCTGTGTCATAAGTGATAATAAGCTATTTATAGTAAAGCACAGTGTTTCAGTTGAAAACCATAGACACAGAGATGTTAAAAGAAATCATTACCATTCAGAGGGAAATTTGTATTTAAATGTTAAAAATGTTAAAAGTAAAACTGAATGACTTTAAAGAAGTCTTTAAAATAATGCAGACCTTAAACGATAGAGGTGACATTTTGATTAGCGTATTTTAGGACCAGTAACAACTTTGTCTCATTTAGTCTCCACCATTCAGGACCGATGGCTCCGGCTACAGATGAAGTACACTGAATGTACCGTTGTGATCTAAATTCACTGAGTATAGTCTAAGTAGCTAGGTTGCTGCTTTTAAGATAGTTAATGGATTTAAGTGATTAAATACTGTTGTTATTAACCTGTCTCCCTGTGAACACTATTAGGCAATCGGAATGGCTCTGGTGACTCTTGAACGTGCCTTTCCTAAGCTCCAGAAAACAGCTGAGTTCTGTTGAAGAAAACTGATTGTATTGGGAAAGAGCGGTCACCAGTGTGTACGTGTGTACGAGTGGCTACTCAATGACGGGATGATCTTCCTGGCCAGGGGACAGCCTAACGCAGGGGGTCACGAACATTGGGCACCTCCGGATGGAGGTGTTATTTGTGAGAAAGGTATGAGAGTTGAGCGCTGATTACTGGAGGCCACCGGGGTCAGCAGAGCATTGAGAAGTGAGATGGGCTGTGAGGTGAAAATTAATGTTACGGCAGTCTGACCCAGAAATGTGAGTTCCTCTATACCACTCACCAGAAACCGCCTTGATTGTATGGCTTGTTTTTCATTGTGACAAGTGTCTGCAACTATGCCAGGGGACGACACCCTGAAGAGAAGAAAAGTAAAGATAAATAGCTAACGGGAGTGGGCTTTCAGGAGCCAGCTGATTTCATGAGGTGATTGCCATTATTTGCTGCGGAGACAGTAACAAAACTTAATTATATGAGGGACATGATGTTGGTTGCCATATGGGCAAGTAAAATGTATAGAAGAGTTAATGTTGAGCTTGTTGATGTTGAATGTTGAGTTAATGTCACTATCTGAAAATAACCTCGACATTTGTTTTTCTTTACAGAGCATGCAGACTTTTGATGCAGGGCAGAATGTGCCCAATAAAATAATGGTTATGGATGAATTTGACTAACTATCCTGGCCTAGATTGTTATTGTGGCAGAAAGAAACAAGGCCACACCTGCGCAGCGCATAACTTAAGATTTTCCTTTTGCAGAATGTCAGGAAGGATTGCAGAAAACAGAACTAATTCTGTTCCAAATGTATAAATATTGTGTTGTGGACATGAGCAAAGTGGGTTGAGTGTTTTTCAGGGTAAGAGGACCCCGAGTGCTATTAAGTGAGGAAGAAATTATTTAGTGATAAGATGATTTGTAAAATGAGAAGAAACAGAGTTGAATTGGACAAGTGTTGAGAATAAACTTGAAATTCTTTATGCATATCATCAGCAAGGTGAACAAATGGTGAAAATTCCACAGGTCACACCAATAGGCACGAGCGGCAAGACAAGCGGTCACTAACAAAATACTTAAGGTCTCCATTCACAGGTGAAAGCAGGCAAGAAATGGTTCACTCCAGTGGGGGTGCGGTCGTGATTTAAGGGAAAACCTTATAAGGATCAGAAAATGGTTGGAGAGTGTGACACCTGGGTCCAAGCCTCTCACCTTAGACAACACCAACAGGCCTCAACCATCCAATAGAGCACAAAGTGAGGGATTCAAGGACGTGCTAGTAACGTACCTCCCGAACCAGCGATGGAAGACCATGGCTACGGCATGCAAAGTGTCACCCTGGTGAAGACGGATTGTCCATGTGGCAAACGAGATGACCAACACACCTGGAGGAAGATGCACCAACTAATGGTTTGAGTTTAGCAAAAGAATCTGTTTTTGTGATGATTTTGATGATTTTATTTGATTGAATCAAAATAGGGCTTAGATCAAATGATTTGATTTGTTAAGGATTCATTAGAAAATATTTCAGGTAAATTATAGGGATTATTAATGAAGAAACTTGATTAGGCTGTCCATTAAGGGTAAGAAAGGCCGATCATGGGAGAATATGTATGGTAATAAGCTAAAAGATGGTCCGTATTTGAAATATTAGAGTTAATTTTGAACAACTACATTGGTTAAAAGAATGGATAAAAAAATATAAAACCTTTTCAGGATAGATTTTATTAAATATGGTGTTAAAAGTTAAGAAAATATGGTTAGGAAAATGGAGGCGATGTATGGAAATGGGCGTGGACTGATGGTAAATGGATAAGATTGGTTCATCTTTGGGGGGTTGGGGGTACTGTACTACCAATTTCAGCGATAGGATTATCAATATTGTTATGTTTACCATGCATTATAATGTGTTTCCAGCTCAGTACAGAGACTGGTTAAAGCTGGGAGTCTGTTCAGTTGGATGAACAAAATATGATGATACAAGTAGTGGGAGCTACTGTGACATGTGTTAAAGTGTATGTTTCGTTTTCTTTTTCTTTCTTTCTATGTATGTTTCTGATATGAACAGAAGGTTAAATGCTGTGGTTATCCGCTATGTGATGACGTACAAGGAGAGGGGTCGAAATGAGGGATTTTAATTCTACTTTTATTTCTTCGTATTTCTTAGCCTGTTGAAATGACATGTGGGTTTCAAGATGTGTAATGATAACCAGGGTGTTAAATTGATGTGTTTCATACTTAAACTATACACTATTTCTTGTTTATACTGAGGTGACTGAGGGTCCGACCTAGGTCGGGAGTGCAATAACAGTGCTTATTCATTCAGCCCGGCCTCAGATAAAGTCTTTACTTGCTTGCTAATACTTAAGGGACTATCCCCACAAAAACAGCCTAAGCTTTTTACTTTTCCAAATGTTATTTCACAAATGTTTAAGAGAGTGGTCAGTTATGTGAAAACCAGAGATGAAGAGTATAAGTGTGATGAAATGACTTAAAATTTGTTCTATTATTTTTATTATTATGATTGGGTAATCTGAATGATAAAAAGGGGGAATTGTTGTAGAAATTTTAATATTCATTGATCCCAAACAGGTATCATAAGAGAAAGAACCTATTCAATGTATAAAAGTATATGTGTGTACGTGCTTGTGCGTGACTTTTCAGGAACATATGGGACAGGACCTCTGACCTTAGGGACGGTCAGTTTTGGCCAGTTTATTTCAGTACCAGTTTGTGTCTTTAAGTAGAAACTGAACAGCAGTAAGGACCTTATCTGAGTGGGTGAAAGGTACAGCGGGTGAGGAGGAACCTTGAAAAGAGTATAAAGGCTGTCTCATATCTTCCTGTTGGGTGTCACTCTCTTGCACAGCGTAACTTCTGTGTACTAGACTGAACCTATTCTTGCAAGAATAAATACTTTCCTTTTTGTTAATTTGACTCTGAGTGTCTCTTACGCAGTGATGATGTTTAACAGAATTTTTGCCACAACAAGCTCCGTCAACGAGATGCCTCTATACTTTGAAGTGGGCAGTGTTCACGAAACGGTGTGCTACACGGGGTGTAGAACCAGCTACATGTGAGATACACCTAGTACTCTCCTTTCTACAGGAGCTGATGGACGTGGGCAGGACCACCTCCACGCTCAAAGTGTACGTGGCAGCCATAGCAGCTTTTTTCGCTACCGTGGCTGGCCAATCCTTGGGGAAAAGCGATCTCATCATTCGCTTCCTTAAGGGGGCCAGAAGGCTTAACCTGCCTTGGCCCGCCTCTGTACCCTCCTGGGATTTATCTACGGTCCTCAGGGCACCCGCGTCCAGACCTCTGGAAACTCCATGTCTGGTCCCTGGACGGGGCGCGGAGGTTCTAGGTGAACTACCCCCTGCGGTAGTTGACACCATCACTTCGCTAGAGCTCCCTCTACGAGGCACCTCTATGCGTTAAAGTGGAACCTGTTCGTTGACTGGTGTTCTTCTCACGAGGAGAACCCCCGAACTTGCTCGATCAGAGCTGTGCTTTTCTTCCTGTAAGATGGGTTGGAGCGAAGGCTGTCTCCTGAGGGGAGCGAGGAGACTAAATCCTCTTTGCCCACTCTCTATACCACTCTTGGGATTTGTCTCTGGTCCTTTCGGCACTTCAGAGACCACCCTTTGAGCCTTTGCAGTCAGCTGAGTTAAAAATTCTGTCCTGTAAAACAGTACTCCTGGTTGCATTGGCCTCCATCAAGAGGGTAGGGGACCTGCATGCATTTTCGGTCGACGAATCGTGCCTAGAATTCGGCCCGGCTAACTCTCACGTGATCCTGAGACCCCAGCCCGGATACGTGCCCAAGGTTACCACCACTCCCTTCCGGGACTAGGTGGTGATCCTGCAAGCGCTGCCTTCGGTGGAGGCAGATCCAGCCCTGGCTTTTCTCTGTCCCGTGGACAGAACGCAAAGCCTCAGGAACCT
This sequence comes from Siphateles boraxobius, assembly GCF_051911475.1. Classification (NCBI taxonomy): domain Eukaryota; kingdom Metazoa; phylum Chordata; class Actinopteri; order Cypriniformes; family Leuciscidae; genus Siphateles; species Siphateles boraxobius. The sequence goes on from NW_027508919.1 coordinate 15,657,858, forward strand.
CAGATTAGCTCTTCGTCTGTTAAGGAGGCCAGCAGAAGGGAAAGGCTGTGTCCAATCAGAGGATGGCCCACTGGATAGTGGATGCCATCGCCTTGGCTTACGAAGCCCAGGCCGCCCAGGTTGAGAGCCCACTCCACTAGGGATGTAGCTTCGTATTTGGGCGCTGGCACAAGGCGCCTCGCTGACAGACATCTGTAGAGCTGCGGGCTGGGCGACACCTAACACGTTCACTAGGTTTTATAGCCTACGTGTTGAGCCGATTTCTTCCTGTGTGCTCGCTTCAACCAGCTGGTAACACCGAAGTTCCCGCTCTTGTGTTGGCTTGCTGCGCCACTCCCCTCCACATGGAGAGGATACGTGCGCTTCTTGCTCCAGTCGAGTTCCCCACTCAGGCGAACCCTGTAGAGTTCCTCTGCACCCCTTCGGCAGTCAGACATTGTGGAGCGTCTGGCGCCAGACCTAGTGCTCATATGCTTGTGTAACTTGTGCTAGGCTGGGTTCCATATGTGGTGATCCCTGCGGCGATCCCATATGCGTATTTTTCCACGATCAGGTCCCTGCGATGAGCCCGTGTCTTTCCCTTGGCAGAGTCCGCTCTGCCGTCACTGCCTGGTGTTGCCTCCCCCTTCTCAGGCTGGAGCCACCCCAGTGACATTCCATATGTTGCACTGCCCTCCGGCCAGTCCATATGTGTATTCTCCACGTTACCTCCCTTCGGGCAGGATGTGGCTTCCGCAGCGTCCCTCTCCCCTGGAAAGGCACGCTTTCCCAGTGTTATCCAAGAGTTTCACTGTGTGGGGTATAACGGAACAGCACTGATCTCCCTCTACGCAGGTCTTCCGCCCCAGTCAGATGGAGGTCTGAGAGTCTTCCGTAGGGCGCTGGATGTGGCAGCAACTGCGCCGTTTTCCATGGGATCCCAATTACGTCGTCACGTCGACGTCACGTTGAACGTGAGCGACTGAAATGGAACGTCTCGGTTACTAATGTAACCCTCGTTCCCTGAAGGAGGGAATGGGAGACGTGACGTCCCGCCGCCACGGTTGCTGACCATCGCTGTACGGCCGTCACAATCTCGGCTCCTCAGCGAAAAACAATGAGTGCGTGCGCCCGCTTCCTGTTTATACCCGCGCTGCGGGGCGGGGGCGCGTGACACTTCTCACGCACGGCAACGTTCATTGGCTCGTTCTGTAGACACTCGAAGTTGATAGGGCTCCCTGAAGTGATCCCAATTATGTCGTCACGTCGACATCACGTCTGCCATTCCCTCCTTCAGGGAACGAGGGTTACATTAGTAACCGAGACGTTTTCCCATAGCGTCTGGCTAGAAGCAACACTTATTCCCTATTCTAAGGGAACCAAGGTTATGTTAGTTACCGATAAGTTTTTACATGCATATGATATGCATGGGTAGGTTTAGTAGTGGTTTGGGGTACGTATGTATTATTCGTTTGGTTAGGATTAGTGGTGTGGGGTGCGTGTGTATTACACACAATAAAATGTGTATCTTATGCACGCGAAAACTGCGTATCATAGCACGTAAAAACTAATTTTCATGTATAAATTCTACTATAAACACAATGCATGCAATAGACGCATTTTCATGAGAGAATTTACATTTTTGAGTGAAGTATCCCTTTAACATGAAATATTTAGAACAAACAGGTTCAAAAGTTTGGGGTCAGTTTTTACGTGTAATATATTCAATATCTTGAATATCTTGTGAGTATCTTATGCTCACCAAGGATACAATTATTTGGCCAAAAATACAGTAAAACAGAAATATTGTGGAATATTCGATGTTGAAAACAAGTGTGTTGGGGGAAAAAACAGCATTGATTTGAAATAGAAATATTTTGTAACAATGTAAAAGTCTTCACTGTCACTTTTGACCAATTTAATGCATCCTTGCAGAATAAAAGTATTATTATTTTTTTTATTTTTTTCAAAACTTAACTATATCCCAAACTTTTGAATGGTAATGTTTCTACAGGTCTGCTATTTTCATTTAGACCAGATGGAGGCAGGCTATAAAAGGACATTTTTAGAAGAAGAAATTAATGAGATTATGGTTGTAATGCTGAGTCAGAGGCGTTGAGATCCATTTGCAGAATTTTATTGACACATGCAATAAAGCAGTATATGGTAGAACAACCACAACAGTGCAGGTAGAAGGGCAATCCAAAATCCGTAACAGTACACAGGCAAGGGTCAGGGCAAGCAGCAAAGGTTCACAGAAACTAGATTCCAGGCAGAGATCAGAGTACCAGATAAGGACTAGAAACAGGGAATAACGCTCGGTAATGACAGCAGAGCAAATCAAGACTTCGCAAAGTCACAGTGAGAGACAAAGTCCAGATAAAGGGGCAATAATGGAGAACAGGTGACGAAGATGGGGATAATTAGATAAACCAGGCAGGGATGGAGAAAGATAATGATCAGAGGGAGAGATGGGAAATGCAGTCCCTTAATATTCGGATGAGGCCAGAGGGAGGCGCAGCTGAGCGTTCTGTGACAATGGTAAATGCATGCTAACCAGATGTTGCTTCAACACAAGGATGGACACATATTTTTAATTATGCATATTTTCCATTTCCAATTGACTCTGTTCTCACTCTCTCACGCTACACAATCAGAGCACAGACCGGAACAATGTGCTGACACATAAGAAAGAGCAGGCTATAGCTATTTTGATATAAAACAATCTCAGCATAATTTTTTTAAAAGTTTTATTACAAAAGCGCTCTTAATGTGGTGGGTCAGATTGCTGTATATGGCCTCAGTTCAAGCAAAGTGGGAGTGCAATCTTCCTCTTTACTATTACACTATAAAAAAAATCATGATTTATCACAACTTTTTTCTTTTGTCAAATCAACTTAGATAATTTTATTATTATATATTTTTTTCAGATTAGAGTATTTCAGATAACATAATATTTGGAGTTTCTGTTGATTAAACCAATCTCCTTTGTATTAACTCAAATTTTTAATTTCAGTGAACTCAAAATTAAGGCAACCAGGTTACTTACTTTTTTAAGTTAAACCAACCATTATTATTTTTTACAGTGAAAGTACCAAATAAACATAAATGAACATTATTCTCATATATTTATATTTTTATTTTTTATTCTTATAATTTGTAGTATTATGTTTCATGTTGTATTTGTATATGTCCACTGGAAGCCTCAGTACCAAAACAAATTCCTTGTGTGTGCAAGCACACTTGGCAATAAAGCTCTTTCTGATTCTGATTCTGATTCTGATTAGAGGGTATGTTGAAAGAACCAGTAAAACGTACTGAAATGTATCATCTCTCATTTTTATAACTGAATCAGTGTTTCAATATTTGCGGATAAAACAGCTTTTAAACAGTGTCACCAGGGCCGGCCCGAGGCATAAGCGAAGCCACCAGGGGCCCCCCAAATCGAGTTAAATATATATATATATTTTTAGATGACTTAAACAAGTGACATAAATGAATGAATGAATATTAATGAATGAATGAATAATTCAAGACGAGAAATTTTTTATTTCATGATCAATATACCTGCCAACAACTGCTGCTGTGTCTGCCAGCGTTTAAGTCATGCGCATAATCTAGACACCTCGCGAGTGCATAGACAATTCGTGCGCAACTGCGTATAGTCACGGTATCGGTTTAAGTTGGAGAAAATAGCCGCAGGGGAACTTAACCTTCTAGGTGTAAAGGTAGCAGTTTGAATAAATAATAAACATAGCATTTTGAACTATTCTCCACTTTATTATACCACACATCAGATCACTAACTCCAAAAACCCGCCACACTCCAGTACCAAGTGCTCATGAGCCATTCATATCTACGGCAAGCCATTCCTATCTACAGAAAAATACTGTAGATTGCATACACACATACAACACGCATACTACTATACCGGTATTATAGTAACAGAGTTTGCTGGATTCTGTCATGTACAATCCAACAAAGTCTGTTACAATAATAATAATAAAAACGATTTTGAGGACAGTTACACTGTATTGAGACAGTTGAGAAATAAAAATATTTTTACAGTTTTTAATAATAATTGTCATTGTTGAACCCTTGCTCTTATTATGTTTCTGATTTCTCAGTTTTGTCATTATTTTACCAAATAATTTATTTTATATGCTTTGAGACAGTTTGTTTTAAAAAGTTTCAAAGAGTTAGTAAAAGAGTAAAGTAAAAGTTAAAACTTTTTTTAAGTAGGCATCTATTTTTTATTAAGTATTTATTATGTATTAATACATAACCTCACTGTATTAATTTATAATGTATCATTATTGCGTGACATTTGTGTCAAAAATCGTCAAGCACAGGTCACTTCGCGTAGTGGGAGGGGGCCCCCAAATCAAATTCTGCTTAGGACCCCAAAAGGCTCGGACTGGCTCTGAGTGTCACATAACGTTACATTTATCTCAGAAAAGTCATTCAAGAACTATATTATTATATTTTTACTCTAATACCATTAAAAGTTATCAGAATAATGCTATTATTATAAAAACGGCCTTGTGCATTTTTACAAAATATTAATATTTAATATTTGTAAATTCAATTGTTAATTTCCTTTAATAATAATGTATCATGCTGACAGGGTTGATTGCAGTGGCAGATTAAGACTCTTTGTGGCAGATTAAGACTCACCCAGAGTGCATTCAGTTATTATTATTATTACTATATTATTATTATTACAACTTTTATTTCCAACCAAAATCGAAAGTCTGTACGACCTTGGATGTTGACGTCAATCTGACGTTGGGTTCTGACATCAACCCAAATTTCGTCACGGACAACCTAGAGTGCCTGGTCTTGCAATAATCTCTAGCTACATGGTTTTGAATAGAAAATGTAATTTTAAAATTCACTAATCTACACTCTGCCTCTTTCCGCAACTTTTTTGCAAAATTCAACGTGAAAGTGCAAGGCTGATGCTCTGTAGTGGATTCACACATACATGCGTCACGAGGTAGTTTAATTTCGATTGAAAGGACGCAAAACCGCACAGCACACTCCCATAATCTGTATGGTGCGTTTCCACTAGGCTAGCACGGAACAGAGCGAGTGGTTTCTATTCATATAGAAATTAATTTAAAACACTCGCTCTGCTCCGTATCAATAGACATGCTAGTTGAATATAATTATAGTGTAATAGTGTTGAAATGAAATGTGCGCGTCCAAAAACAAAATAATTATAACATGAAATAAAATTATGAAAATAATAAACTTTCAACAAAACATCCACGTTCTGATGAAATGGTATATATAGGCCTATAGGCTAGAAATACGTTTGAGAATGAATCGCTTGTTTTAAAAGCGAAAAAAAAAATTTGCCCGGTGCCCCCCTGGACGTGGTGACCCATGGGCACTTGCCCAATAGGGTTAATTCACCTATGATTGTAGGTAAATAGTTTACACCATTAGTTGAGAGTTTTTCCTTGAGATAAATTAACATGAACTCAAAAGTTGGCAGCCCTCTCTCAACTCAGACAGAACAGTTTGGCCTGTCTTGGCCTACTCTTAGTAAATCATGACCTGAACGTCGACAGCTTACACACAGGTGTCGTCTATCCACAATGCACGCAACAATTAACAGCGTGAGGCGAGGTAGGTGACGGAAGCCAAAATCAGCCTCATACAGGAGGTGCAGGATGGAAAAGTGTCTGGGAGCGAGCGGTCATGTGACGATGATGAGAGAACCTTGCCATTAGCCGATTATAGCGTGTAGGCTTATCCTTCTCGAACGCAGTCACACACACACACACACACACACACACACACACACACACACACACACACACACACACACACACACACACACACACACACACACACACACACACACACACACACACACACACACACACACACACACACTTCCCATCCCACACTGTTCAACTTTAGTGACCTACTCAGCCTTGAGAAATCCTCTTTCTAATCTCGGCGCGCGCAGCTCCCAATCCTCCAGTTCTTCTCAGCTTCCTGCTCACCTATTAGCATGCTAAACAGGATGCATGCGGCAATGCACTTTACTTGCTTTTATTCATTCTCCCCGAGGACTGCTAAAGGGATTTTTGTTCACTGATGATCGATTGGGATCTGATGTGTGTGAGTGTGAGTGTGTGTGTCCGTGACTGAAGTATGTATCGTCTGCTGGTGGCCCAGGTTCTACTGAGCTGCTGGAGTGTGGCACAACCTTTCTGTCCGTCGCAGTGCACCTGCGTGTACCACGGACGCAGCGATGGCACTGGCAGCAGGTAAGGACACTATTTCACTAAAATAATAATAATACAAAAAGTAGAATAAATACAAGCTATAATAAAGTTGAATAAAATTTCAACTTATTGTGTAAAATTGGCTATAAGCCTTGCCTATTTAGCATATCCTTGCAAAGGCATAATTTAGGTCCATTGCATATATTCTTGAATAAGTAGACAGACATAAAGTATAAGAAATAGGTTGAATTGGAATAAACTGAAAATTAATTGCATATGAGAAATATCAATAGGCCCTATAAGTTTTAATTATAGTAACTTTTTATGAAATACTTTTAAAACCTCCTTAAACCACAGACAAATATTTCATATAAATGTAATTTGACCAAAGTCGATAGAAGAAATGTGCACAATAAATAGCCTTTTTGAATCAAAATAAACAAGATGTTGTTACAACAAGGATTATATATTTTTTAAAATTGTAAGGTTTCTTTATACTCAAGATAGGCTATGTAAATTTAAGCCAATATGCCTATATAAACATATTATTGGCAATAAAGCTTGTTTTGACAGATTGGCACTTTAGGAAAATCTGTTAATTTCCTAATGTAGGCTATCTGAAACGTTTGCTAAATTAAATGTTTTATCCGTACATTGTTATAATAATATTTTTAAGTTTTAAATTTGGATTTTTATTTTTTAAAGGATTTTAATTTGTCATTACATTACAGTCTAATATGTAAATGTATAGATGTATTATAATTATTCACATAAATATTTAATTAAATATATTGGATTTCAAACATCCTAACAAGTTATAAATAAAAAACAAAAATAGATTTTTAACTATCACGTGGGGCATTATCTTGTGTTTATCTTAAGAGCTTAGCTTGAGAGTGTAAACACTCACAATACAGGAAACCATTTTGATTTAAATGTTTTGTTAAAGGGATAACAGAATCAGACCAGTGTGAACATAAATTATAAAATAATTCCTTGAATTTTACTTTGTGTGAGGCTATATTTCTCATAATATACTAATAAAACTCAAAATGAATGAACATCACCACACATATTGGTTGAATTGATTAATCTCTGCTCTGAAACTCTGCCACAGGTCTGTTTTATGCAATGACCCTGATATGTCAGATATTCCAGTAAACGTCCCCTTGGACACGGTGAAGCTGCGGGTGGAGAAGACAGCTGTGCGTCGAGTGCCCACTGAGGCCTTCTACTACCTGTCAGAGTTACGCTACCTGTGGATAACGTACAATTCAATCACCTCTGTGGATCCTGGCAGCTTCTACAATCTGAAAGTTCTTCATGAGCTACGACTGGATGGGAACATGATCGCTATCTTTCCCTGGGAGTCTCTGAGGGAGATGCCCAGTCTGAGGACCTTGGACCTGCACAACAACCGCTTGACAAATGTCCCTGTGGAGGCAGCACCTTATCTGGTTAACATCACCTACCTAGATATTTCTAGTAACAAGCTAACTACCCTCCCCTCTGACTTGGTGGACATCTGGCCTCCATTTTCAGGCATCCTGCCCAGTGCCAATGCCTCACAAAAGATTGTTCTAGGTGGGTAAAAATTATGATGACACACCTTAAATATGAAAAATGATGTTGATCAGGCACTATTCAAATTGCATTGACAAGTTTTTAAAATACTTTTTTTTTCATTCTAAATTACCGTAGCTTACTTTGTTGACATAAACTAAGCCAGCAAAAGAAACTAGGGATAGTTCAAATTCTGTCATCATTCATCACCCTCGGGTTGTTCCAAATTTATAAATTTATTTGTTCTGTTGAACACAAAAGAAGATATTTTGAAGAATGTGGGAAACTGTACAATTCTGGGGTAGCATTGACTTGCATAGTATTTTCTTTCCTACTATGGATGTCAGTGGTGCCCCAGAGTGGCCTGGATACAAACTTTCTTCAAAATATCTTCCTTTGTGTTCAGCAGAACAAAGAAATTCATACAGATTTGGAAATGATAAGTAAATGATGACAGGGATTTTTTTATTTTTTTACTTAATTTTTTGGGTGATCTAACCCTTTAAGGAGTCAAATTACTGGTATGAGCTTTCCCTTGTGAAATAGAAGTGTGCTTAGTTGTATTGAATGTACACTTATAGTCTACTTCATATCTTAAAAGTATATTTTTAAAAACTTGCGGATAATATAATATTATTAATTAAATAAAAGGCCACTTAAGTGTAAAGTTTTCATGACTTTCTTTACTATGTTTCTTGTTTCTATGTTTAAAAAGTGTATTGATTTATGAAATTACATTTAAAGTTAATATATTTGAAATGTACTAAATTTCAACTTTACTGTAGTCAACTAACTGGATTTATATACATTCAGGCAATAATACATTTTAATGTAATTGTAAAATAAATGCAATGAAGTGTCCGAAAATTAAGTTTTTATTTAATCATATTTTCTAACTATATTATTTCTTGAATAATTACATTTTTTAAAGTATGCTGATGTGTACTTCTTTTTTTTCCTTTTTTAAACAAGGGTTGGATCTTCCTAAAATGCTAAAATGCAAAGAATATGGGTGGATACTGTATACTGTATGTAAAATTGAAAGCAAGATTCAATAATATCCCTCTCTTTACCATGTCTTTGTAAGCCCAAGTGTGATCTTTAATTATCTAAATCTAGTCTCATTGGGCTCTCCCAAGTTAAGTACAAGCTAATCTTCTAATGGCACTTCCAACTGTGTCTGAGGATCTGAGATTTAAATTTCTTTGAAGAGCTCATCTGAGAAGAGGATGATTCATGTGTTTGCTTAGTGACATTTAAAGAACAGATTGGTGAAGAGAAAGTAAATAATTTGATAGATTCATGTGTGCTTGACCTACTGGATTAAAAAAAAGTGAGAGTACTCTTGTATGGCACTTGGTTAAAGTATAATACTTTAGCAGTTGTTGCAGTTGGTAGTTGATGATATGATATGATGGTGAAAGTTTTTTCAAAGTTTTACATAGCCTACAACTCTTAGTATTTGTGCAATTTCTTTATATGAGTGAAACTGTAATAGAAACTGTAATATGTCAGTATGCTGTTCCGAATTCAGAATCCCTCATTAATGAGTGAATCATTGAATCATTCAATCAACTTGTTTGTTCAAAAATGCTATAGTGTTTTGCTTGGAGATATCAATTTCTTTGGTGATATAATTGGCAAAATTGTGTTTAAATTGTAAGTTACTGTGTAACTTATTTTTTAATTTATTGAACTGTTTAAAAGCAAAATCACAGTCGCAATCATGTCAGTGTGTCTGAATATCAGAGTCACTGTGTTTTTTTTTCTTAGGCACGACAATACACTGCATTTTGCTCGTGTGAAACTCCAGCTGCATATTCTTTACTTTCACCAGGTGCCATTCAAGTGCAGAGATAAGCACAAATGCACAATGTGACTGGGCATTACCCTGTATCATCAGGATATTAGCAGTTGCCACAATCCAGCTGTTGAGTTGCATCAGTGGACCGTCTAATTCCTTGTTTACAGTCAACTGATCTTCATCCTGCCATAGACAGAATTATGGGTGGACTGGGATTTTAATGTCCAACACCTGATGTATGCGTACGAGCCAGACAAGACATCCTAGCTTGAGAATTTACACCAAGATTTATACCTTTCTTATTTGATGGCTGTAAACTGCTGTGTTTGTTTAGTAGTTGAATAAGTAAACCTGTGGTCTTTATTTCAGTGAGATCTTCAATAAGTGAAGTTGTCCTTCTCCATTGCATTTACATATGCATTATGATTTTATCTAAAGTGACTGACATTGCATTGAAGGTATACATTTTATCAGTTCATGCATTCACATGGGAATCAAACATGACGATAGATAGTTGGATGGATGGACGGACGGACGGATGGATGGATAGATCATATATAATTCATTGCTTTTCCTGTCCCCTAAACTGAAAGGAGATTCACATTCCTGTATTTAACATATTGCATATTCTTAGCAGATATTTCAATATTTGCAGGTCTGCAGGACAATCCGTGGTACTGTGACTGTCGAATTTCCAAGCTCATTGAGTTGTCTAAGATGAGCAGCATACCTGTGGCATTGATGGATCAGTTTCTAACATGCAGTGGACCAGAGAACTTAGCTGGTGTCCTGTTCCAGCGGGCTGAACTGGATCAGTGTGTCAAGCCATCAGTTATGATTTCAGCAACTAAGATAACGTCATCACTAGGCAGCAATGTGATTCTGCGGTGTGACGCCAGTGGTTTCCCTACCCCCACCCTTCTCTGGACTAGAGCTGATGGATCTGCATTCAACAACACAGGTATGAGGTCTCACTGTCCAAGTAAAAATGACATCAAACGTAATTGAAATATTTGAGGGATTATTAAATACACTTTCACATCTGTCTTTAAGTGTGTGCCAATTGTAGACCAATTAACATGTATACATGCTGGACAAAGTCAGACTAGTAAAATTACAGTAGGACTAATGTGTTTACATTAATTTTTAAAAAGACAAATTATTGTGTTTGTCTCAAATGTAACTTTTTAAAGTGTATGTAAACTAGGGCTGCATGATATTAGAGATTTTGTTTAAATTGTGTTATTGATATTGGATATTAAATTTAAACTAACGCCCACTTAAAGTTTATCTTTAAAAAAACGAATAATTTAATTTAACACTGTTAAATATAATCTTTGGCAAATATCAAAACGATCGTACAGTTTTCATACAGTGCATTATAATTTTGTGATGCCTATAGTATCATTTAAAATGATTTGAGTTTTAGTGTTTTTTTTTTGTTTTTTTTTACAGATTTAGACAAAATAATATAGAATTTTAATATCAGACAATTTTAATGACTGGCCAACATCAAAATAATTACCGGCATATCTGCCAAAATTGTATATATCGGTGCATCCCTATTATAAATATTGGATATAATATAAATATTATATAAATATGTATTTACATTTTAATATACAGTGCTGGTCAGAATTATTTGCCAACTTGCTAAATATGATTAAAGATGCCTGTAAAAAATGAATCTCCATTGTTTATCCTTTTGATATTTTATTCTTAAAAAATGCAAAAATCTAACCAAAAATCCAAAAAACACACAATTCTGACCAGCACTGTATACGTTATTTCATTCTGTATCAGTATTTATCTGTTGTAGGCCATTACATAAAAACAATTTCTGGCAAAATTATAATATCGGTTCATCCCTAATAATGCAAATAAATGCAGCCTTGATGAGCATAGGATATTTCTTTCAAAAGCTTACCGACGCAACGGTAGTGTATGTATTTCATCAAATCTACATCTCTGTAGATATTAATATCGGTTTATCCCAAATGTAAACCTACTTAGTTATAGCAAAATATAAAGCATTCTTTCACCTTTTTCTTACGAACCTATTGTTCAGGTTGTTACTCACCATTTCATGTCTTTGTAGTTGTGCAGCAATCTCCAGGTGAGGGGGTTCATTGGTCCATCCTCAGTTTGCACAGTATTGTGTTTAAGGATGCAGGCGATTACCTCTGCAAGGCCAAAAATGTCGCAGGGAAGGCAGAGGCCTCCATCACCCTGTCTGTGGATGGGATGCAGGCCACAACGCAGTCCCCACCGATAACCATAACCAAGCTGCCCGATGGTCAATCCGTGACTTCTTTTGCAGAGACTAGGATGCAATTGTATACTTCCTCAAGTCCCACACTTACAACCAGAGCTGCCATGACCACAATGCCACCGCTGCCAACCAAGAAGAGTCTGGGACCAGGCGAAGGAGTTCAGAGGTCCCCACCTGCTGGAGACAAACCGGCTAAGGTCCAGCAAAGCAAAGGTGACAAAGGTTTAATGATGAGTGACAAGTTCAAAAAGAAAGCTGACATCAAAGACATTGAGGTAGTGGAGGAGACAAGTGACACGGCAGTCTTATTATGGAGCGCTGAAGGTTTGCCAAGCGATACGCCCCTAACAGTGGTATACTTTCCATATGATGCGAAAGACGATAAGGAGTCGGTCGATACGGAAGTTGGTCAAGGGAAGCTGCTCTTGGAGTATCTGATGCCTAACCTGCTCTACACGGTGTGTTTGGTTACTAAGGGTTCGGTGTCTGGGAAAGAGCAATGTGTGGATTTTAGTACTCTGGATAACGGTGATGACAATGGGCAGAACAAAGTCCTGATGATCGCCAGTGGGATCGCATGCGCAATTGCGGTGCCTCTCATTGTGGTGTTGCTCTACAAGATTTTGTGTCTTTACTGTAAAGGAAACAGTAGTAGGAACAGTGGACCAGGTGAAGACCTTTCAAAAGAGACATACGTAAAGTTCGAGACGCTCACCATGAAACAAAGGTCTCTGAACGGGCAGGCGAATGATTTGTGGGCACGAAGACAGACTCAGGATTCAGAGCGGATGCTCCTGTGCTCACGTTCAAGCATTGACTCTCAGATGACGTACAAGAGTGACAGCTCTAGATCCGAGTACCTGTGCTAATGAATGGCATATCGGCTTTGTATGTTATCCTTTCCACACACAAGCTGTGGCAACATCGGTTTTAAAAGATAAGCTCTTGATATGCTGTCAAACTCAATGCCTTACAAGAGTTATTTTGACTCCACGTTGCGTTTTCTGTGTCATTTAACGATTTTTAAAAGCCATATTCTTCACCCAATCACACACAATTATGTATTTCTTTTTATATAGTGCATTGTATATAAATGTAAATGTTGTATATTATTGTATATGTCAACATATGATGAAATAGTGTTATATAGATTCATGATAAATGTTATTAAACATTTTTACTGCCTAAAATGTATGGTTTTTTTTATTATTGATTTTTGCTCACTAGAAACAAATGAAGGTTACCAGCTTCTCTTTCTGTCAGTTTTACATTTAAAATGGCTAGTATCTTTGTTACTAGGATCATATATAATGTCGAGCCGATGTGTGTTTGAATGATTAGACTATAGAATGCATTCCTCTAAATGCAACAGGTGTGTTTAATGTTTCTGTCCTCTCTTCATTTTTTGTTTCTTTCTATGTTTCTTCCTCTCTATCTTTACAGTTTTTTAATAGGGTATTTATTTGCACTGTTTGTGTGCACAGCATATGTTTTGTGTGTTGTATGCCATGCATGTCATTGAAATATCCACTTTGTTCCATTAGTATGAAATTAGTGTCAGGGGCCATTCACAAAGGATACAGTACAGCATGAGACCTGAATACTGCATAGTCCTGAGACCTGCTAGGAAAAGTGAAACTGTTTTTAATGTCACGCTGTGTCTCGTTTTTAAGATGGGCACATTGAATACTGTATATTTGTGGCGCAAGAAGCTGAAAAACCACCAAGACGATACAATGATACAAACAGAAAAATTATCAAAGATCATCTAGTGCATGTTTACATACAGTATAACATCAATTATTAATGGACCCCTCATAGTGTTTTATGTGTGATTTTATTTTGAATTGGAGGTCTATTCCCATAACGAAGAATTTCTGTGTAAATAATTCATTTATTCATTTGTTTGTAATTTCTTTCGCTAGAATGATTAAATGCACAATTTAGTAGCCTATATGCCACTCATGTCATGTGCACTACCATTAAAAAATCTAATACCAGTAAAAATAATATTAATAATAATTCCTTTTTTTCCCGCAAGGATGCATTAAATTGATCAAAAATGACATTAAATGCATTTACATTGTTACAAAAAAAGTATTTCAAATTCTATTCATCAAAAAATCCTGAAAAGGTATCACGGTTAAGCAGTTTTCAACAATGATGATAATACGATGTTCCTTGAGCAGCAAATCAGCATATTAGAATTATTTCTGAAGAATAATGTGACACTGAAGACTGGAGTAATGATCCTTAAAATTCAGCTTTGCCATCACAGGAATGTATTACATTTTAAAATGTATTCAAGAAAACAGTGATTATCTTTTTTCAGTACTAGTCTATCTATCAAGTTTAAAAGTCAGTTCAATTAGTTTGTGAATTCTGCCAAGCTTGACGTCCTGTGAGTGTGTATCAGAGCGGACATTGTGCTACATTTCCTGTCCTGCTTAAGTAGAACAGCAGAGAAGCTGTTGTCCCTGTCTACCTGACACATTTTTCCCAGAGCAGTGCATCTAATTTCTATGACAATATGACAGTTATTCGTATAATAAGATTGCGTGTAGCGGCATTTACAAGCCCAGCCCCCATCGCAACCCCTTGTGATTCTTCACTGTGCAGACACAACGACACATTATGGTTTGTGTGTGTGTGAGGGAGCATCCCATTACTCATGAGCAGCACAAAAGGTGTGTCCACTCTTACTAAATCACATGCTTAGACTGAGAAAGGCCAGGAGGTGAACTCAGGGTGACTTTTAAGTTGTATTAGTGCAGTTTTTGTGTTGCTTGAGTTCAGGCTCAGAGTCTTACATCAGTGAAAACCCTCTTCTGAGCCCTTGCTGGTTCCACCATGTGTCAAATTTACCATGGGACTGTCAGGAATTTCATACTTTGCTTCCAAAACAGCTAGAGAACAGGAGGACTGGAGAAATTGAGGCTCTGTGTATGTGACTGACACAAACCTGGCCGTCCTACAGGACTCTCACTTTCAACCAACTCAGTAAAAAAGGACACCTCTGGGATATAGATGCACATTCTGGAGTCTTTTCACTCAGGTTGTCATTTAGTTGAAGCTGGTTGGCTGTGCGTGTAAGATGTGTGGGGGTTACGGCTGCATGGTGTGGCTCAGTGATCAAGGAAACACCTAAGAGGAGAGGAAACTGAGATAGGATTATGTTCTGGTGGACGATAGCGGCCGCCTTTCTCTTGTGGTTCTGGACGGTGAGTATGGGCCCTGCCAGAGCTTCAAGCCCTGCTGAGGAAACACTATGCTGGGGTGGACGAGCCTGGGCTGGTGGAAACTTCAGCTGTGTGGGTAAGTGCATCATGTGTTCATTGAAGTTTTGTACGTGAGATGTTAATACAAAGTTAAGGGTTGTATTATGACAGGTTATTAAAAAGACACCAGCATACTTTTAAAATGAGTATGTATTATGAAAATAATTACTTAAAAATAATTTGCTTAAGTGCGAACTGAATGTATTGTTTTCAGACACTTAAATGCATTTTATTTACAGTTTATATTTATATTAGTTGAAATCAGTTATGGTTAAAATGTACTGCCAAATTTTGATGATAAAAAAGAATAAATGATAAAAATAATTTATGATAAACTACAGTTAATACAACGGTTAAATTTAAGTAATTTAATCGTATGTGCTTAGTATGTCAACAACACATCAAAATATGGGTAATTCTTTAAAGCGTGACAAACAATTATTATAATAAAATAATTTAAAAAAGTGATTTAATTACAAATGATTACAAAGTACACTTTTTAAAAGAGTGTTAAGAAATAGCCATAAAAGTGAACTCTGTTTAAGTAGACTTAAGTGGCCTTTTTTCATATTATCAGCGAATACTCTATATATTTATTTATTTGTGCAACTTGTCTTCAGAGAGCATTTAAACAATGCGCACAAGCTCAAATGAGATTTGAGAGCTACAGCAGAGGGGAATATTTGCAGCAAATTAAAAAAAAAAATTCATACAGAAATATCAAATGATCTCGGAACACTTAAAATAAAGCTAATGACTTTTTATAGCGCTTTAAATTGTGGTTACCACCCATTTTCATTGTATGAAAAAATAAGCTCCACAAACACACACTGTTCCACAAAAGAAAGTCATACAGGATTGAATGGCATAGGGATGAGTAATGACTATTGAACTATCACTTTAATATTTAAAAGGGTTGCCATTACATGTCTATAAAGAGATTACTTTTTTAAACAAATAATTTTAGGAAACACTAAATCATGAGTGCTTTTGGACTCAATGCCCAGATTTTTGCTGCTGTGAGAAAATATTAAAAACCCTCCCTTCATGATTCATTATATTTACTGTGTTTACTGTAAGTCTGTTAAATATCTATTAAATCAGAGTGTATCCTCAATATAAAGAAAAACTCCCTTTAAAGTTTTGATATTGTAAGTTATTTCTTGATGTGCTTGGCTGCATGAATTTAATTGCTTTAATATACTCATCTAAATGTTGTTGTAAATTAGTGGCTATTGACTGTAACCAAAACCATGTTGAACCTTTTTCCACTATTTGTCTCTACATATCCTAGCAATATGGCTGTGCGTTTGTGTAATCCACTCAAACAACTTCGAAGGCCTCCACTATGGTGTGTGTTGCTAGGATACAGTTGTTTGATTTCTGCAGGCATCTGCGCGATAGATGTGTGAACCTCTCCCCATTAAAGCATGAAAAGACCTGTCACACAGCAACAATGATTCACATTCTGAGTGACATTATAGGTGCTGATATGGGTAGGGAATAAAGAGAAAATAATTAGCAATTTTATGTCCAAGAAAGAATGTATTTTTTAGCCGACAGGCCTCATTTATCAAGCTTCATTTTAGGGTCACAACACCAGAGGTTTCAGGGAGGTTTCACGTTAATTTCATTTTGTGAATGTAGCCACTAATATACAATAAAATCGACATAAAGTCTTCCTCACAACTCTGAGCTTATCTTGCACCTACTTATTCAATATATTTTAATTTTTTTTTTAAATTTTAACCTTTACAGACCACAGTTTTAAATCTGATTATGAACTTGTGAGACAATGTTATATATTTAATCCGAGTGCTACTTTGATAAGAATTACATTTCTGCAGAAATGTGTCTATATTATTTACATAGACACACTAGCTTAGACACACTAGCTTATATTATTTAAACAATTAAACTATATTCACGACTCTACCTTTTTATTGCAGAACATTTTAGGCTAACATTAAAATATAAGTCCTTACAGACTGTTACACTACAGAGAAACAAACATGTAAACAAATGTTTAAACAATTAGCCTATATATATAACCGTAATTATGAGATGGCAACCCATGGCGTTCTACCTGGAGTTGTTCACGTCTTCAGACTCGGATTTATGCGTTTCTATGTCAACACTATCAACTCCGAAATGAATCTGCACCAGTCATGTGGTACATCTAGAGCTCTGTAAGTTGTTTACGTTCATTATTATTGTAATGTTATTTGCTTTGAGACATGAGGTAATTGAACACCATCTCTACTATCTCATGGCGCTTTGCAGGCGCTGCTGTGTGCATTCATGTGTTTCGAAGGAGACATGGCTTTGGAGACGCTCTAAAGGGACGGTGGGATCTTATGCTTTCAAAGCTGGCTTGCTATTGGTATTATATATTCCGTATGGAGTTCCATACGGAACTCGTATGTAAAGCACGTGGACCTGACACATCCTATTTGCTCACAACTCTTTACATTGATTTAAAATAATAAATGTCCCCCAAAAATCAGAGGGCTGTGATTGGTTGGGTGATGGAAATGGTGTTCCAGGAAAAACAAAGATCTAAGCATGTTCTGCTTTTGTAAATCATGTTTTTTTTTATATTGTAATATTATTTGTGGCTATGCAGCTTAATTTAAGATTGGGTTTAAAATCAGTTTGATTTGAACAGGAAAATGAGATGTGTACAGAAACTTGTTTAAATGGTTGTTAACTTCAAATAAGGATCAAATGATGTATGTTTTATGTATGTCATAGAAATTATGTCTGTGTTCACTGCTGTCTCATCCATAGAAAGGCAGACAAGGCAGATGTAAGCAAATAACAAGTTTATTGAAGTGCAGAGTGAGTGATGCAGGATAACTTGAGTGCGATGATGATAAGCACAGATGGTGAACACTTAACTGACGGTGAAACAATGTCTTTGCAGGATACAGACGAACTTGATGACTAGGAAACATAGGACGATGGACGAAGGAACCTCAGGACAACAGGTAAGTATTTTGAGGGTGGTTATCAGGTGAGGTGAGTCTGTAGCGTCGAGAGATGAGACCAGACACTGAGGTGCAGGAGACTGTGACTGAAGTAGTGAGTGCAATCATGACGTGCAGGTGCCGGTGATTAGAAATCAGGTGACTTTGATCTGGTGTAATGATCGGGTGCAGTGGGCGGGAGTGATGACGTGGATGGCTCCGTGACAGTACCCCCTCCTCCATGGTCGGCTCCAGACGACCGGAAACTACGACGACGGGGACGACCACGTCCTCTGGGTGCAGGACGAGTGGGATGATCTTGATGGAACTGGGTTAACAAGGAGGGATCAAGTATGTCATCACGGGCTACCCAGGAACGCTCTTATGGGCCATACCCCTCCCAGTCGACCAGGTGCTCCAGTCGATTGCCCCGTCGTCGCGAGTTGATGATGGATTGGACTCTGTAGATGAGTTCTTCTTCCGCGACTTCAGGAGGAGGAGGCACTTCAGGTTCACCGGGTTCTGTGTGGGGAGGAGACAAGGGTTCATAATAGGGTTTTAACAGTGAAACGTGAAAGGATGGAGAAATACGGTACTGTGCAGGTAGGTTGAGCCGGTAAGTAACGTTGTTGAGCTGCCTCCGGATGGTAAATGGACCTATGTAGCGGGGACTCAGCTTACGACAGGGCAGGCGAAGATGGATATCTCAGGTAGACAACCATACCTTTTGTCCAGGTTGGTATTGGGGGGTTTCTGATCTTCTGGCGTTGGCTTGTGTGGTGTGTCTCCGCACTGCCTGTTGTAGATGGACGTGAGCCCCACACTCTCTCGCTCTGCTCAAACCAGTGATTAAGAGCTGGAACCTCTGATGGTTCACCGGACCAGGGAAACAGGGCGGGCTGATATCCTAGGATTCACTGAAAAGGTGTGAGTCCTGTGGTTGACTGGTGGAGAGAATTTTGGGGATATTCCGCCCAGAGAAGGAACCGGTTCCAGCTGTTCTGGTTCTGGTGGCAGTATGACCTCAAGTACCTCCCGATCTCTTGGATCTTGCGCTCAGTCTGGCCGTTGGTTTGAGGATGATAACCAGAGGATAAACTGATGGAGACTCCAAGGAGTTTGAAGAAGGCTTTCCAGACACGGGAGATGAACTGAGGGCCTCGGTCGGATACAATATCCCCGGGAAGACCAAAATGACGGAATATGTTCTGAAAGAGTGTTTCGGTGGCTTCGAAGGCAGTAGGTAATCCACGGAGAGGGATTAGCTTGCAGGCTTTGGAGAATCTGTCGACAATGACGAAGATGCAGGTATTGGACTCGGATGGTGGAAGATCAGTCATAAAATCAATTCCCAGATGGGACCACGGACGATGAGGGATGGGCAGTGGAACCAGTTTGCCAGCGGGATATCGGGAGATATCTTGGGCCATAGCGGGCCACCAGCAGCGTTGACCTAGGAGCGAGAGGGTTCGCTGGCTACCTGGGTGTCCAGAGCCCGGAGAAGTGTGAGCTGAGTCCAGAAGGGGTAGACGGTAAGATGTAGGTAAGTAGATGCGCCCTTCTGGACCTCCCGGCGGAGCAGGTTCTGCTTGAGTAGCAATTCGAATGTCTTCATCTAAAGACCAGAGGATGGGACTGACTATCATGGCTGGAGGGATGATGGTTTCAGGATTGGTAGGTTCCGGATCAGGTTGATGAATACGTGAAAGAGCATCAGCCTTGGAATTCTTATATCCAGGTCGGTAAGTAACTAGGAAGTCGAATCTTGTGAAGAAGAGGGACCATCTGGCTTGGCGTGGATTGAGACGACAAGCTTCTCTGAGATATTCTAGATTCCGATGGTCTGTGATGACTTCAAACTTATGTTTGGCTCCCTCCAGCCAATGTCTCCACACCTCTAATGCAAGCTTGATGGCGAGGAGCTCTCTGTTGACAATGTCATAATTCTGCTCCGCCGGGGACAGCTTCTTAGAATAGAAGGCACATGTATGGAGTAAAGGAGGGTTCCCCTGCCGCTGTGAGAGCAGCGCTCCCACCCCGATGGATGAAGCATACCCACTTCCACGGTGAATGGTAATTCTGGATCTGGATGGGTGAGGATGGGAGCGGTGACGAAAGCGTCCTTGAGAATGGAAAAGGCGGTGGTGGCTTCTGGATTCCAGGACAGAGACTTGGGCCGTGTCTTGAGGAGTGATGTCAGAGGAGAGCTGAGAAGACTGTAGTTGTGAATGAATCTGCAGTAGAAATTTGTGAATCCAAGGAATCTCTGTAGTTCTTTGATGGTCGTTGGTTGAGGCCAGGTCCGGATTGTGTCCACCTTCCTCTGGTCCATCTGGATGCCCTGTTGGTCAATGATATACCCCAGAAAGTGAACTGTTGAAGTGTGGAATTCACATTTCTCTAACTTCAAATAAAGCCGTTGTTCCCTGAGGTGCTGGATAACTTGTCTCACGTGGTGCCGATGTTCAGTGAGGTTCTTGGAGAATATCAGGATATCGTCGATATAGACAATGACACACTTCTGGAGGAAGACTCGGAGTATTCCGTTCATGTAACCTTGGAAAACTGAAGGAGCATTGGACAGTCCATAGGGCATGACCCTGTACTCATAGTGCCCTGAGGGCGTCACAAAGGCTGTCTTCCATTCGTCATCCTCACGGATGTGAATTAAATGATAGGCACTTCGTAGGTCTAGCTTGGAGAATATGCAGGCACCACAGAGTTGTTCTAGGGCTGAGGGGTCCAGAGGAAGGGGATAACTATACTTGATGGTCTGTGAGTTGAGGGTCCAGTAGTCGATGCAGGGCCACAAGCCTCCGTCCTTCTTTGACACGAAAAAGAAACTGGAAACGGCAGGGGACGTTGGAGGACGGATGAAATCCTGGCGAAGAACCTCCTCGATGTACTCATCCATGGCCTTCTGCTCCGGGATGGACAGTGGACAGACTCGGCCCTTGGGTAGAGTCGCCCCAGGTAGCAGGTCGATGGCACAGTCCCATGGTCGATGAGGTGGTAGTTGCATTGCCAACCGCTTGCTGAACACATCCTGGAACACCCGGTACTCTGGAGGAATCTCCACCTTCATGTCAGACGCTGGACTTTCAATGGTAGTGGAATTGACGGCAACAGACGAAGTGGGTGACCTGGAATGAGGACGAGGAACCTTGATCACGGAGGTTAAACAGGTCTGATGACAGGAGGCGCCCCACTGGAGGATCTCACCAGTAGTCCAGTTTATCCGAGGTTCGTGTTGGAGCATCCATGGGCGTCCAGGGATGATGTCTGCGGTGGATCCTTCCAACACCAGAAACGAGATCTCCTCTGAATGCAGGCAGCCGGTACGGAGCGTCATGGTGGGGGAGAAATGTTAAATATGCACCAGGCGGAGGATGCAGAGCAGGTTGGAATAATGGACAAGCCGTAAGTCGCTGGGAGACTCGGATCGATTTCTGGATGAAGTGCTCTAACCCCATGTTATCATCATGTATAACCATCAATGAACAAATTTCAGGATCTAGGCCTTGGTGATAGGCTGTGAGGAGAGCCACTTCGTTCCATACGCTTGCCACAGCGAGTGTGTGAAATTCCAAGGCATAGGATCCCACCGATCGTGTGCCTTGTCGAAGATTGAAGAGCTGATCATGAACGGTTAGAGCGGACGTGGTCTGACCAAAAACTTCTTTGAAATGTCGAATAAAAGCTGATAACGACTTGGTTATGGGAACTTCTGCTTGCCACAGTGCTTGAGCCCACTGTAGAGCTCGGCCGGAGAGCAGAGAGATTATAAACGCTATACGCGCTCGATCGGAGGTGTACAGATGGGGTTGAATCTCGAAGTGAAGACTGCACTGAAGGATAAACCCGCTGCAATCCTCCACCTCGCCGCAGTAGGTCGCTGGTCGCGCCATGGGACCGGCAGAGGCAGCAGGTGAAGGAGTGGGGGCTGATGGCGTAAGTGCGTGCTGAACTGCGTTCACCAACTCGGCAAATGGATCCCTGACACCCATGCTTGTGCTCGTGCTCTGCATTGCGTTGGTCTGGTCTTCTGTCACATCCATAGAAAGGCAGACAAGGCAGTTGTAAGCAAATAACAAGTTTATTGAAGTGCAGAATGAGCGATGCAGGATAACTTGAGTGCGATGATGATAAGCAGATATGGTGAACACTTAACTGACGGTGAAACAATGTCTTTGCAGGATACAGACGAACTCGATGACTAGGAAACACAGGACGATGGACGAAGGAACCTCAGGACAACAGGTAAGTATCTTCAGGGTGGTTATCAGGTGAGATGAGTCTGTAGCGTCGAGAGACGAGACCAGACACTGAGGTGCAGGAGACTGTGACTGAAGTAGTGAAAGCAATCATGACGTGCAGGTGCCGGTGATTAGAAATCAGGTGACTGTGATCTGGTGTAATGATCGGGTGCAGTGGGCGGGAGTGATGACGTGGATGGCTCCGTGACAACTGCATTCAGTTTGCATCATTTTGATTAGGTTTTTCAGAGCTTTTCTTTGTGTCTTCAAAGATTCGGAGCCTTATCTGTTACTTGGCCTTGGAAAGGGCATCCAGAGGATGAACCTTGATGGTGGGGACCAGAGAAGGATCGTATCTAGGGTGGGAAGGTCTATCTTGTTGGACTTCCATTTAAGTGAGGGGACAATGTTTTGGGCTGACACACATGCAGGACAAATCAACAGGGCAGGACTGGATGGAACAGGCAGACAGGTACTACTGAAGACCTATTAATGTTAGTTTTATTTATTTATTAGATTTTTTTACATATACAGTATAAATATTGTAAATACAGTATTTTAATATTTAATGTCATCAGTGATTGTTTGGAGCCTGTTCCAAGCCTTTGGTTTATTCTTTCAGAAACTTCTCTCATCAGTGAAAAAAATCACTGGTCTCGCTGTGAACTGGATTGAAAACTCAGTCCTCTGGAGCAATGCAGATAAAGGAACGATACACAGAATGGACACAGATGGGAGCAATGAAAACACTGTCTTGAGAGACCTATCTCAGCCCAAAAGTGTTGTTGTTGATCCAAATGAGAGGTAAACATGATTATAATACAAAACTATACAATCGTTCATGGAAAGGAAAGAGGCAAGAATTTGAATAATGTACTCCTTTTAGGTTGATCTCTCCTGAAAATTAAAATGCACAATTATAGTGATATAAGTATTAAATGCATTTTTTATTTTTAAACAAATATTAAAAATATTTTATGTTATATTAAAAAAAAAACTACAAAAAAGAGCATAAACTTCAATGGCAAGAAAGTTGTTAGCATATTGAGACATAGCTTGTGGAGCAATAGGTCAGAACAGACCTTGTTACCCACAACAAGATTTTTTACATTTTTTCCTCTGTTCTCTCAGTAGTGTGCGTATTGACTCTCTGGGAGAGATGACTAAATCCTTTGTCATTTTCACAGTTCTTCTCAGGACTGTGTTGCTCAAATCCTAGTTTGCCTGCTAGCTATAAATGCTGGAGCTTTCAGACTCTCACATTCTTTCGAACATGACTGGCACATAGGTGCAGTTTTAACAGGGTCTCTCCAACAGCATTCTACAGCACACTGGCCTCACTTTTAAGTCGAAGGAGTAGTCTGAGGAGATAAACAAGTGTTAAATAAGCAATCATTTTATTTTCAATACAAATAAATCTACACTATTACATATACTGAATTGCAACTGGAAAAAAAAAAACTTTTCCAGTTTCCAAAATGAATTTGTATTGATGGAGATTGGGTCATCTAATTTATATATTTTAACTTAAAAACACTGTTTTTATAATATTTATTTGATATTTAATGTTATGTTTATATTAGGGTTGCACCGATATAAATGTCTGGTTGATAGGCCAATAATTATTTTCATGTCACAGCCAGTAACTGAAAATGGCTTGTATTAAATTCTATACTGTTTTTTCTAAATACATAAACACTAAAAACCAAAATGCTTTTTCAGTGATTTTGAGTGTGCATCGCAACATTATAATGTACAGTATGAAAAAGGATATTCATTTTGATATTTGTTAAAGATTATATTTAATAGTATTAAGTAATTTGGTTTCTTAAAGATTAACTTTGTGAGCGCGACGGCAATCTAAATCTAAGTCTAATAATAGAGGTGTGAATAGAAGTGTAACAATAATATCCAATATCCACTCATACAATCATTAAAAATGTATTCAGTCGATAAGTGGTATGGTAGAAGGTTGAAGGTTACAGAGATATGAGATGATCTATGTGAATAATGTTTAACGATGCTACACTTATATGTACAACTTTTTTTCCAGATATATTTTCTGGTTGTCCGATGGGGTGACTCCGAGTATCCAGCGTTCAGACATGACAGGTGGGAAGAAGGCGACAGTGCTGAAAGCTGCAGACACACTGTCACTGAAGGTTCTGGCTATAGACCACCGGGACAGGAGACTGTTCTGGGTTCAGCAAGGTCAAGAAGGGCACACTGCAATGGGCTCCTGCAACTATGATGGCTACATTATCAACGTATTTAATCAGCCCTTCAGGTAAAATTGAGATATCTTAATGTAAAGGTTAATAAAAACTAAAATCTTTCACATATTACACTATTATAATAAAGAAAGAAGTATTTTTACAGTGAAGATGTCCTCTCTGCTCTACCTCTAGACCACAGGCTCTGAGGATGACGATTTTCCTGGATTATGTGTACCTAATAGGCTTTAAGTCAAAAAGAATAACTCGAGTAAATAAGTACACAGGGGGCCGAGGGGAGAATGTCAATTCCAAAAGGATGCCGCACCCCCTTGCTGATCTCAAAGTGGTACATCCCATCAATCAGCCGGTGGTGGAAATTCCAACTCCATTCACTCCAGGTTGGTAATGAAAAGATTAAATTATTAATTGCTTTAATAAAATATGGTAAAGTATGCTGCAGTATGTGCATTCAAAATTGCTAAACAAAACTCATTGGAACAATTATTGTAATTATTTGTAACAATTATTTTATTATTCCAATTTTCCCACCCTTCTTTTTTTACGCTGGCGGGGAAAGAGTTACAATTTCTTATAATTATCTTAAAAATCACATAAAGAGCAACTTTATATTGATGGTCTGTGCATGGATATGCTGTTTGTTCTTGTGCAGGCTGCAATCGACACACAGGAGAGTGTGTGAAAGTGTGTTCTAGTCACAGTGACTCTGGTCTGTGCCGCTGCAGGGATGGTTTTTCCCTCAATAAACAAGGCAACTACTGTGAAGGTACAGCCTCCGTTTACTTTGTGAAACACAGTAACATCTTAGATATGTGATAGCATTAGTATAGAAATTCACAGCTTTCTTATTATTTTGTTCAAAATGTATTCGTCTAAAAAAAAAAAATCTCTCCTTCTCGTTTAGATATCAATGAATGCGCCCTGTGGAATCACGGGTGCTCATTGGGATGTGAGAATGTCCCGGGCTCTTACTTCTGCACATGCCCTAAGGGTTACCAGTTACTGCCCGATTTGAAGACCTGCCAAGGTAGGACTGGAGAATGGGGGATGGATTATGAAACACTAGCACTAGTAGCCTAGCATACCAATGAGCTGGAAGTAGGGGTGTATTAAAATGTCTCCACAATCTGCTTTTGAAGAAATATTGTATTGTGCTATTGTATATTCTATCAGTTGCAGTTCTGGCACCTCTGTCCCAACATACTGTAGGCCTACAATGCGCTGTACATTCACATCACATGTTAACGCAGAGGTTGAGTTACACACAAAGGGATACTGCAATTCCCAAAAGTTCATTATTTGCATATGCTTTAAAGCCTTTCCGGTTAAACATTTCATTCGTGTGCTGATGCACTTTTCTAACATGTGCTTTCCTGAGCGCATACACCCGAAGTGTACAGACACTTAAAGCCTGTCAAACAGCGCCTGGATACTGGACTAATTTATCTTTTGAATCTTATTTCACTAATACTGTCAATTACACACAAGCTTTGCATAACCAACAAAGTTGGTTATGTTGGTTAGACATAACCAACAAAGTTGGTTATGTCTAAAGTGAAAGCAAACAAGAAAATCGGGTGCGTGTCATATGCGTGTATACGGCCTTAAAGAGACAGTAGCCTATTAGTATGCTAAACATGCGGCCACTTAAGGGTTTTTTTTTCTTAAAGGGTTCACCCAAAAATGAAAATGATGTCCTTATTTACTCACTCTAATGTTGTTGCAAACCTGTATTAATTTCTAAAACAACACAAAACAAAGAGAAAATCACTCACTGTTGCCACAACACTCACTGCTTTTAGAACTTTAATAGTAGCTTTAATAAGTATTATTGCATAATTTATACCGTACAGTGAAGTCTATGTAGTGTTTTATTTTTATTACTGCTGTCAATCGATAAAAAAAAAAAAAATGTATTTCCGTGTCGGTGCCAGTGTCTGTGAATCTTGTCTAGTTTTGTTTGTGTAGCCGCTGTTGGTGCAGGTGTCCGTGCCGATGTCCGTGTGTCTTGTCTAGTTTTGTTTGTGTAGCCGCTATTGGTGCAGGTGTCCGTGCCGGTGTCCGTGCCGATGTCCGTGTGTCTTGTCTAGTTTTGTTCGTGTTTGTGCCAGTGTGTCCTTGCCGGTATCGGTGGATTCTTGAATGCTTCTGTTAAATAATCCTACTGTAAATAAAAAAATGAAGCACTGTTTATTTCATTTGTATATTATGTGTTGTGCACATGTAATGTGTATCTTTGTTCTTATCTTTTAATAACAAAGAAAATAATGACAAAGATTTTTATCTTCGTCACTTTGGCCTAAATGTCTGCCATTCTTTTTGATTTTATAATTTGTTACCGTGCAAGGCTTTGTTTTTAAAATAGGGAAATTACTTTGACTGTAATGCTCAGTCATTTGCAAAATAGTAAAACCAACATGAAAAAGAATCGTGATAAAATTGTGAATCGTGATTTTCCTGAAAAAAATTGTGATATGATATTTTTGCCATATTGCCCAACCCTAGCTGGTAGTCGTGGATCAGGGAGAAGGAGATTTATAAAAGGAAAAAGTGCTAGAAAGAGACAGAGAGCATCTCTAGACTTCATTGCTTATGCTCTAATTGTGCATTGAAGCATAGCCGGACAGCGCAGTGCCATAAGATAATGAGGTGACATCAGTAATAAGGAACATATTTAGTCAGCAGCTTTGCCTGGCTAAGCAGGTCAGGAGCAAAGCAACAGTGAGATTAACCCTCCATACAGTTCTCGCACCTGCGGACACTCATACACACATGCAATCAAGTTTGTTGTCATGTTTTCTGTCTGTCAGAATATTCAGAATTATTAGTGATGAGGAAATCACAATAAAAGAATATAGATGTTATAGAATTATAAAATAAATAATGGAATAGATTTTTACCTATTGTGAATAATTAATTTAGTATATTAAATACATTTAAGTTTTGAATGCAGATGTAAATTTATGCAAAAAAGGAGATTATTTCAAAGTCGGCATGAATAGTCTTTTCTTCCCTATTTTGACATATTGAGTGAAACAGCTGCTTGAACAAGAAAAAAATGTAGGTTGGGACTTGATTTTGTCCATCAGCAATTTATTGGATCATTGAATGGTTTTGGTTTGCTATTGCTGTGATGTCATGTAAAGTGGCAGGATGTCCCACCCTCTTTCAAGTAAACATATCATCAGAGAAAAGATGAGATGTCGCTGCAGGAGGGGGAGTTATTTTGATTAAAGATTATAAAGGCACATGAATTTATGTGCACAGATAAATCATTTATAATAAATACAGCAATATTGCATAAAAATATTAAAATCAGTTTTGATTTTAAGCTTAGTTTGAGAGTGAAATTGTCACATAATCTTCTTGTTAATTGTCTCAGACCATCAAATGCTTTCACTCACTCTGAGCAATGGACCCCTTTCGCACCATGACCTTTGTGGGTGGGATTATGGTCCTGACATCATAACAGGATTGGAGAGTGTCCAGATAAGAGGCTTGTTTCCCACCATATGGCTTCTTCAGAATCTATCATCAGCACTGGTGACAGTACCATTCCAGATAAAAATAGCTCCTTATTCTGTAGCTCTCTGGAGTCAAATCTGTAATTATATCTGTTTGAACTGCTGTCATTATGTAATGTAACTGAACAGGAGACACTGTTTTTATATGTATCCATTGTTAACCTGAATAAAAAAAAAATTCTAGACACTCTTAATTGATATCAGGACTGGTGTTTTGTAAACATAGGGTGATTGGATTTGGGATTATTAGGTGTCAGAATAAGGACTGCCTGATAGGCACAGTGCCACAAGATCTGTCGGTTCAGAGAGGTGTTCATGGAAACTTTGAGGTGAGAATTGATCATCTGAGGACAGGGATTTTGGAAATGAAAGATTGAGGCCATCAGCATTATCTTGTCATCCAGCAGGTCATTCCATTTCCTGCAATGACCATGCCATCCTATTACTGCTTGGCTGCACAATAATATGTGAAGTGACAATTAAATTGAAATGGCAGGGTTATAACAGTTGATATTGACCTTATTGTTCTGTTTGTAATTTTGTTATTTTGAAAATAACTTATTTTTTTATATCTGTTATAAATTAATTTTCTCTTAACTAATCAAAATCAAGTTGAAAGATAAACAGGATAATTTCAAGTAATGTTGTTTTTGTTAGTTTTTGTTTGTTTTGAATTTCATTCCTAATTTGCATTGTAGAATAATTTACAGTTTACAAAATCTGTGCATGTGACAATTCCCTGCATGTACATTATTCAAATGTAAAATATAATCTGATATTAAACCTTCAAATTCCAAATTATTACAAAATGTACTTTAAGGGGCAAGAAAATACATCACCTGTTTTAATATCTGTATTTTTTTGTATTATAAAATATATTTTAGAAAATATAAATGTAAAATGGCCTAAAATATATGTGGAAAAATACAGCATACAAATATGGTTAATTTGGTCATTTTTGTATATATATTGTATTCTTTTTTTTTGTAATATATTCACTCAACTTCGCTCTACACAACATCCGCTCACTGACAGACAAGGGACATCTCATCCAGGACTCATCTCCGATCGTAAGCTAGACTTTCTCTGTTTAACCGAGACATGGCAACAGCCCAACGACTTTTCTCAGCTGAATGAATTCACTCCTAGTGATAAATTATCGCGAGAAGTGGAAAGTCTCGCCGATATCCGTGCCTGTCTCTAGCTCGTTTGAATCTGCTGTCTGCAAGTTGTCTGGTCCCACCCCAACCATCATTGCTACTGTCTACCACCCTCCTAAACCAAATAGTGAATTTTTAAATGATTTTGCTGCTCTTCTCACTCACTTATCGTCTCTCTCACCAAACATAATCGTGCTGGGTGATTTTAATATCCACATGGACAATATCAATCTGCCTCTTACTAAAGACTTCACCTCCTGCTTGGAGAATTTTGGATGCCAGCAATATATCACTTTTCCCACACACTCCAGAGGACATACTCTGGACTTAATCTGCTGCTCTGGTGTCATCCCTTCTGACCTTACAGTTGTTGAACTCCCCATAACTGACCATTTTCTCCTCTCATTTACTGGGAAACTCCCTCTCTCCATCTCTAAAATACCACGCCTTATTTCATTCCGGAATATAAAGAATATCAATCCTGCCACTCTCACTTCAAGTATCCACTCCTTCTGCCTCCCTGACACTCACAATCTATCCACCCCCGATGATCTGGTCTCTCAGTACAACACTGGACTCCATAATATTTTTAATTCCCTTGCTCCGTTAAAAAACAAATCTGTTTCTTTTTCCATCTCCGCCCCTTGGTTCACCCCCGATCTTCGTCTCATGAAAGCCAAACGTCTGCAATTTGAACATCTTTATAGAAAAACTGGTCTCACTATTCACAAAGAAATGTACAATAACCACATCTTACTTTATAAGGACAAAAACATCCACCAGCACCTTGGATCTTTCCCTCACCTCAGCATCTCAGCCGACTTTCACCCATCCACACATTCATTCTCTTCCTTCCAGCTCCCCGTTATTTCAGAAATCACAGAACTCATCTGGAAATCCAAGCCTTCCACTTGTCAACTTGACCTCTTTCCCACACAGCTTCTTAAAGCCTGCCTTCCCTCCCTGATTCCCCTAATTTCTGCTATCATCCACTCCTCTCTCACCACTGGAACTGTCCCTACATCATTCAAAACTGCTGCCACTACCCCAATTTTGAAAAAAATTGGTGCCGATCCCTTCAACTTCAACAACTTCTGTCCTATATCCAATTTACCATTAATTTCCAAAATCCTTGATAAAACAGTTGCTTCCCAACTACATTTTCATCTATCCCGCAATAACCTGTATGAACAGTTCCAGGCCGGTTTCTGTCCACTTCATAGCACTGAAACAGCACTTATCAAAATCACAAATGACCTCCTTATGCCAGCTGATTCTGGACTCCATACAATCCTCATCCTCCTCGACTTGAGTGCAGGGTCTCCGTGATTTTGCCAAGTAAGACATGTTCCTAGATCAACATATTTTGGAACAACATTCCTGTCCCAAAATTTAGTCCTTACCCTATCCCTACCCCTAAACCTAAACCTACCCATAACTTTTCCCTAAAATCAGAGGGAAATGATAGGTGAATAACACTGATGTTAAAGCACCTTACCCTGGTTCTAAGCCTAAACTTGACATAAACTGTAAACTTATCCCTCAAATATTATTGGTGGATCTGAAAGTTGTTCCAGGATCAACAAAGATGTTGATCCAGGAACATGTGGTACTTGGTGAAATCACGTTCAGCCCGTTGGTCCTGGTTCACAACTTATCTCTCTGGCCGCACTCAGTTCATTCAATTTAATTCTTTTAAATCCAGTCCCTCTGCCATTACCTCAGGGGTCCTACTTTTCATCATTTATCTCCTTCCCCTGGGCAATATCTTCCGCAAATTTAACATTCAATTCCACTGTTATGCTGATGACACCCAGCTCTACCTCTTGACCCAACCATCGTCCACTCTCCTGCCCACCTCCCTTACTGACTGTATCTCGGAAATAAAAACCTGGTTTACCCAAAATTTTCTCAAATTAAACAGTAATAAAACTGAGGTTCTCCTCATTGGCACTAAATTCACTTTATCCAAATCCAACAGTTTTTCTCTCACTATTGATAACTCCTCCGTTTCACTCTCTCCCCAGGTTAGGAGTCTGGGTGCCATCCTTGACAGCACATTGTCCATCAGCCCCACATCAATAACATTACCCGGTCTGCCTACTTCCATCTACGAAAAATTAATCGCCCCCGCCCCTCCATAACTCCCAATGGGGAGCTGAGCATTTAGACGCGCTCTGGAACTCATTACCACCCCAACTCAGAAACATCGATTAATTCTCCCATTTCAAATTGCAACTCAAAACACATCTGTTTAAAACTGCCTATTTCACTTGATGTCAATAGCTCTGCCTCTTCCTGTTGTTTTTTAATGTTGTTCTATTTATTTCTGGTGCTTTTAAATGTCTTATGTATCTCTGTACGGTGTCCTTGAGCGCAGAGAAAGGCGCCTTTAAATAAAATGTATTATTATTATTATTGTTGTTGTAAATACAGAAAAAATGGCCTGCTTACCTTTCTCCCTGTGCATCTACAGAGGCTAAACCATGTGTGGAGAATGTTACAGCTTGTGATCATGCATGTGTACACACAGCAGAAGGAGATGTGTGTGTGTGTCCAGAGGGATCTGTGCTAAATTCTGATGGCCATTCATGCACAGGTGTGTGTGTGTGTGTGTGTGTGTGTGTGTGTGTGTGTGTGTGTGTGTGTGTGTGTGTGTGTGTGTGTGTGTGTGTGTGTGTGTGTGTTTTTTTCTCCAAATCAAAGTATGTTAAAAGCCTTATTTAATTACTGCAAATATGACTGTTTTCTTCACCATTGTCTGTGTGTTTCAGGCTGTTTGTCTGCAGATCGGGGGGGCTGCAGTCAG
The DNA here is from genome assembly GCF_051911475.1 of Siphateles boraxobius. Classification (NCBI taxonomy): domain Eukaryota; kingdom Metazoa; phylum Chordata; class Actinopteri; order Cypriniformes; family Leuciscidae; genus Siphateles; species Siphateles boraxobius. The sequence continues at coordinate 15,689,951 of NW_027508919.1, forward strand.
TTGTGTGTGACTTTATTTCCAGGCAGGTTGGTGTGTGAGTGCCAGCCTGGATACCAGCTACAGTCTGATGGTAAACACTGTGCTGCCACAGGCAAGTCCGACAAACTTTCTTTATATTCTACATTCTGCCAGGGTGCCTGTCTGTCTCCCACATTTTGTCTCCTAGAATTATTGGGTTAAGCATGTAGTTAATCAGTATTTAAGTGTATTTGCTTCCAGTGACCTAAAACGTCTGGAATCTTCTGGAATCTATTTCCTTTTTTTCGAGCAGGACCTCCAACGTACCTGTTGTTTGCCAATGTAGTGGATATAAGACAGATTACCACAAATGGCAAAAGGAGCAGAAAACTACTGGAGGAACTGAGAGGCTCTATCATTGCTGTGGATTATGATCCAGTGCAGAAAAGGGTAAAATATCACACAAACACAGCCACACACATGGCTAAAAAAAGCATGCTGTGAGAGTTTATTGATGGCCACTGCAGTGATTATGTGTTTACAACTGCCCTCTAGTGGGCATAAGATGTAAATGTCATATGATGTAAGAAAACAGGAATAAAATTCAGGGGCTCCTGTTGGGACTGTTTACAATACTGTATTTTACTGAAATCTAGTGGCCACAGAGTATAAGTGCAAGAGGATACACTTTTTCCCTTTCATTCATGTAGGCTACACATTTTGCACAGTACATAGATTCAGGGCCTTTTTTTGGCCCATTCAAAATGTCAAAATTTTGAATAAAAAATAAATCCACAAATAATTAAATAAATCCACAAAATATTCAAAGGAGGGAGAATCCTGAAAAAAAAAATACAAAATACTGTTTTGTTTTTTACTATATGTGCTAAATGTAGGCCTACTGTTGAAAATAGTGGTTGCCAATAGAATAAAGTTATTGGGATTAACCTTATTGTTTTCAACTAAATCAGAACATATTTATTTATTTACTTATTTATTTAAAATAATTTTCCTTTCAATATGTCCTTGAAATCATTGAAATTATAACCAAATAATGATAATGTCTCATATGGAAGTAGTCACTTGGGTTTGTTTGTTTGTTTAGGTGTATTTTGCAGATAAAGGCCTGAAGCGTATTGAAAGGGCTTCACTGGATGGAGGCTTCAGAGAGATGCTTTTCTCCACTGGACTCGACTCACCCGAGGGTCTGGCTGTGGACTGGGTCCATCGCAAGCTATACTGGACTGATAGAGGGTGGGCTACAGATGAATACAGACACACTTCCTTAACAACTTACTTATTTGCTCAACTGACTTTAACATTCTGCATTTCAGATTATCCTCTATTTCCCGCAGCAGTTTAAATGGCCTTGACAGGGAGATTTTTATAGAGAAAGACATCCAAAAACCCAGAGGCATTGCCCTACATCCTCAGGCGGAGTAAGACTTTTGAAACCGCATGTTTCTTCTTTGCGATTTGCCTAAATTATATAAACTTAAAATTGTACAGTGGCCACAGTTATTTTATTCTGAATATCTTTTATCTTGGAAGAGTTAAAAAAAAAATCAGTATTTTAATCACCCTCATGTTATTCCAAGCAGCACTTTTCTTAAACATTAAAATGGATCTTGACTCGTAATCATACATGAACTTCTTGTCTTTGTGTCTGGAGGAAGGTATATTGGACAGACATGGGTAGTCGTCCTGCAGTGGAGCGGTCAGGTTTGAACAGAGACATGCGTGAAGTTGTGGTCAACACCGGTCTGGTGTCTCCTAGTGGACTAGCTGTGGATCACGGCTCCCAGCGTCTGTACTGGTGTGACCTGAGCAGAGGTGTGATTGAGTCTGCCAAGCTGGACGGGTCTAATCGCCATATACTAAGCGAAAACCAAGTAGGTGAGGCTTCTCTGCCAAATGCACGCACACACTTTCAGTACACAAGCAAATACTGAATGTATACATGATGGAAGTAGGCACAAACTTATGTTGCAAATCTGCTTTTTTGCTGGTTTATGACAAAAAAAAAACACCTATAGGCAATTTTTTTTTCTATGTGTAATATGTTTTCTGTTGATTATTTTTGCTTTGGCTCAGGTCGTCCATTTGACGTTGCAGTATTTGAGAATGTGCTCTGGGTCAGTGACTGTGAGGGTCACCTACTTTACCGGCTAGACATGAGAAGAACTGGACGAAACCTTGAACATGTCCATGATGACTCTATCCAACCAGCTTCTCTGGTTATTGTCCACCCTCTTGCCAAACCGGGTACAGATGATGTGTCCTATTATGAGCATATTTTTAACCTTTTTTTTTTAATAACGTGCATAAGGAAATGGAGGTTGTCATTCTTTAGTGTGTAACTAAAGAGGGAAACAGGTTGGACTGGATCATTCCTTTCATACATTAACTCCATAATGTTGTAAAAATAAATATGCCTTTGTCTATGAAAGTACACACTCTTTCAAAAATTTGGGATCATTAAGATGTTAATACGTTTTTGAATGAAGTCTTTTGTACTCACCAATACTGCATTTATTTGATACAGTAAAACCGTAATATTGTGAAATATTATTCGTTTGAAATATTTTAAAATATAACTCATTCCTATGATTTTCAGCATGAATAGAAATACAAATGTAAATGTCTTTAATGTCACTTTTGATCAATTTAATGCACGTTTGCTGTATTTAATTTTTTATAACTGACCCCAAACTTTTGAACGGTAGTTTATTTTTGAAAAAGGGTACACCAAATATGTGAAAATATGAAATTTGCTCTGGTGAATGAAATAAACTTCATTAATAATAAACGTAATTATTTACACAATAATAAAATATTTCTCTTAATTCTTTTTAACATGATAAATTGACAGTTCAACTCAAACCAATGAACTGACCAAAGACATCCGCTCAAACCAATGTAGTCAAGTCAAGTCACCTTTATTTATATAGCGCTTTTACAATACAAATTGTTTCAAAGCAGCTTTACAGAGATAACAGGAAAGTAAAGTTGTAATAGTATTGTTAAATTCAAAATTAAATGTTAAATGTCCCCAACTAAGCAAGCCAAAAGCCAATGGCGAATGAAGGCGGAAAAAAGGCGACAGTGGCAAGGAACCAAAACTCCATCAGGTGACAGAATGGAGAAAAAAAACCAAGGTTCTCCCAAGAACCTAGTATCAATGTAGTGATATTATTTAAAATTCCACTGAATTTGCACTAATTGTGATAAAGTGAACTACTATAATTTCCATCTTATACATCTTTTAATTCCATCTTTGACTCAACAGATTGTGAACTGCATGTTTATTTCTCCTAGGAGCAGATGTTTGTCTTCATGAAAACGGAGGATGTGCCCAAGTGTGTGAGAGCAGACTGGGATTGGCTCACTGCTCATGTCACTCAAAGCATGTTCTTTCAGCTGATGGAAAAGACTGTCTGGCGATTAATACATCATTCACTGGTCAGTGTGATGATAATTGAGTTAAAATACAAATAATAAAAAAAGATTCATATATAATTGCATTAAACCATCAAAGCAATTTGAAAAGTAACTGTTTGAATAAAACAGAGCTGTATTATTCCACATAGAATCAGATGATGGTGAATCAAGTGATCGTCTGAGAAATAAAACGCTGAATGATGAGAGCACACCACTGGCCATGCTTTACACAGAGAAGATGATTTCGGGTAGAACAATATTCACAACAATTTCATTCATCATAGACCAGATATGTATTAATCATTTTTATTATTCAAATGTTTGTGGTTGCTGAATACTGTGATTGACTAATTTGTAATAATTGAACTTGAGAATGATGTTCATTTAATTTAGACCAGGATGACTGCTACTCTCTCAGATGTGATGTGAACGCTCAGTGTGTGCTGCAGGAGGGCAGAGCCATGTGTCAGTGTGTGAGAGGTTTCACCGGAGATGGGGAACTGTGTGTGGGTAAGTGTGTGTAAGTCTGTGTGTTTGCACAACATGTCAGATGATTTTGATTTTGTATAGACTGAAGCAGCAGGTTTGTGATGTATGTGTGAAACTGAATTTGAGTGTAGGTGTATTGATGTTTATTTGGGTGCCGTGTGCACTTGTTATTGGATGTATTGATCAGTCTTTATGTAAATATAGGTTTGTTTAGATGAGCACATACAGTATTGACAATATGTGATTGTGTGTGTTTGTATAGACATTGATGAATGCAAAGCAGGCCTGGTAGATTGTAGTATTTCTGAGGCTGAGTGTATGAACACAGCAGGTGGATATTTCTGCCAATGCAAGATTGGATTCAGTGGAGATGGTCACCACTGTATGGGTACGACCACACACACACACACACACACACACACAGACACAGACACAGCACACACACACACACACACACACACACACACACACACACACACACACACACACACACACACACACACACACACACACACACACACACACACACACACACACACACACAGACACAGCACACACACACACACACACACACACACACACACACACACACTTTTGTGTATTTGTGGCTTGTTACTGTCTTTTGAATCATTCACTCAACTGATTAATTTCAGAAACATTGATTCATACAGTAACATCACTACGGAAATTCATTCTGCATGCTAAGCATGTAGTAGTGGCAATATTGTGACAAAAAATTTAAGTTATTCAATTTCAACTTGTTTACTGAACTGTTGTATAAAGGCAACATTAGCATTGGTCTGAATATCAGCTATATGACTATACATTTGTGTGATACTACCGTTCAAAAGTTTAGAGTCAAATGTTTCTATTTTTAAATGTTTCTATTTCTATTTCTGTTTTATTTTTTGTTCTTTTGAAATTTATTTTCATCAAAGAATCATGAAAAATGAATAATAATAAGAAATGTTTCTTTATCACCAAATCAGCATATTAGAATGATTTCTGAAGGATCATGTGACACTGATGACTGGAGCAATGATGCTGAAAATTCATATTAGCAATCACAGAAATAAATGAAAAACTGTGATTAAAATAGAAAAATGTTTTTTAAACTGTAATGATATTTTACTGTATTTTTGATTAAATAAATGCAGCTTTGGTGAGCATAAGAGACTTTTCAAAAATACGTACTGACCTGAAACTTTTGAACAGTAGTGTGTCTGTGTGTGTGTGTGTGCGCCTGCGTGCGTGCGTGCGTGCATTTGTACAGTATACAGGTCCTTCTCAAAAAATTACCATATTGTGATAAAGTTCATTATTTTCCATAATGTAATGATAAAAATTAAACTTTCATATATTTTAGATTCATTGCACACCAACTGAAATATTTCAGGTCTTTTATTGTTTTAATACTGATGATTTTGGCATACAGCTCATGAAAACCCAAAATTCCTGTCTCAAAAAATTAGCATATCATGAAAAGGGTCTCTAAACGAGCTATTAACCTAATCATCTGAATCAACTAATTAACTCTAAACACCTGCAAAAGATTCCTGAGGCTTTTAAAAACTCCCAGCCTGTTTCATTACTCAAAACTGCAATCATGGGTAAGACTGCCGACCTGACTGCTGCCCAGAAGGCCATCATTGACACCCTCAAGCAAGAGAGTAAGACAAAGAAAGAAATTTCTGAACAAATAGGCTGTTCCCAGAGTGCTGTATCAAGGCACCTCAGTGGGAAGTCTGTGGGAAGGAAAAAGTGTGGCAAAAAACGCTGCACAACGAAAAGAGGTGACCGGACCCTGAGGAAGATTGTGGAGAAGGACCGACTCCAGACCTTGGGGGACCTGCGGAAGCAGTGGACTGAGTCTGGAGTAGAAACATCCAGAGCCACCGTGCACAGGCGTGTGCAGAAATGGGCTACAGGTGACGCATTCCCCAGGTCAAGCCACTTTTGAACCAGGAACAGCGGCAGAAGCGCCTGACCTGGGCTACAGAGAAGCAGCACTGGACTGTTGCTCAGTGGTCCAAAGTACTTTTTTCGGATGAAAGCAAATTTTGCATGTCATTCGGAAATCAAGGTGCCAGAGTCTGGAGGAAGACTGGGGAGAAGGAAATGCCAAAATGCCTGAAGTCCAGTGTCAAGTACCCACAGTCAGCTGCTGGTGTTGGTCCAATGTGTTTTATCAAGGGCAGGGTCAATGCAGCTAGCTATCAGGAGATTTTGGAGCACTTCATGCTTCCATCTGCTTAAAAGCTTTATGGAGATGAAGATTTCATTTTTCAGCACGACCTGGCACCTGCTCACAGTGCCAAAACCACTGGTAAATGGTTTACTGACCATGGTATTACTGTGCTCAATTGGCCTGCCAACTCTCCTGACCTGAACCCCATAGAGAATCTGTGGGATATTGTGAAGAGAAAGTTGAGAGACGCAAGACCCAACACTCTGGATGAGCTTAAGGCCGCTATCGAAGCATCCTGGGCCTCAATAACACCTCAGCAGTGCCACAGGCTGATCGCCTCCATGCCACGCCGCATTGAAGCAGTCATTTCTGCAAAAGGATTCCCGACCAAGTATTGAGTGCATAACTGAACATAATTATTTGAAGGTTGACTTTTTTTGTATTAAAAACACTTCTTTTATTGGTCGGATGAAATATGCTATTTTTTTTTAGATAGAAATTTTGGGTTTTCATGAGCTGTATGCCAAAATCATCAGTATTAAAACAACAAAAGACCTGAAATTAGTGCTGTCAAACGATTAAAATATTTAATCGCGATTAATCGCATTAATGTCATAGTTAACTCGCGATTAATCGCATTTAATCGCACATTTTTATCTATTCTAAATGTCTCTTGATTTCTTTTTGTCCCATTATTTTTTCTCATTTTAATGCTCTTATCAACATGGAAAAGTGGATCGGCTTGCTTTGTGCAAATGTTTTTTATTGAAAACAACATTGGCATATATTGTGTTCAATTTCACACTAAAACATTCTTACTTGGAACAAATAATCTCTCACACAATGTAACACTGTCCATCAATAAAAGGGTGAAAGAAATACTGACGAGGTCCTGATATTGACGAGGGGGCGGAGAATTCGCATCAGCTGTGTGTGTGTGTGTGTGTGTGTGTGTGTGTGTGTGTGTGTGTGTGTGTGTTTGGCCATCATCAAGTGGTATTTCAGACTGGACGTGCTGCGATGATGATAGCTCAGTTCACAACGACAAAACACACAGATCACTTTGGTCTCGTCAATGGAACCATTTGGCAACTTTTAAAAAGTAAACGTTCCATTCAGAATCTTATTGGCATCCATTTCGGTGTCTCGCGCTCGTCATCCACTCAAAACTGGACGTTTTGAACGTTCCTATAACATTCAGAAATAACGTTTTTATAACTTAATGGGAACGTTATGAAAACGTTCTTATAACCTAAAATTGTTAGCTGGGGAAGAGGAGAGATTCGCGATTGCACTGAACACGTTTTAAGTGCAGGCACATATTGTCTGAGCGAGCCCATAGAAAATTCTAACAAGAGCAGCGTGTATCTGAGAGCGCGCGACTCGAGCAGAGAGATTCGTGCTCGGCACATTATATTCCACGCGCGAGCAGAGAGATTCGCGCTCGCGCATCCGGCTCGCAAGCCCAAACAAGTGTGTGCGGCGTGCCTGTTGTTTTGTTTCCGGTCTAGCTAGATCCGCTTGCGCTTTCAAAACGTCCATGCCGCGTCCTATTGCAAAAGCATGTGAAAAAAAAACTACAAAGTTTGCTAGGCCAAAAAGACCGTTAATCGCGCGATAAAAAAATTAACGCCGTTAAAATGGGTTTGCGTTAACGCCGTTAATAACGCGTTTAACTGACAGCCCTACCTGAAATATTTCAGTTGGTGTGCAATGAATCTAAAATATATGAAAGTTTAATTTTTATCATTACATTATGGAAAATAATGAACTTTATCACAAAATGCTAATTTTTTGAGAAGGACCTGTATATATAGGCCTACATACATACATACATACAAATACATTACATATTTTTCCTAATTACAGAGATGTTTATGTGTATTTTACAGATATAGATGAGTGCAGATTAGATATGCACGACTGCGATGTAAACGCAGAGTGTTTGAATGCAGTAGGAAAATATCAGTGTAGATGCCGATCTGGGTTCACAGGCACTGGATTCAGTTGTCAGGGTAAGATTCATCTTCTGAATGTTTAAACTGAAACAGTACCTTCTCAGCTTCATGTAGTATGTGCCATTATGGCTTGATACCATGAGCAGTTATTTGATAGGACCTGCTAAGCTGAGTTTGTGCAAAAGAGTAATGTACTGACATTTAGTAGAAATGTATGATGCAACATAATAGTGACCTCATTTTCATGCTCTGTTTCCTTGCAGAGGAGTTTAAGGGCGCCTCCTCTTGGCCGAGTACAGGCAGTCCATTTGATGTCACATCGCCATGGCAACACAATAATGTTGTGCAGAGCTGTCCTTCCACTCACGACTCGTACTGTCTGTATGACGGAGTGTGCTTCTATTTCCCTGAGATGGAGACTTATGCCTGCAAGCAAGTGTTTGATTATATACTGTAGCTTTTGTCATGCAGAAACTTTAACCTGATTTTTTTATATTCTCATTATCCATTTATATATTTCCTTTAAGATTAAAAGCTAAGCTGATTTTTAAAATGTGGTTAATAATCAGTAGATGGCAGTCTTGTCCTAAAAATCATCATCTTTTATTTTTTATTTTTACATTTTCCCTTGACGAAAAGGACACACTTTAAGCATATCCCATAGACCATTTTATTCCGTTATTCTGTTCTGTATGTCCACTGACTGAAATAATGAATATTGCATTTAATAATGATCTGTATGTGTGTGTGTGTGCTGCAGCTGTGTGTTAGGTTACATGGGGGAGCGCTGTCAGTTCAGTGATCTTGAATGGTGGGAGTTGCATCAGGCTGAAGAAGAGAAGAGGAGGAATATGACTATAGCAATGTGTATTGTGCTCTTCATCACCCTTCTGTCCATCGCTGCCAGCATCTCTTACTGCTATGGGTGAGAGGCACGGCTTGCAGGGGGGTCAGAGATGCACGTTAATAGCACACTTATTAATTTGGATTTTCAAAGAATAAATAATCTAAATTATTAATGTTTTGGGGGGAAATAATAATATCTTATATAATATCTTAATATCTAATAATATCTTCACTACATGACCACAACACAGGTATGTGGACACCAACTAGAGGTCATTCGGAATTGCTTTTTGCTAGCACCACGAATGTAATTAAATATAAATGTAATTAATACAACTTTTGAAGTAGAATTATTATTTTTTTAACTAGAAATGCAAAGTTGATCAAGACTCAAAAAATAATAGCATTGTCGGATTTCAGGTTGTTACCTTAAATTTCTAAGTACAATCAACTTGGATGTTTAAGTAATTTAAACTGACTTAAAAAAAATTTTGAATCCTGTATAACTTATCAAAAAGTTGAACAGTGCAATGTAATCACATATGTTGTCATATCTTATTGATCATACATTTTTTTTTACAGTGTAGATAGATAAAATCATTTAAGATGAACAAGAAACTTAATTTCCAGAAAAACATCGTCTGTGTTACATTTCTTTGAATTGCAATTCAGTAAATTCCTCATCCTGTCATATGCATTCAAATTTGATGTTCTCATCAGTTCAAATTAAAGGGACTAGTTATTCAATTCTGACTGTGCACAAGCCTAATGTATTATGGTCAAGAAAAATGAAAAATATAAAATTGAAAAATCTACAAAAACCAAAGCATCTGCCACATTTCAATCTTAATGCCTTCGATTTGTAGTGGATTCAAGGGACAAGATGAAAATAGAGACTGTGATAAAAATGGCTTGAAAACAGCCTTTTCCATTTCATCAAAAACCTGTAATGGTTCGATTGGTGCTGGTCTGGGTTCATTTCCCTGCTTTATCGGGTGAACAGCGTGTAAAAGTGGCATTAAATTGTTTATTAGGAGAGGAGGCTGGAGCTAAAGCCAATGAAACATTTAAAGATGTTTTCATCCCCTTGAGCATGTGTCTAACACACACACACACACACACACACACACACACACACACACACACACACACACACACACACACACACACACACACACACACACACACACACACACACACACACACACACACACACACACACACATCAAAACAGCTGGGTGATATTTTCCTCGCCCTGGCTTAGTATCTAATTCTCAATGCCTGTGTTTAGGGGGTTTAGTGACATTGAGCCGTGGTCTGGTGTTTTCTAAAGCAGCATACTTATGTCGGGTTCCTCTGGCCCCTTGCACTTCAATGCAGAGTTGCACTTTTTCAATTACATGCTTGGTTTAGCTTGTACTACAGCAATTACACATCAAAATAGGTCATTCCTATGCCCCTAAATGGACCCAGTGATCTATAACCTTATTTAAAAGCTACATGGGTGGCAATTTTTCTCTCTATAATTGTGTTCTTCACTTGGTTACTCGTGTTTCCATTTTATTTTTCTTCCATTTTTCTATCTATATCAACTTTGCACACTTGAACTCTCTCACATACATACACACAAAAACGACACTGGTTTGGTTTATCCCTAAGCCCATTATTGCCCCAGGTGCAGGGGTGAGACACATATCAAATTCACATGCTTGTAATAATGCTACTTATTATACCTTCACGTCTCACTGCAGGTCTCCATATTTCATTCTCACTCAACAGGATCCAGAGATTGGTTTTGCCCTCGGTGTCAGTTAGCAGGGTGCCAATCCATGAACAGAAAAAAAAATCCTCACCTCAGACTACTATTTACATAGATATTAGGGTTATGTGGCTATAATACATTTCATAGGAGCCAGTTCAATGAATTTGACATTTAGCCTTTCAGAAACAAGCAAACAAAAGAAATGTATTCAGAGTTAATTGAATCTACAGACTTCATAACTAAAGCAGACAATGTCAATATTTTGCTGTTTGTCAGGTCTAAAAGACATTTTGGAACATGTCCCTCAGAGGAGGTTGTGGGTGACATAAGCATAAGTGAGGACAGTTTCACTGAGACGACAACAGCCACTCCACAGGTAAGATGCTTGTACCTAATGTCAGTTTTTGATTTTTCAGTGAGCGACTTCTTTGCTTTTATTAGACAGTATTGTAGATTTACACATTGTGTGTATGTAGGTCTATGTGGTTTTGGACACCTCTACCTGCGGTGATGAAAAGGTACTTCACGTTGTAGGGTGTCCCAGAACAACAATATGCCCTGCTTGCTCTTCAGATGCCGGTAAGAATAATCCCCTTTCCTATATTCTCCCATTAATTACCGCCATTTGTTTTAGTTGTTTTAGACGTAATATTTTACATATATATATATATATATATATATATAACCACATGACTAATTTAATGTGAAAAATGTGTCCTGATATCATAACAGAAAACAAAAATTAAGATTTTTGACATCAGGAAAGTTGCTGCTTTTTTTTACTTTATGCCCCCAAAATGATCAAACAAAAATGTTGTTTTAATTCAGAAATTATAGAGGTCTATTTAACTCATATGTATGAATTGCATTTAGAATGTAATTTTGAATAAATTAATAGATTCAGACAAAAACATCTGTCATGTCATTGACCCACCTGCTTTCTCTGAGTTCTTATATATATATATATATATATATATATATATATATATATATATATATATATATATATATACTTTTTTTTTTGGAACTAGGAGACAGTTTTGCTTCAGAAGAGACTGAGAAGCTACAGAGGGACGGCTGTGGTCTGGATATTGCCAACTGCTCTGTATCCTGCGATGTGCACAAATTGCTGGTTACAGAGAAGACCACAGATTATCTCATCTCCTTAGAAGACCCTCAGGGTTCACCCCAGTGATTCACCACAAAAAGTCTTCATTGGAGGATGACCCATTAACTGCTAATGTCAATATGTTCAATGTTCAAAGTCACTATCATTCAATGTTACAGTACAGCCAAGTGTGGGAGTGCGTTCAAAATTAGGTCGTTGAACAAGTTTCCACATTTCAGATTTCATAAGTGAAACTTTACTCCTGGTCAGATATAAAAACAACAGTCATGCTGACTCTCAGCTGATCCACGTCTATACCTATAGGAATGTGACGCCTATCACAGCATATAAGGTCAATTTAGTATTATCAGCAGCTTGATGGTGTTGCTCAGGAGGTAATTACATTCCTACATCACCCATCCTCTACAGTCCTGATATTCCTCTTCAAATCAGATAGTTATATTGCGTTGTCACATTCAATTATTGTCATTAAGAACATTAATGATATCTGCAATACATATGTTGATTATGTTCTGTTTACTCTAAGAGTGCTTTCACTGCACTTCATGGTCTTATCCATGCTAGGCTGCATGGAGTTCTTACCAGAACTTAACAGAACCATACCACCAATCCAAACTGTATGTTAATTATTAATCATCATTGACGATAGTGACCCTGACAGAAAGGTGTCACTATCTGGTCACTTTGAAGTAAGGAGATGAGCCATGCATCTGTAAAAACAGTGCATATCCCTCGAATTGTTTTATGCAAAATATAAGAGCTATTGTGATGTGTTGAGGTCATCTAAATGTCCTGTTTGTGTGATTTTGAAGGTTGCTGGTTGCCGTCACGGTCGAGACACTGAATCCAAAACCCTTTCACGAAAAGTGACAAGTTGTATTGCATACTAGCTCTAAATAGGAAAGATGCCTTTTTTGTGATATGCTATATTGAACTTTGTATTATAGTTATGAAATCTTGTTTCATTGTTTTAATAATGTAGCATAGTTGGTTTGAGCTGGTGAAGAGGAAAATAAGAGACACATCCTGCTTTGTGAGCAGAAAATAACATGTACTTAGCCTATTTTGCTTCAGGTGATATCGAATAATATTGCAGTGGCATACCCGGACCTGCTAACATCAGCATTGGTTTCACAAATAGATTACTATATAAAACACATATATGATGAACCCACAATAATAATAAAAAAATCTCAGGTATCAAAACATTATTAAACAGATAAGACAATGTTTGGTATCAAAAAGATGATATTTAAGTGAATAAATGATGCATAAATTGTGGAAGAGCAGGAAGTTTAGAAGGACAGAATCCTTTCCGCCTCAGTCAAATGTCTCTCAAGTCATGGGAAAATAAAAACATTATTCTGTCAGCAAATTATATGTATATCCATATAACTTTCAGACAATGTATCCTGGGATTATAAGGTTTTAACCCACATGCTGTTTTGAGCCAAAACAAAGACATTGAAGGACAATTTAATAAATTAGACCAGAAAGTACAACATCCAACCTAATGCCTTTTGTTCTCACTCCATTTGTATCATCTTTATTTTTTTTTATTGTTATTGATTTTATGTTGTATAGACATATTTATAACCAAACTGTAAGATATAGACATGTAAACATCCCTAAATAAAACAAAAGAATGAGAAGCTGGCCCAAGCCTTATTTGGACTAAATTGAAAAAAAAAAAAAAATGCTGTTTGTGTGAACTTACTCCCATATCATACATCGTCAAGGGTTACACTTTTGGTGTTAAAGCAACACCAAGGAACTTTTCCTCTGCGGTCGCCCTACAGGTTGGAAGCGGAATTGTCCATTACGGCTGTCGTAAATAATTTAGCCTACCGCAGCCTACTGTCGCACGCGCACGCACATGCTCTCTGTTTATCCAGCACGGCTTTGGAATCAACAATGGCCACAGACAAGGTAGAGTATGATGCATGATTTTATGAAAGACATCACAAACGAAGAAAAACTATGTATGGCGTAAAGCAGTCGATTTTGTAGTTGTTTTTGTGCTCCGGTTACTACCCGAAACCCGAAGTTACATAGTGCCAGTAAAAGCGATACAGACCACGTCAGGCTATGGCAGACGTGTCATTCAACCTATAAGTCGATGTACCATTACAAGGGTCTTGGAAATATTTATGAAGGTTGAAAAACTACGTAGTGTTACTTTAAGTCGACTTGCGTAGGCAGTCTGCCAGAAGCTATTTAGTCGATAGAGTTTTTAATACGGATATTTTTCTTTATTCATCTATTGTCTGCCTACTTGTGATGATTTCTTCTATTGGCTGCAGCTACTGTATTGGTGTAATTGATCAGTGTATGTCTTTTTTCAGGTAATAAAGATCTATGAAACAAATGGTCATGAGATGAGTTTGAACACAGCATTTGAATTGAAAGTTCTTTTCTTGTTCTATTTCCATAGAAAGTATATTATAAATACACTGGTACAGACTATTACTTCAGGAACCACAAACTCACAGTGAAGAATGTCTTGTATATTTAAAAAAAAAAAAGTACAATAACATTTATTTATTTTGTAGACATTGTATCCAATGCCACATACAAATGAAAATAAGCAGAAGCAATTACAGGAAGAACACAATACAAGTAGCACTATACTAATGTTCTACAGCAGAAGTATAGGTGGAGATAAATAAGCAATCTGACCTCTTGACTAAGGTCATCTATCTTTTCACTAGCCTTTTGTTTGGAGGGAAGAACAACCCACACACTTAGGTCACTCTCTCTCTCTTTTAATCTCTTTTTCTTGCTGTCACTTTTCCACATATCTATTGATTTTCAGAGAGGGTCTACTTATCTATATATTGCTCTCTGATATGATGAACACTGGAACCCTGTTGCACTCCAAACTGGGGGGAATGAAGCTTGTAATAGAGATGAAATTGAACCTACGTCAATTTCTCTGATAATACATCTCCCAAAAGCCAAGAGACTCCAAAATGAGTGGACTTGTTTTCTTTAACCTCTCAGCAATTTACCATCTAAATGTTTCAATGGTCTCAACCCACCAACGACCATTTTGGGGTCATATTTGTGTCAATGTATTTTTTTGTAAAGTCAGTATTTTTAAGTGAATAATCATAGTTTAATTTTATAACTCTACAGTGGAGCCAAAGGAGAATCTTTTGGCTCATTCTATAATTGGGGGCACACTTCACACCAACACACAATTATAAAAACAATATGCTTTCTCAATAAACTGTTATTATATGTAATGTATTCATTAAACTTTATCATCAGTATACAAGTAACAATTTCAGAGGGTGTGTGTGTGTGTGGGAGGGTGGGGGGGGGGGGGGTATTCATACCCAATCTTTGTGAGATATTGTATGCTTTCCCTTAATTGATAAACTATGATTTCTGCAGAGAAAGATTTTAGAATATAATTATCATCAATGAAAATGAAATGTACCCTATAGGCTATTATAGAATAACTGATATCACAGCAATACATTTATTTATTTTATTTTCCCTCCTAATAACTATCCCTCCCAACAATTTCAGTATGCCCTGGAACGAGCCAAGTTTTCCAACTTTTACCAACTGACAAAATGTGAATCAAGATCTGAAACAATCTGGCCACACTCCCTCTCTCAGCTGTAGGGAATTAAAATGGAGGGATAAAGGATGAGAGAGTTAATCTACCTCAGAGTGAAAGAGAAAGATGACGAGAGAGAGAGAGGGAGGGAGGAAAAGTGTTTGAACAAAGGTGTTTGTGGCTGGCCAGCGAAAACGGATCAGTGTCTTGCTTACAGCATTCTCCCCCCCCCCATCCTTTCCCCTCCCTTCAGACAGGAAGCAGTTGGTCTGTGCAAAAGGTGCACAGATGAGGAGACTAAATAAGGCATTAGATGCCCACTCAAAGGCTTTGTTGTTGATCCTCCAGGTCAGCGTAGAGCCCTTGTGGCCTGTGACCTGCCCAGAGCTGTGCTGCTTTTCTAGGCTTTGAGTAGATTTAGGACAAGGGATAATGCATGAATTTGGGCACAGCCACATGTGCTGAAGGCTCAATTCTATCGACGAGGATGTTTGTCAGCAGTGCTGGGTAGATTACTTACAAATTGTAATCCATTACTGCTTTCAAATTACTTGATGAAAATTGCAGTTAGTAGCCTAAATCAATCCATTACATTACACATTTAAGGTAACATAATCTGACTAAGACTTAGTATAGCCTAACAACACATGAGTTGTGGATTCATATGCTTCTTTGGATCTTTTCTTAGATGTTTTGGAGCTCAACAGAATACATACAACGTTGCATTGAATTGAATGAGACGAGTGTAGATAAGAATGGATCCCATGGATCCCCCCCCCCCCCCCCCCCCCCCAATAGTTTTGGAACATCACAAGGCTTTTTTTTTTTACAAGGAAATTATTTTATCAATTATCACTTTAATAACATTACTAACAGTAAAATGTGTACTTTGCAGGGATCTTGGCATAGTATGCTGAAATACAAGTTTGAACAGGAATGAAAACATCTTCTAGACTTGAAAATCTTTTAAGTGCCTGGACCATCTACCGGAAGCGCAGGAAACGAAGCTGTTGGACCTTTTTACGACCTCAAATGTCCTTTGTGAATATTTTATTTATATTGATTGCATTTTATGTTGAAACAAAGTATTGACCAACAGAACGTGACTTCTGTGTGAGCTGTGCTTCATACATTACGTCGTTACGTATTAGAATTGACCTTTTTGCCCATGCAATTTCACTGAAATTTCGCAAATGTGCCTGCACCTTTACTCTATTCCGTTGCAACATAAAATGGAATCAATATAAATAAAATATTCACAAGGAACATTTGAGGTAATTAATGAGCAACATTAGCCTATACCCTATCACAACAGTAGACCTAAGGTCGCGTTTTCATTGCAAATTATTTGTCACTGCACAGTTGAACAACGTGTACCGAATTGTTCACAAACAACCCATCTCTGGTAAATTGTCATGCGATCTCAAAACTTACAGGCTGCTCATTTAAAACTATTTCTCAGAAGAACTGTTATTTGGTTTAAAAAATTATTTTCCAATGAGGGGAATTGAGTCCACCTTTAAGGCACTATTCAGGACTGTGTTACTGAAGCATAAGGGGCTCCGAAATGGAAATAAATAACAGCCTATGTAGCCTACAATGGAAATATGAACATATTAACTTAAGCACACCAAGCTTAATACAACTTTAAAATTAGAAAATAAACGTCCAACAGGATTATGTGAGCACTGTGGAATAGAGGAGTATACTGCATGTTATTTGTGTCTGTCAAAAGTATGAACGAGAATATTGAAAAGAAAACTTAGAAAGGTGGGAGTGGAAGAACTAAAGCTTTAAACTGGTCCAAACTTCAACACAATAGATGAAGATAATGCACCTTAACGTTGATGCCACCCGCCATAAAACTGAAGAAGGACTCTCCGTTAGAGCGAGAAGGCATACGTTAGTGTCACCTGCCCAGTAGAGGGCGATGTGAAACAGCATTAAGATGTGGCGTGAGTCATTTTCATGTGTAAGAGCCCTTGTGGAGTATCGGGGAACATGTGGAAGCTGGAACAGGCAGGATATGAAATGTGTATGTTTGTTTTCTGCTCTTATTACTTCCTCTAGGAGCCTGTACCATGATGTTAGTTGAACAAACATAGGGTTACAGGATTAGTTATGAGTTGACAAAACCAAACCGACCCAACCAGGCGTTGTTGGTACCATGATGCTGATCATTAACTTTCTCAGTCAACTCAGGCTTTGATCCTGAGTTTAGGAGTTTAGGTGTGACATCAGAACAGCTAATCACATGCTGAGAAAGAGTGAAACTGCAAATTTACACAGCTATAAGAAAATATCTGTCTATGAAAGAGGACAACTAAAAGAAAAAGTCTAGCTATAGCAAGTAAAAGTTCATAGTTGTGAAGTTAGTTTACACAGTTGATAAAGGTATCGAGAGAATTGAATATTTAAGTTCAAATGTCATCATTTTATAGCTTTTTCTATTCATTCTAACATGAGTTTATATTACCTTTATATATTTATTTGTTTTTAAACTGTGCGTAATAACAATTGATACACTAGAATTGTGCATGTGTGATCGATTAAGGGTATAATAATTGCATAAATAATATCAAAGACAAATAACAAAATTTTTATTATAAATAAGCATTACTAAAAGACGATTTTGTCTTTAAATATAATTTGCTATGTAGTGACCTAACTGTCACGATCCCGTATACGGGATATCTAACTTTACTTCGCTATATTACTATTAAATCCTAATCTAATTATGACAGACTACATATCGTTGGAAAGGTCTAAGACTCCTAAATAGATATTTTAGCGCTGTTTTTTTCTTACAAATTATGTTTGAACAGTAATATATGAATTTATGACAAGAGTGCGCCTCAAAAAATCGACGTCATTACAGGAGTTTCAGACCTTTGTCACAAAAAGTCGACACACACACTTTTAGAGGTGCAGTGTGTGACTTTTAGCGACATCTAGCAGTTCGGTTGCGAGTTTACACTAAGGGCTCAGCCCACTGCTCACCCCTCCCTTTCGAAGAAGCTACCGTGTCTCAAACGGGACAAACATCGTCGTCTGAGACGGCAGAGAATAGCAAGAGTAAACCAAGTTTCTGTACCACAGTCCATTATAAACCACATCATGGATAAAGTTTACAAAGCCATAGTCAGGTGAGGATCAAGGGTCTTAATACGTAATATAATAATAGTAATTAGTTGATTGTCTCACGAACGTAACCAGCACATTTCTCCCCACATAGCAAACCCATAATACAGCAAGGGAGAAGAACCACATGAAACTATGCAACTATATATTTTTTCTAACAGGGTAGTAAAAGTTTAGCTGGCTAATATGAGCTGTTAGTGTGGCTGAGCTGGTTAAAGCGTTAAGCCTTATTTAAACTCGACGCGTCCGCATGAGCCCAAAGGTGCGTGCGGCAAAAATGACGTGATTGTAACAGTGCACGCGCCTCCGCATCCCCTAGACACCATTTACTACACACAATAGGCTTTTTTTCTCTGATTTTGGAAACTCGATCGACTTAAAATGCTTCCAAGATCAATCGGGTTGGTGATTCCTGTAACTGTTTTACGGTCAATGACAAGAGTACTAATCGGCTGTCTCACGAACGTAACCAGCACATTTATCCCCACATATCAAAGCCATAACACAGCGAGGGAGAAGAATTAAGTTACATGAAACAATCCAACTACATATTTTACACCACTGACAAGGGAAAAGTCACTACTCACGGTGTTTATGGCTAGCTTCTAGCTTTCTGCTGCTTCTCTTTCAAGGTAGTGACGAAACGCGCTCTGTAACGCTGTTTGTTCGCTGTCGGCTACGGT
Source organism: Siphateles boraxobius (assembly GCF_051911475.1). Classification (NCBI taxonomy): domain Eukaryota; kingdom Metazoa; phylum Chordata; class Actinopteri; order Cypriniformes; family Leuciscidae; genus Siphateles; species Siphateles boraxobius. The sequence goes on from NW_027508919.1 coordinate 15,709,117, forward strand.
AGAAACATGACGTCACAATATGTCGACCTTCATAGAAGGGGATTCCAGCGCCTATGTAGATATAAATGCCTCATTCTAAGGTAATAAAAACATTACAGTTTATTAAGTAAGTTCTTTATACACCACTGAACACATAGTTATGGATGTCATATTGCATTTCTGTTAATAGATACTATAATTTTTTACACATTGCACCTTTAATAATTGAAACTTTGGTTTTTAATGCTAAAAGTTCATAATAAAACAAGATCTAGTATTTGTCAATAAAAAAGGATACAATTATATTTTAAAAAGCAAAGTAAGAAGTCCTCTAAAAAGTATAATATGAAAGATGATGCCCAAAAGGGGAGATATATATATATATATATATATATATATATATATATATATAAATAATTTTGTATTATTATTATATCACATATTTTAGTAGGTATCATAAATTAGGTATCATTTGAAAGCTTACGAACTCAGAATTCATCCTGTGAAAACCGTTTTGAAACTGGATGTTGCGTTACCATAGAAACAGTATTTTTTTTATTAGGCCCCTCCCCTTTTGGGCATCATCTTTCATAATTTATGATCAAAAACTTTTCTAATATTGACAAAACACATATTGTCAGAAAGGTCTGAGTCTCAAGGTTCCATATTTAGAAGTGATATTTGGATAGAAATTTATGAATTTGTTACAGCAGAATGCATACAATTAAATTCAATGGAATGCAATGGCACCCGGTGGCTATTTTTGGTACTACGCCTAAACAAAATCTCATGGGAACTTAAATTTTTGTGATATCAACTTGAAATTTGGAACACAACTTGGTTAGATATATAGCTTTCATTTTATAGTAATTTTATAGTAAAAATATTTTGTAAAATATTTATTTTATATTAAAAAAAATATTAATAAAGTATATTTGATTTACTGTAAATTATAACTTCCATAACTAGAAACAGGTGGAGTGACTTTATCACATCAGACATGTGTCACTTTGCTCATAGCTGATTGGTCCAGATTCGGTTTGCAACCTGTTACCTGGAACATAACCTGCCCCAGACAAGGTTAGCCGTGGAGTGTACGTTACTATGGCGTTAACACTGCTAAAACCCAAACCACTTTCATGATGCCTAAAACACAGGGTTGGCGCAAACTTAACTGGCTTCATGGTATGGGCCCCTGGTCTTCAATTAAGAGAATCACACTTCAATTAAGAGACTCACACAAAAAACAGACATTTTTTGACACTGACACACATTTTTGTGACAGATTATTTAAGCTGCTGTTTGCTAGAAAATATTATTTTGTTTGTTGCGTTTTTACGTTGTGCAATTTATTGTTTATAATGATAATAGTGATGATGATGATGACGTTGGGTATTGGATAACTATAGTATCATGGATGCAGCATTTACGCTTACAAAGGACAAGTGTCTTTTGTGTGGCCTTATGTTGCATATCCTACTTTAGATAGGTCTTGTAAAATGTATTCAAAGTATATAGGCCTATTGGCTATATTAGTCTTTTAGCCCTATAATGAGGACATATGAACATGGGGAAAATGTTACATTAAGTACATTTAGTAGCCTACATTACGTTAATTACATTAAAGGGATAGTTCACACAAAAATGAAAATTCTGTCAGTAATTGCTCACCCTCATGTTGTTCCAACCCCGTAAGACCTTCGTTCATCTTCGGAACACGAATTAAGATATTTTTGATAAAATCTGAGAGCTGGATCACTCCTCCACTAGTCCATAGGCTTCTTCAGGGATTGAAACTTGCCAGCCCCGAAAAGTTATTAAAGACATTGTTAAAGTAGTCCAAGTGACTACAGTGGCTCAATCTTAAGTTTATCAAATGACGAGAATACTTTTTGTGCCTAAAAACAAACAAAAATAACGACTTTATTTCAACTATTAATTTCCTTCTCTATGGGCCTCCAGTCAGTTAACTTAGTGTAATAACATATAGAGCTACGTCACACGTAAGCTCACTATTGGCCGACGCTGGTCATGTGGGTGATGCGTGTGACGTACAACAACAGAAGCTTACACTGTTTTTGCGAACAAAAAGTATTCTCATCGTTTGATAAACTTAAGATTGAGCCACTGTAGTCACTTGGACTATTTTAACGATGTCTTTAAAAACTTTTTGGGACCTGAAAGTTCAATCCCTGAATAAGCCTATGGACTAATATGGAGGAGTGATCCAGCTCTCAGATTTCATCAAAAATATCTTAATTCATGTTCCGAAGATGAACGAAGGTCTTACGGGGTTGGAACAACATGAGGGTGAGTCAATACTGACAGAATTTTCATTTTTGGGTGAACTATCCCTTTAAGGAAGGAAGTAAGGAAGGAAGGAAGGTGGTTGAATCTGGTCTTTTCTACTCATCTATTATTGCATTTCATTTACATTTATTCATTTAGCTGACGCTTTTATCCAAAGCGACTTACAATTGCTATATGTCAGAGGTCGCACGCCTCTGGAGCAACTAGGGGTTAAGTGTGTTGCTCAGGGACACATTGGTGTCTCACAGTGGATTCGAACACGGGTCTCTCACACCAAAGGCATGTGTCTTATCCACGGTGCCATCACCACCCCAAGCATTTCTTGAAAAATGATGTGTATAATTGGGACATATAATTCTGTCATCATTTACTCACAATCAAGTTATTCTAAACCTGTGTGAATTTCTTTATTCTGTTGCAACGGAAGGAAGGCTTTTAGTGATTTTACCTCATGAAAGTTGCACTAATAATTTTTTTTTTTTTACTTTAATATTTGTATTGTGTGGTAACCGATTTATAAAAGCAATAAGGCTAGTGCTGTGTCATGAATAAGTCATGGCCGAAGGGGTTGAGGTTCGCGTTGTGCCTAACGTCGCCCTTCAGCCTTGACTTATTCATGATACAGCACAGCCTCTCGTACCTTATTGCTTAAAGTTACAATATGTAAGAATTTTGTATCAAAATATCCAAAAACCACTTGCCCATTGTTATATATTTCTTTCAATTGTGTACTTCCATTATACAAAATGTTTTCAACAATTTATAAATTCAGAGAAATTCACACTTTTAAAAAGTGCCCTGTTCACTTGTCGCCTGTCATAAACGTAATATCCGCGTTATCCCTGGTTTCCGCTTTTACCGCCATAGTAACCATGGCGACAGACGTGGCGGCAGACAACTGTGTAGTGCGTAACGTCTAGCGGCACGCTGTTGTTGTTTCTTTCAAACATTATGGACCATGGCAAGCAGACTTTGGGACAAAAGGAGAACTAAAACGAGGATCAATATCAGCGTGCCGTTTTCGAGATGTCAAGAGCTCCACGTTCGCGACTAACTTGGACTTGACAGAGCCTCACGAGTCACGACTTGACAGGGACGCCGCTCTTGCATGTAATTTATTAGATAGCTGAGCAAATGTACATAAAACAAATCAATGTTATAGCTCAACATGATGAAATTTTAGAATATGATCAGTATGTTATTCTAATGTTGATCTAGCTTACTGCTAGTCTCATATAGCAAACAAACTAACACATAACTTTCAAATAAACTGACTTGTTTGAGTAGTAATTCAGCACTTAGAGGTAGTTCAGTATAATTAAATGTCCTTATTAAAAAACCCGACATATTGTATGCTACATTTGCCAAAATAAGCACTGTGCAACACTGCAATGTAGGCTAGCTAAGTTACCATACTCCATAAAGTAGTGTGCTTAACACGTATACAATTTCCTATGTGATTTAACAAGAAAAAATATCAACTGGGATTTTTTTCTCATTATTTGATCAGACTGCAAATGTTAAGACATTTTTTTAAACCAAATTTGATTAGAAATTGAAAAACATGTATTGGAAATTGTAATTGAATTTCATTCACTAAACTGAGCATGATGGCCATGTGGCAATGTAGCATGCTTACTTTAAAAACCTTATTTTGGGGTGCTTGTCTTTTTTTATTTGTGGAGCATCATTTCCTTTCCTCACTTCCGTTCCTCACATCTCTACTCCAGCCCCGTTAGGAGGCGAGGGAAGGAAGCAAGGATAGAAAATGAGATGGAGGAATCAAATTAAATCTTTTCCGTATAAAGTGCACACAATTCAGTAGCTAGCTATATTCTTAAATTCTGAACATGACCAGTGTATATCAGGGCTGGACTGGGACTAAAAATCGGCCCGGGCATTTTGGCCCAGACTGGCCCACTACATATAATCATAAACACAACCGATCTTTTCACGCCCCTGAATATGTACACTAACTCCTATTAAAACCACTAATGCCATGTAGCCTAATGAGTGAGTAGGAATTGAGTAAGAGTTAATAGATGAAATAACAACTAATTGTAAAATACAATCGAACTACTCCACAATGATGAATCCTGAAACAAGCTATAAGATGCATTGGCATAGCAATACCAGTGTTTGACACAGGATTTTTGGTAAATCTGTGGTGGGTGTACCTCTGTCCCTTTAGGGGGTGTTCGAGGGAGCCCCCCGTAAGAAAAATTTTTGCTTTTTAATGTTAAATTCATCAATCTGGTGCACTTTGAGAGTTAAAAATTAAGAGCTCCAACCCATAATCAGTGTGCAAATTGAACAAAGAAAAACTCAAAACTCTTTTAGCTGAGATATAGTGTCTGTCTGCATTACACTACTACACAATAATAGTTATAATATTATAGCCATATAAAACAAATGCACTGAAAAATAAAAGGAACTTTCATAATTAGTTTTGTAGAAATTTCCATGCTTTAAAGAGATAAAAACATGATATTTTATTTAGGTGGAAAACATGGTTTTCAAACATGTCTCATTACAATTCTAGTAAAATGCGAAATCGTCAACTATGCAGATGTGTAAATAATGCGTATCTGGGTAATGGGTTCCTCACTCATCGCCTCAGTGTTCTGAAAGTAGCCTATCGTTCTGCTTACCACAGTTCTCTACACTCACTTATTCTCTCCTGATCCTCCTCAATATCCTCATCAGACACTTGAAGGGCCCGTTTCTTTTTTTCACGCTATTTCTCTGCACATTCCTTGCGTTTCTTCTCCATCTCTGACTATTTTGACAGATACACACTGACACTGCACGCGCGCTCAGAGCCCAAAGAGGGAGGAGTTTAAAGATGTGATTGGACCACCCTAGTGCCAATCAAGAAAAGAACCAATGGGCCGCTGATCTTCGTGTTTCATGGGCCGGTCTGTTAAAAAAAAAACCTACGCTGACTTTTTTTTGTCCAATGCATTACAACGGCACAAAGATCCCAGCGCTGCCAATTAAGCAAAACTAAACGAATGGGCCGCCGATGTACGAGTATTATGGGCCGTTTAGACAAAAAAATTGTTTTTATATATTTTTTTAAAGAATGATCTGTAGGCCTATCGCCCCAAAAAGCACGTCGGCCCACTGCCAGATTGCCAGTCCAGCCCTGGTGTATATAAAAAATCGGATCGGGTTTGATTTTCTGCGTTTTTCACATCCGTAGCAAGCAGTTTGAATGGTGTTTTGACAATTCAGAGCCACCGAATCACGAATACGAAAAAAAGCATACGAACATTTCGGACTCAGTGTGCAATGGCCTTAACTCAATATTGTAACACATTACTTTTAAAAGTAGCTTTCCCAAACCCTGTAGAGACTTGCTAGTCATTCATTTATATTTACGCAAATATTTTACTTTATTTTTAGTTTTCATTCATTACAGTCGCTTATAAATGATTATGCTAAAATTTCTGGAAGCAGCACAATTTTAAATCTGTCCCAGTCCTGAATGACACACTGCACAGTCTGTGGAGTCTTTGATCTTTCAAAATGATAACTGATATTCTGTGAGCTAGACAGAGCATGACACATCTGACCTAAGGCTTTCTGTGGCATTCTCCATCGAGTGAGTCAAATCAAGTGTATTGCCTTATACGTGACTGTAATGCAAAGACGTGAATGAAATACTTTGGTCACAAGGGAAGATAACTCAGTTGACAGTGACACTAGATTTCAGAGAACATATTATTGTCTGAGGAAGTATATAATATGTCTATGTCTAGATGAGACAGGTTTACTTCTTACTCGACTCCAACCCTCCCCCACCTTGGTGCTGAATACTTCAAATCGTGCACTGTATTAACAAGTCATTTTTCCTGTAGCCAGTGATTGGTTGAAAGAGTGTTAACAGTCCTGAAGGGCTGAACTTTCAACATGTCATACACATTTTGTTTTTCTCGTTTGAGAAGCAATAAGCATGCATGCCAGGGATGAACGAAAGGAAATGAAAACGGTAAAGAACCTGCTGATGACTCAAGGTAGAACATACTGGAACAACATACAAAACGTGTACAAAGAACAATTTATGAAATCTATTTAATTCAGTTGATTTGTACAACCCAGATTGAAGTTAATTCTAAGTTATCTGAAGTTAATTGCACAGTTTTATGCACACACCAGAATACCCTCATTGTGTCTGCATCACTGGAATGGTTAATTAGCAGTTAAAACGTTTTCTTGAAGTGACATACTGTAACTGTGACTTAAAGGTGGATGCTTTTGATTTATTACACAGGCCTATACTTATGATGTTCATTTAAAATGCCAATATCTCAAACTTTTTGTGACTTCAGAGCCTTTATCTGTGACAATCTTCCAAGAACTTATATCTACCTCTGGTACTTTTGGTGTCATCATGTTTTATTTTTTAATTAATGCTGTGCATCTTTGTTTTACATAATATGTTTAGCATTTTAAGTAAGATGCTGTGGTAATATTGTGATTGTCTTATTGGACAGCATTTTATTGCACTTCATCTCCTGTCCAAAGATTTCTAGTCAAAAATGGCATTATGTGATGTAAATTTGTCAGCTCTGTACCATTTCATAGTATGTTAAACACTATTTCCATAAGGTTTAAATATATTGTAGTCACTCTTTCTCACATATTTACTGCCCAACCCGTCAGCAGACCCTACATGCTGCTTAGTATGGCTTTAGAAACCAGGACAGTCTGAACTTATGTGTAATGTCTTATGTCATTGTTGCTGAGGCAATAGTGCTCCCATCTGGCATGTTGCTGAGCCTGTTCACCACAAGAGTGACAGTTCATATGTCTTTCCTGCAGAGATAAAATATGTACCACAAAGTATATCTCACTGTCCTAGCAAGGTAAACAAGGAGAAATGGAATTAAAAAACACAGACACTAATTTCAGCACTCCCGGCTCTTTGTTAAAATTGTCTAAAGATACTTTACATGTATACAGTGCAAATTCACAAGAGCACAATAGACACCATTCAGTTATTCAGGTTTGTTACAGTGAATATAGACATTTTGTGTAAGTATGCTTGACTTCATGGTCCTTTAGACAGGGCTTGTTTGAACTCTGTATGCCATCGGTCTTTGGAATAGATGATAATTATGACCTTAAGCCATGGGAAGAAGGCCAGGCATTTCAGAGTTCAGAACAACCACAGATTCAGAGAGGTCCAATGATTCATACTCCACAAGAGCCTCAGGTGTTCTGATGATCATTTGGCTGAAATGTCCTCTCAAAACGGCCTTCACTGGTCTTTGTCTTCTCTCTCTCTCTCTTTTTTAAATACTTGTGTGGTTGCTTGTGTATGTGTGATCCAATGGCATAAACATTTCAGGCCTATATGACTACCTTGACTATTTTGCCCTTTTTTATGTCTTTTTTTTTCTTTTTCGAAAATGATATGAACATCAAATGGAAAACACTAAGTCCTGAGAGGATTTTGGTGCTGTGATGCTGGACACACTGTGGCATTTTTAGCACAACATTGACCAGTCATCCATTGACATGGCTTTCATACAAAATTATCATACACACTCTAGTATCTAATCAATACAAAATAAAAATGCAACGGTAACATTTAATGTTTAGACATAACCACACAAATATTGATTCTATCCATGTAATTTTCTCTGAAATTTTTTTTTCAAAATGTCCCAGTCTATTTAAACTTCTCCTTAATTCTGTTTGAATTTATTTTGCATCCCTTTTTAATCTATACATTTTGTTTTAAATGCAGAGAATTGAATTGGGCACATAAACATCACATAAAGACACATTTTTTTTGTTCTTTTTTGTTCAACTGATATAATCATAATGATTTCTCAGTGCGACTCAATAAAGGACCCCTAGTGGCGGGGAGATTCATCTCTATACGTTAGTAGTACAGTATGCACAAGCCTTGATCGTAGACTCTCATGGTCTTCTCTTCTTTCTTCTGCAAGTCCATAAGCCCTAACTGTAAAGACTCATACATCCACTAACCATTCATTGGTCCACTTTGCTCTCCTTGATTCACTTTTCAAAATCATTTTTCTTGATTTATTGGCTTTTCCTGGCTGCTATGGATTTGGTCTTTGTGATGTAGGCTTCGAAGAAGAACTGACAGAAGAGCACAAAGTAGCTGAGGTACATGAGGGATGACCACACAATGTTCTGCACATGGGACGGGCACTCTTGGCCTTGCTGCATCCACGAATACACCAGGTAGTTGACCACGCAGCCCATCACCATTTGGGTGATCTGCGTCAGGGTGATGAACATGGCGAACTTGCGAGAGATTTTGAAGCCGGCGGCCCGAAGAGCGTAGTAAGAATACATAACGGCATGCACCAGATAGTTCATGGTCATGAACCAGCCCCCGCCGGCCACCATGTCCTTGTAGGAGTACCATGAGTAGAGCAACACTGTGATGTGATGATACCAGTGCAGGAAGATCAGCTTTTGCTTGCGTAAAACAATGAATAGTGTGTCTCCTGAAAGTATAAGAGCAAGAGACTGATTGTGAGAGAGAAACAAAAATGCTGGTTACTGTGAAACTATTGGCTGTCTCAGATATGCTATCTTGTTATTTTTGTGTTATTGATAATAGTAGAAGAGATTAAGGTATTAAATTAAACTTGCATATTCTAGATCTTGAATATCTAATCAGGGCAAAGTGTTCCAATGCATTCACTAGACAAAACAAGTTTTATTTGGCCAGTGTAGCAGTTCAAACTGTGAAAACACCACTGTGCTAAAGAATGGTCAAAATGAAGCATTACAACATTTTAAGGTGCACATTAGGTCAGTTTTTCAGCTGTTGTAGAGAAACATATTTGAAAACCCCCCACCTGCATGCACCAACATAAAGACACTCACAGACATGACCTTACTTGGAAAATCCTATTTTAATTTTTTTTTAAAACATTGTAATCGATACAGCACTACTAATCAACTGCAACTAAATCAATCTTAACTTGATTGGCTTCATAGTTCATACTGTCATAAGTTCATATTTTGAGACACACAACACACTCTTTTTTCATTACCACCGCTGTACTGGTGAATCCGGGGCCGAGATAGGCCTTGTCATATTTTCTTGTCTATAAAACAGTGTCTTCACCAGATATGATGGTTGTCGCGCCACACTTGATAAGCAGTCTACATGGGAAGTGTCAAAAAATAAAAAAGGGTTCTATTTGCTTTTGTCGTGTGCCGCAACTCAAGTCTGGTGTAGACACTTTGTTTGGGTAGTTGTAGCTTTTGAAGTAGATTCATCGTCTGCTTTGCGTTTACCTGGCACTGGCAGTTCTTTCAGAAATTTGCCCATGCTTAGTGCAGAAATATTCATCGATATTTTTACACGTCTCACTGCAATACTCAATTCTGACTCTTCAATCGCGCCATCTAGTGATATGTTATTCCATGAGAACTGCTACAAGTAATGAAAGACTGCTCAATCGGGTACTGCGAGTCATCTTGAGGTAAAAAAAAAAGGCAAATTAATATTTTGTGTTTAATTATTCGCAAGTAGCTGCATAAGCTGCATCGTTTCACAGTGGGGTCTTGCATCACCCTGAAGAGGTTTCTTTTGCTTAACTATCTGGTGACTGAACAATATCCCTTAGCCTTCTCATGCCCCCCTTTTTAGAACTCCAGGCCCCCCCTTAGGGATTGGTTTGGGAACCAATTAGATCATTAAAGTTGCTGTGTGCAGAGAAACTATAAGTAAAGCCACATTGGCTCAACTAATGATGTAACATGAACTATGTTTCCATCCACATTTTTATGCGAATATTGGAATTACGCTAAGACGCGCATAAAATCTTGATGTGCAATTGCACATATAAAGCTTGTACGCTCATTTGAAGCAGATTTGATAAGAACATGTGCATAAACTATGATGGAAACACATTTACCAAATATATTCCTGGATGCACAACAAAAAATGGATTCTGCTTAGCTGGATAACTGGACTAACGTGCATTGTTTTATTCAATGTGCATCGACTAATAAAACAATGTTTTATTCAGTCTATTATTTTAGTCAAAGTCTGTCACCAAAATGATTTAGGGCCAGATTTACTAAACAGGGCAAATTAGTTTGAGAGTGCAATTCCAAAAAAAACACCAATGGGAGTGGAAAGTACTGTGCGTGATCTACTAACAACGCGCAAATTAACGAATACGGGCAAAGCCGGATCATTTCCATGACCAACGCAATCTACCAACAACCGCGCAAATTAGCATCTGGTTTAAGACATGCTTTTTTTGGGTGGTAAATAATGTCGCAAATACCAGTAAATCAACTAGCGCAAACCTTAGTAAATCACCTTGCGTTTAAATACCCTCCTCCCATAAATTTTGCATCTGAAAGGGAAACTACTATAAATGCATATGCAATAAGATCACACCTTTTCAGCGCTAATTATTCACTGCGGGTCTTTAGTAAATCCTGACAGTAGTTCTTTAATGCCAAAAAGAGGGTTTGCACTGGTGCAAGCTGTTAGTAAATGTGGGCCTTGGTTTCTAAACATTAGGTATTTGCCTCCAAACGAAATATCACATGACATCTTTTTTTTAATTGTGTTTCATCTACTCGCTCTGAGGTAGAGGTCTGCACTCCCGCGGGAGTCCCGCGGGACCCGCGGGTCCCGACGCAAAACAGTGCTGCGCGGGACAAATTTTTAAAGGTCATTGCGGGAGCGGGCGGGATGATGAGGTGCACTTGCGGGTGCGGGCGGGAGGGATGATACGCTGCACTCCCGCAAATTAAATATGAGTGTAAAGTAAAATATATAAATGATTTAAGTAGCGTACATAATTTGTAGTTGTGAGGGAGATTCTGATTGGCAGCAATAAAAGCGTTTTAAGCAGCCTAAACTTGTGAATGTTGTCGGGTAGGGCGGGGCCTAATCTCACGCACACTTGTTTAGAGACAATTCCTTTCCCGCTGCTCCGAGTTCGAATTCGAAAGCTAGTTCAAGTTCAAAATAGACAGCATGGACGAGGAACAGAGCGCCTCTAGTGCTTCAGATAAAGTACAGTTGTGAATATTATGCTGTTCGTAATATGGGACCAATAAATATGTTACCAAGTATTGGTAAGGAATTTTGTGTGCACGCATTTTTTTCCCCAAGACCTTTCGTCAGACAGAAAGTGCGGGCGGGAGCGGGACATTATATCACAGATGCGGGCGGGAGCGGTACTAAAAATGACAAATCTTTGCGGGAGCGGGCGGGAGCGGGACTGAACACTGCGGGAGCGGGCGGGAGCGGGTCTGAAAATTGTGTCCCGCGCAGACCTCTACTCTGAGGCCCAAGTAATTTATTTTACTATTTTAAAACTTTATGCAAGTTTTCCAGGAAGTGAAGATTTTTTTTCCTCTTGAACACATGGTATGGAAACGGTTTATACTTATATCAGAGAAGGCAAGCGCATGTTTTCAGTTGGTCAAAAGTCTATACATGTTGGTGTGTCTCCTGCTGTACATAACTGACTCATCACGGTTGGCCTGGCCCTAAGTAGGGATGTTAAGGTCCTCACGTTGTCTTAGTGCTGTCTTTTTGTCTCTACAATGGGCCTGGTAGCCCACTAACCGCCAGGACATGGCAAACACAATAGGCCCAGGCAGGCGGAAAATAGAACCACTATTCCAGATTTCTAGACTTGGGGTTATGCTGCAAGGTCCACGCTAACAAATTCGGTTACGCTTTCACAACCAATTATTTTCATGCAGATGAACACTAGGCTTCTCAGTAGTGCTTTGTCACTTAAACAGGCTACATAGAAGAGGCAGAATGTATTTAACTAGAACCATGTAACTTTATTTCTTTGTTAAATTATTACAGTTGTTTTAAATAGAGTTAATGTGGCTACAACTGTTGCTGTGGTTATTTATTTGCATTATCTATTTTAGTACCAAATCCAAAAGTGTGAGAATGAAGTCCAACTTTACAAAATGAAAATTATGTAGCCTATTTACTATTGGATTTTTTTTTTTAGTCTATAGTTTTGCTTCATACAGATGAAGCATTTACACAAATGGTCTAAATTCTGTTTACTATTGTCTTTTTAGAGCTGCTTTACAGCAGAATTGAATCATTGAATTTTGCATCATTGAATCATTTTTCTGTTTATCACTGTAACGCTGCTTTGAAACAGTCTGTATTGTATAAAGCGATTGTATAAATAAAGGTGACTTGAGGTTTATATTTGAAATTGAAACACACACACACACACACATACCTACCCAAAAAGAAACGCACACCTCCCTTCATTGCTCTGCCCCCCAAAATAACGAACATGCTATGCAACGACACAGGCAACAATAACAGTTTGGATGAATCAGCTGTGATTCAACAACAACAGCATATCTTGGTACTGTGAAACATGGCAAAACCAATTTTACTTATCAAGCAGAAACAAAGCAAACTCAGTGTCTGTTTTCAGGCCCTCTCACTCTCTAACATCTCTCCAGCGCTGGACAGCTTTTTTAATATTAACGCGGGTCCTCTTGCCTGATCGTAACCCTTCTTTGCCTGATCGTAACCCTCTGTGGTAATATCTCAGCCATCTCTCTTTCTACAAATGTCCCGCTTTCTCACACTCTTTCCTTCCCCATCATGAGCGTACTATTGCTGAATGTTGTAGTGACCAGTCCGATCCACTTTTTCCACTCAGATTTACACAGCCAGGACTAAGTGCAAACACGATTTTTTTTCAGCACACACAAACACAAACACACACACACACACACACACACACACACACACACACACACACACACACACACACACACACACACACACACACACACACACACACACACACACACACACACACACACACACACACACACACACACACACAGAACAGACATCTATCAAATATTCACAAAATGGTTTGTTGGGGTGTTGATTTCAATTTTCAACTTCTTTTCTCAGAAATCGCTTTCTGCACCTTTTAATCTTAACCCATAAAACTGAAATGGGACTTATTCATGTATAATCTCACCTAGTTCAGGTGCCTTGCTGAGGACAAAAGCATAGGCCCAGAACTTGCTGACTGGTCCGTTGTAGAAACTCTGATCGCACACTGACTGCTTTAGGCCTTTGGTCATCAAGATGTTCATCATGTAGCCTCCGGTTCTGATGGCACCAAATATACTGAAGAAGGAGGAGCAACAAATAAAAGAGACATTTAAAATCAAATACAATCGACTTTTTAAATAGTGTACATTACTTTATGTGACTGTTAGGACTCAGGGCATAGCATTACTAATAACAATGCTTTATTCAATGCTTTATGGCTGAGCAGTTACTTGGCACTCAGGTTCCAGTTTTAGGTTTCTTATAAAGCTGCCAATGGCTGGATCATGTGAAAAACCTGGAAGTGCGAGGTAGCCTGTGTCACCCCATTTCTACAGTAACTATAGTGCTGATCTTCACACATAGAAGAGTGTGTGATGTTATATCATTGTGCCCTTTACTATATAATTTAGATATCAATGCAAAATCATATATGCAGGCCTCTTATGTACCATATATGCAGGTCGTTATGAAGTAACTTGGAACGAGGAAGTGGCTTGTTTTTCTGCCTATAATGAACACCATTAATCTGCTAAAACATGAAACAATTTATGAATACACAGTATTCACTGCAGTTTTGTATTGTAGCGTGCAAAGCGACATCATTAAAAAAAATATATAAAAAGTCCACATCACATAAATGTGAATTGTCTTTCCCTGTTGACTGGTTTAAGTCTTTTTAAACTATAATTTGTTAGCAAAATTGAGAAAATGACAAGGGAAGGAGGTCTCAAACTTTGCTTTCATCTTAATGCATTATGACATTTGATTTAATGTGCAGTGAAATCTTCATAGTGCCTGTAGTGTACAAATTCACTCAACTGTCTGTGATAGTAATGACCTACATATTTCTTATTTGCATTTACTACATTTAATATTTCCATCATAATAACAGTAATATGTTAAAGCAAATATGTTTTAGCATTAACAGGTGCTATAGGCAAATGAATGGATGCATGTAATGTTATGTATGTCAAATTCACACACTCAAACATTTGCATCTAAGACTAATGACCCGTTTACTATTAGACATATTTACCTGAAGGCTGCAAGTGTTAAAGACCATAGTACTAAAGGTTTCCTCAACTCAAACTTCTCCCTTTGTTTCATTAAATGCCGGCCACCAAGTATGCAGGCAGCGTAAAGCGCAGAGAAGAGGAAGGACTTCTTCCTGTAAGGAGGGAGATGATAAATTAGTATATTCCAAGAAAACTCAAGTATCCATCCACAACAATCTTCAGTGTGTCCATCTGCTCAATCTACTAGCTTTTCAAAAACTTTTCAAAGTCAGACTATATCAGTATCTTTACTTTTTTGCTGATTTATTTTTAAAACACCAGAGCTAACTATAAATCCTATATGACATATGGAAGTGCTCATTTAACAGATGCTTATTTCCAAACTAAATATTCATATGTATCTACACTTACCGTTCAAAGTTTTTATGGAAACTGTGATACATTTTCAGGATACTTTGATAAATAAAAAAGTAGCATTTATTTTAATGGTAGTCATTTTTAATGACACTTTTGATCAATTTAATCAAACACATCCTTGCTGAATAAAAGTATCAATTTCTTTAAAAAATGTCTGCTTAATGGCTCAAATATTTTAACTGAGGAAAACGTCTACGGTTACGTATGTAACCCTCGTTCCCTGAGTAGGGAACGGAGACGTTACGTCGGATGACGACGAATGGGGTTTCGCTTAGAAAGCCTATCAACTTCGAGTATTACAAAACGAGCCAATGGCAAAGAAATGCCATGGGTCTGCGGAATTTGCATGGCGTAACTCCGCCCCACCTCGTGGGTATAAAAGGAGGAAGCCGGCAGCAAGCAGATATGTTTCTTCGCTGAGGAGCCAAGACTGAGCTCAGGCGATCCCCGCGGTACAGCGGAAAGTGGCAGGCAGACGTAACGTCTCCGTTCCCTACTCAGGGAACGAGGGTTACATACGTAACCGTAGACGTTCCCTTTCGTTGTCACTCCGAGTTACGTCGGATGACTACGAATGGGGTTACCAGTCTAATCACGCCACCTTCTCAGCTGTCTTCCAGTGCCCTGCGTAATCGAGATCCCTGTCAGCCTGGACAAAGGACTCCATATAACACAGGAATACCAAGGTACACTGGGAAGCATATCCCAAGCTAGGGGAAGTATGCAATTAATGCCAGCCCGGAGGGGGGGGACTTAGAGAATACACATATGACCCGAAGGAAGCATATGGGAAACACTGGGGTGTCCAGCCGCAGGTGGAATATTTCAACCCCAGGGGTGGCAAGGTGGCTTGCCAAGGGAAAGACACACGCTCAGAGAGGCTTACAGTGGAAATACACATGTGGGGGTCGCTCAGAGGAGGGACCATGCACACGGGAGGCACCTAGCCGACGCACAGGCAATAGACACTGGCGCCGACGTCAGGAGTGCTGGAGGAGCTCAGGGCTTTCGGAGAAGCTCACCTGAGAAAATATCGCACGTATCCAGTCCGTGGAGTGGAATGGCGAGCAAGCGAAGACACCTGAGCGGGTCCGGTACTAGCTGGTTGAAGCGAGTACACGAGAGGACACAGGCTCCACTCGGAGATTATAGAATCTGGCGAATGTGTTAGGTGTCGCCCAGCCTGCAGCTCTGCAGATGTCTGTTAGCGAGGCGCCATGCGCTAGAGCCCAAGAGGACGCCACACTCCGGGTGGAGTGGGCAGTCACACCAAGGGGGCACGGTCGACCTTGCTGCTGGTAAGCCAAGGCAATGGTGTCCACTATCCAGTGAGACAACCTTTGCTTGGAGAGAGCCTTTCCCTTCAGCTTCCCACCATAACAGACAAAGAGCTGGTCTGAGGTCCTGAAACACTGCGTTCTGTCTACATAGGCGCGGAGAGCGCGTACTGGACAGAGCAGTGCCAAGGCTGGGTCTGCCTCCTCCGAGGGCAGCGCTTGCAGGTTCACCACCTGGTCCCGGAAGGGAGTGGTAGGAACCTTGGGCACATATCCAGGCCGGGGTCTCAGGATCACGTGAGAGTAAGCCGGCCCAAATTCCAGGCACGCTTCGTCAACGGAGAATGCGTGCAGGTCCCCAACCCTCTTGATGGAGGCCAGTGCAACCAGGAGCGCTGTCTTCATAGACAGGAACTTAAGCTCAACTGATTGCAGGGGCTCAAAGGGAGCACTCTTCAGGGCAGTTAGAACCACTGAGAGGTCCCAAGAGGGAACGAGAGGAGGACGAGGAGGATTCAGTCTCCTCGCTCCTCTCAGGAACCTGATGATCAGGTCGTGCTTCCCCACCGACTTACCTTCGATGAGGTCATGATGTGCGGCAATGGCGGCAACATAGACCTTCAGGGTGGAGGGAGACAGCCTTCGCTCCAGCCCCTGTTGAAGGAAGGAAAGCAAAACACTGATCGAGCATCTCCGGGGGTCTTCTCGGAGAGAAGAGCACCAGTTGACGAAGAGGTTCCACTTCAACGCATAGACGTGTCTCGTGGACGACGCTCTAGCGGAAGTGATGGTAGCCACCACCGCTGGTGGTAGGGTACTCAAACCTGCCTCGTCCCATCCAGGAGCCACACGTGGAGGTTCCAAAGATCGGGACGAGGGTGCCATAGGGTGCCCCGTCCCTGAGAAAGAAGGTTCTTCCTCAGAGGGATCGGCCAGGGAGGTGCTGTCGCGAGGAGTACTAGTTCGGGGAACCAGGTCCGGTTGGGCCAGTAAGGGGCAACCAGAATGACCTGCTCCTCGTCCTCCCTGACCTTGCGCAAAGTGTGCGCAAGAAGGCTCACTGGGGGAAACGCATACTTGCGGCCCTGCGGCCAGCTGTGCGCCAGAGCATCTGTGCCGAGCGTGCCCTCGGTCAGGGAATAGAACTGGGCGCAGTGGGTCGAGTCGTGAGAGGCAAACAGATCTATCTGCGCGTCCCCGAACTGGTCCCAAATCAGCTGAACCGACTGGGGATGGAGTCGCCATTCTCCAGGGAGGGGCTGAAGCCGTGAGAGCTCGTCGGCTGCACAGTTCAGCGCTCCGGGAATGAAGATGGCTCGAAGCGACCTCAGATGCTTCTGACTCCATAGGAGGAGGTGGCGAGCGAGTTGTGACATACGGCGGGAGCGTAGACCACCTTGATGGTTGATGTACGCTACAGTGGCGGTATTGTCTGAGCGGACTAGTACGTGTTGACCCCTGAGCAACGCCCGGAAGCGGTGCAGGGCAAGGCGTACTGCCAACAACTCGAGGCAATTGACATGCCACAGCCGCTGGGGTCCTGTCCAGGAGCCCGCAGCAGCATGTCCATTGCACATGGCGCCCCAGCCCGTGGTGGAGGCATCTGTTGAGACAACAACATGCCGGGAAGCTCGAGCCAGGGGGACACCGGCCCTGAGAAAATCGAGGTTCGACCACGGGGTGAAGAACTGACGGCAGGTCGGAGTAACTGGTACTCGGAACGTGCCGTGTTGCCATGCCCACCTCGGGACTCGGTCGCGAAGCCAAAGCTGAAGCGGTCTCATATGAAGCAATCCGAGCGGCGTGACCGCGGCTGCAGATGCCATATGCCCCAGGAGCCTCTGAAAAAGTTTCAGTGGAACCGCACTCTTGCCCTCGAATTGTCTTAGGCAAGTCAGCAGTGACTGCGCGCGCTCGCTCGTAAGCTGCGCGGACATGGCGACCGAGTCGATGTCCATACCGAGAAAAGAGATCCTCTGCACGGGGCAAAGTTTGCTCTTCTCCCAGTTGACCCGAAGGCCCAGACGGGCTAGGTGCCGGAGCACTAGGTCCCTGTGTTCGCAAACCTGATCTCGAGAGTGAGCTAGGATCAGCCAGTCGTCGATATAACTCAGGATGCGAACCCCTTGCTCTCGAAGGGGAACAAGGGCCGCCTCGACGACCTTCGTGAAGATGCGAGGAGACAGGGCTAGCCCGAAAGGGAGAACCGCGTACTGGTATGCCTGCCCCTCGAAAGCAAACCGGAGGAACGGTCTGTGTCGAGGAAGAATGGAGACATGAAAGTAGGCGTCCTTCAGGTCGATCGCTGCAAACCAATCCTGGGGCCGTATGCATTCGAAAACGCGTTTGGCGGTGAGCATCTTGAACGGCATCCGATGAAGGGAGCGGTTCAGCACGCGCAAGTCCAGGATTGGCCGTAACCCACCGGTTTTCTTGGGGACAATGAAGTAGGGGCTGTAGAAGCCGGACCTCATCTCGGCTGGAGGGACAGTCTCGATTGCACCCTTCGCCAGCAGGGTGGCAATCTCTGCTCTCATGATAGGGGCATTGCCACCGACCAAAGTGGAGCGGACTCCCCTGAAGCGGGGAGGAGACCGTGCGAACTGAATCGCATAGCCGAGCCTGACGGTACGCGCGATCCAGTGGGACAGACGGGGAAGCTCTAGCCAGGCTCCCAGGAACTGAACCAACGGGATCATGCGGGCCACAGGCGTCCCCCCGGAGGGGCAGCGAGGCGGAGTAACTGGCCCAGATGTGGACGGCATAGCGGCCCGGAGAGGGGGCACAGTTAGCAACCGCACCCTGGCAGAGGGGGCCAGGGGAGGACCAGGCTGGTCGTCCCGCGGGGGCCTGCTCTGCCAGGGGTCTGGCGACAGAGGGGGACAAGGGCGAAGCGGTCCGTGGACGGCACGCCGTGTCAACCGCCTCTGGGACAGAGGGGGGCGAGGAGAGCACGGCTTGTGGGCGGCGCTCTGTGTCGCCCGAGAACTCTGTGAGCTCAGGGAAGAGGGGATTGTTTCTGTCTTTAACCACATTAGGGTGCTGCCCACCCGTGGGTGAGCAGCGGGGAGTGGAGAACAAAAGATTCTCCCCCGGCCCTCCACCGGGGGAAGGAGTGGTCCTGCTACCACCTCCTGAGAAACAATCATCATCCCTGAGCAGCCCGTCTCAGGAGCGCCGCTTGGCCCGGCGTTTAGCGGGGGGCGGGGCAGGAGAGGGCTGTGGCGCCTTCTTACGGCTTCCTCCGCGACCGGCCCTGGGTGGAGGCTGCTGCGTGGTCCGGGCGGGAGGGGCGGGAGCCGCAGGAGGGCGCCCTCGGCGGGAAACAGGTCGAGGCGTCTGCCCGGCCGGCAAGGTGGAGGCAGCAGCGGGCCGGCGGGGCAGAATGTGTTTGATGGCCTCGGTCTGTTTCTGGGCAGTTGAAAACTGTTGGGCAAAGTCTTCAACTGCACCGCCGAAGAGGCCGGCCTGGGACAAGGGGGCGTTAAGCAGACGGGTCCGCTCAGCGTCCCGCATGTCAGCCAGGTTCAGCCACAGATGTCGCTCCTGGACCACAGCTGTGGACATCACCAAACCCAGGGAGCGCGCGGTAACCTTCGTCGCCCGGAGAGCAAGGTCGGTCGCGGCGCGCAGCTCATCAAAGAGCCCTGGGTTTGTCCTACCCTCGTGCATGTCTCTGAGCATCTGGGCCTGGTAGACCTGCAGAGTGGCCATAGCATGCAGTGAAGCAGCCGCCTGTCCCGCCGCTCTGTAAGACTTCGCCACCAGGGTCGACGAAAATCTACAGGCTTTGGATGGGTGCTTAGGCTCGCCCCGAGAAGAAGCACTCTGCGGACATAGTTGCATGGCAACAGAGCGTTCAACCGGGGGAAGCCCAGTGTACCCACGGGCAGCTGCCTCATCGAGGGGAGGAAAGGCGGATGAGACCAGCGAGCGGTCCCGAGAAGACAGGGGGGTCTTCCAGGACTTCGAGATCTCATCATGCACATCCGGGAAGAAAGGTATTGGGGTTTGCCGAGGACGAGGGTCGGCGGCCTTACCCAAAAACCAATCGTCCAGCCGCGAGCGCTCAGGACAGGGTGGAGGCCTCCACTCAAGTCCGATGCTCGCGGCTGCCCGGGAAAGCATGGCCGTCATCTCCGGATCAGACTCGAGCACAGCCGTATGCACACCGGAAGGTGGCAGCTGTGACGAGCCCTCACTTCCAGAAGAGTCAAACCCGCCTAGTGATGCTGCAACAGACATGGCATCTTCCTCTGTAGCTTCAACTGAAGCCCGCGGGCCACCAGAGGGTAGACCCGCGGGAATCAGCAGTTCACTAGCGGGCACCGTCATTGAAGAGGGGGGCTGGGGTCGCGGACACATAGTCGGCGCCTTGTTCCAGACCGTAACCCTCAGATCACCCTGGCCACCAGCCGCAGGACGGGGGGTGGATGAGGGGACTCTCACTCTTGCGAGTTCACGGAGTCTCGACCGTAATGACGCGATGGTCATGTTCCCACAGAGAGAACATGAGTCATCCACGAGCGCTGCTCTAGCATGATCAATGCCCAAACATACTATGCAACGCTCGTGCCCATCAGAGTCCGATACCAATCTGCCGCAACCAGAAGTACACGGGCGAGACATCTTTAAAAAGACGTGCCACGTGTAAGCTCTTTTAGTGAGAGAAAACTCAAGTGTTGAAGCACCCGGGGAGAAACGCACCGACTGGCAGACCACTGCAACAGATCAGCAGGAAGCACGCTCTCGCCGTAGATCGCCGTCACACCAACACTCGAGGTACTCGTTTGTAAAGCTGACAATTCAGAGATGGCTTGTGGAGAGAAGAATACACTTGGCTCCGAAGCGAAAACATATCTGCTTGCTGCCGGCTTCCTCCTTTTATACCCACGAGGTGGGGCGGAGTTACGCCATGCAAATTCCGCAGACCCATGGCATTTCTTTGCCATTGGCTCGTTTTGTAATACTCGAAGTTGATAGGCTTTCTAAGCGAAACCCCATTCGTCGTCATCCGACGTAACTCGGAGTGACAACGAAAGGGAACATTTCATTCACAAGCACTCCATTTTCTTTCAATTTGCATTTTGACACGTTGTGTATTGTAACACACAAGCCTCATATTACATTGTCAAATTTGTAGACTTTGCATATGGTGAAAAGGCCACCTGCAAACTGGTCCTGTGACTTTTCTGACTATATTATAATGCAGTTAGCTTTTAAAAAAACAAGAGAACAGCCAGAGCTTTTTTTTCTAACTCGCAATTCCAGTCTTAAAACATTTGCATACTAGTATATAATGTGTACAGATTTTGATGTTATGCTTTTTTCTTTTTTTTATAAATATTACATTAAATCCTGATGCAATGCATTTGGCTCAGCAATTTTGTCCAAATGCATCAAACATTACATAAATATGTCATTGTTTCTTAAATCCTATATTCATCACTTATCTTGCCAAAATGAAATAAACTCTTGTTGGAGCTTTTTATCACAAACAGCTTATTGGGCTTATTCTGACAGCTTGTGTTGCTTTTAGGAGCTCATATTATCTGGCAGTGCTGTACTGCATTATCTGGAAGCTGGAAATATCCACAGTGCCGTCTAATTCATTTTTGAGGGCTTTTTGATCCCCCTAAATCTGATTTACAATAAATTTGCTTCCATAACGCCCCATCCATGCCTTTTGAATGTCGAGGAAATTGTAATTGAAAGAAAATAACGTTCTGGTGACACAGTTAGGAAACGTCTGTAATCTGTATATAAAGTAACTCCATTAAAAAACATAAATAACAATAAGGGTACTAACATCACAATATCAAACTTTCAATGGTTCTGTGCTAATTTCGATTACATGCTCACAAATTAAATTGAAACAATGCAAGGTATAACTCAATTGTTCTATTGGTTGTAATTTCTTTTTGTTAAAGTACTTTGTTTTAACACTAGTATCAAGTAAATATGATCAAATGAATCAACTTAAATTGTTGGTTAAATAGTCTGATATGTGTATTAATACTCATTTGATGCTGTCAGAGCAAAAACTGGCCTTTAATTAAAATGAACTGCATTACTTTTTACATCCCTATTGATACATAAGCTTTAATATATAATGACAGTATTTATTTTCAGTTAATGGCAGAAGTCAGCCAGATGGGAGCTTTGCCAGTCCAGCATCCAGCTGGCATTATGGGCCAAAACTAGGGCACGTCTCTCCCTGCCAGTATCATCTCCTGCGTGACTCTGTTCTCTTTCCAAGAACTACAGTCGAATAGGTAAACGAGGAACCCTAGAGGTTCTTCTGGGTTTTAATCACCCATTGGATAAATCCTCAGGCAATTCCTCTATAGATAAAAATTCAAATGATACATTGAATTAAGTCAAAATATAATGGAATATATAGCTCTAAGTGTCTTTGTACTGTAGTAATCTGTAGTAATATAGGCTTGGGTGTAGGTTGTGAAAGCAAACTGGGCATCATTTTATTTTTCTGCCTAGTGGATGTGAGAAACACTGACCTCACTCTGCTTATAACAGTGAGTCCATTCAATGTATACGGCCCCCTCCAACCTTGACTTGTCATTGCTTTGTTCTTTGTGTACAAAGAAAGCCTGCAGCAGTATGCACATATATTATAGGACCGATTTATCAGTGTTATTGGAAGATTAAACTTTTTAGTTACATGCACTGGTTATTGACACATTTTCTTCACAGTGCCAGCTAGCAAGAAGCTTGTACTTGAGAAAACTGCTTCTGCTAATCCATTACAAACCTCTGTTTGCATGTCATTATGCATTCATTATGTTAGACGCAGCTAGGGCTGGGATATATCATAAAGATATTCAATAATTAAAAGGTTTTTGTTTTCAGTCAGAGGGACAATCATTTTGACTTTGACCAAACAGCCATTGTAGCCAATTTCATAGCCGTTTATTGCAAGCAAATCTAGTTAAAAGCTTCTTGACATCATAAATTAAGGAAGAATATTTAATCATTTTCATTTATATATTTTTTTGCATTCATATAAAAATAAACTGCAATATTTCCCTACACTACCCTTTTAAACATTTGTGGATTTAAAAAAAAAATGTTTTTAAAAGACGTCTCTTAGGCTGACCTGCGTTTGTTTGATCAAAAATACTGAAACTTTTTATTTGATTAGTTTTTTGTTTATTTTAATTTATTGCTGTGCTATCATTTTCAATGTTGAAAACACTGGTGCTGCTCAATACTTTTGTGGGAACCGTCATAGATTGTTTTTCAGGATTCCTTGATAAATAGAACGTTCAGTTCTAATATTTTACAGTTAGAAATTTAAGTATTTACAAATATTTAACAGTTCATTTCTAAAACATTTTTGGAAAATTATACATGTTCCTTTTCAAATTAAAAGGAACATGTACATGTAACATGTAAAAGGAACATTGACAATTAATTGTCACTTTTGATCAATTTAATGTGTCCTTGCTGAAATAAGTTTTTTTTTAATGTAGTGTACCTGTATTTTTATCATGTCAAATGGGGACTTCTGAATGACGAACCACTGAATCAGAGTTTTGAACTGATTAACTAAAATGAATCAACCTTATGGGTAACACCCTGTTTTTACTGAAGTTTATGGTATTAAAACATTTGTGAGTTTGATAAGAGCTATTAAACTTTTCTAATGACGTGATATATAGGGAACTTATTTGTCAAATAAAAGGTGCCTCACATCATTGTGATCACAATGTAGCTTAATTCTATATCTCCATCCAAATAATCTCAAATATATTTCCAGTATGCAATTATTGTTCAGCTCTAGATACAGCAAAGAAATGTATAAAGGTTATTCATTTAAGACTGGATGTTCAGATGGGTTACTGAGCTGTGCTGCAGTTAATGACAAAACAACATCACTCCCTTTTTTCAGGAGACATGTTTTGGGGAGAACTTCCAATATCCTGCTAGAGGAGTGAGCGAGTGAGTTATATGCCATACGGCTGCAGTAAATCCCTGACTTGGTACTGACCATCCAATGGAGATGCGATGGACTATTCCCATCAGGCCTTGTTACTGTCAAAAAAAAAAGTGAAGAAAAAAGCAGAGCTCTAGCAGCTTCCATATAATGCACCGAAAATGATACAGAAAAAGGTTGTAGAAAAGGAACCACAAATATTTTATATCAGCAAAACAGATTCAGGTCTTGCGTCATCAACGCACCGTAAGTAGGTCTATTTATTGCAAGACCATCAATTCTTTGTAAAACTTCATCAGTGTTTTTGTCTATGCTTTCATTTTTCCAGCTGAGAGCATCAGACCTGCCGTGGAAAAAGACTGATGGTGAAGCTACTTGCAAGGGATCACATCTGGCCCAAGCTGTTTACGCTAGAAGTGCTTCCCAAGTCATTTAGAGCCGCTAAATAAACTGAATCTGCAGCCTAATAGCAGTTTTAGACTAATGACGATGGCAGAATCTATTCTGCTAGATGCAGTGATTTTTAACTGAACGCAGAAAAACACTAGGCAAGTGCAGGATAGTATAGAATTCAAGCACAGAATATATTTTCTGTCAGGGCAAAACCTTGACTTCATGAGGACATGCAAATGCAGTTTTTTTATTCCATGTTAAGCTGCAAAATATAGATGCATAGGGAAATACTACTTTGTT
Organism: Siphateles boraxobius; assembly: GCF_051911475.1. Classification (NCBI taxonomy): domain Eukaryota; kingdom Metazoa; phylum Chordata; class Actinopteri; order Cypriniformes; family Leuciscidae; genus Siphateles; species Siphateles boraxobius. The sequence goes on from NW_027508919.1 coordinate 15,733,858, forward strand.
TTCTTGCTAAACAGTTTTCTGTGTAACGCTCTGGGTGCGATAACATGCTCAAGACTAAACAAACCAACGGCTGATGATGTTATAATTTTTGACATGGTGGAAAGGGGTTTAGCCGGAGGTATTTGTTTTTCTCCACTACCCTTTCTAAAACATCAAATGCAATCCCTTCTTCAGGGTTACTTGCGGTGAAAATAGAAACAAGGTGACTGCTCTTTCAAAGGTCAAATTTTTAAATGCTTTTTTTTTTGTCTGTGTGCTCTGAGATAGACTTTGAAGGATGTAGGAAAAGCAAATCTACTTTATAAAGATAATCTATCAAGGCCAGTGGCGGTATTTTTTGTTTTTTGGAGACTGCATCTCACAATGTGGTGTAGTAAAGTGTCTGTCTGCATTTATAAGATTGTACTATGTAGCATCTATTGCAGGGGACATCGGTTTGATGGTGCCAGGAAACACTCTATTATCTGTCACTACTACGTAAGCCTGGCAGTTCGTGTGGAATTCAGTCCACTTTTATTCATCCACAGTGTTTCTGTGCATCCTGTCTGCTTGTCTTTTGAGAGACTGACTCTTACAATGAGATCTCATTAAAGAAACCTTTGAGCAGTGCAGTGTAGTGAGGATAGAGGATAAAAATACTCCCAGATTAGAGATGACCTGTGACAATCTTCACAACCTTAGGCTAATTCTCTCTGGTCAACCCAGACCAACACAAAACATGGCTCAATGCACAAACTATGCCAGCTCTCTCTAATTGATCTTTGCTGAGAATTGTTTTGCCAATAAAAAAATAAAAATAAAAAACTAAATATATATATATATATTAATAATTAAATTATATATTTTTATTTTAATAATTATAATAATTATAACAGAACAGATGCCAATTTGGCTGGGTAGTGTGACTCAGCACTGTCAAATATTAATGAACAAATTTTACAAGTCACGTTTACATAACACCTACATGGCCTGTATAACACATGCACACACTTTTACTGTTAATACAATTAATTTATGAGCACTGACGTAGTCTTTGAAATGCAGACGTACTTGGAATAAGATAATTTGAAATATACTTTCAATAAATGGGCCTCTTGAAAATATCTAGCATCTTTTTTCCGTGTTTACATTTTTTTTTCTGTATCCTGTACTGTTGTTCACAAGGTACTCAATAATAATAAAAAATCTCTCTAATTTCAACAGCCTTTTTTACCTATAAAAAAGCAGGATGCATCGAACATTGAGGTGATAATTATATCCAAGTCTGCATTTATACTTCAGATCTTTTCTTCACAGAACTTCAGGAAAGTCTGTGCTTGCCTAGCACAAAATAAATAATGCAGGAATTGTTTATCAGAGCTGAAATTTCTGTTTCCCTGATCATCAGGAAGATGTACGAACGGATCCTGTGGTGTTGCAGTCATTCATCACAGAGCAGAACGTGGGATTATTAAAGGAGAGACGTGCCTAGCAGCTTCTTTTCAAATCCAAACGGGAGGGGTTCTGAAAAATGCTTTTCAAGCAAATGTGTATACTCTCTATATCTATGCATTTCCCTCCAATGCAAAAAAAAAAAGCAATTATACAATGTGAATTGCCAAGATGATCTATAGTCTTAAAAATGCTGAGTTACAGTACAGCTAATTATTTAACCCCATTTGTCCATCCCCTCACTCGGCTGAATGACCTTTGTGCAAACAACCAAATTCTTTGCCAAAGTGTATAAGGGATTTGGGACTAAATGCTATTTAAAGGGATAGTTCACCCAAAAGTTAAAATGTTGACCTCACTTACCCTCAAGTTGTTCCAAACTATGAGTTTCTTCTTCTGTTGAACACAAGAGTAGATATTTGGAAAAGAATGATGGTAATCAAACAGTGGATGGTAGCCATTGAATTCAATAGTATTTTTTTTCCTACTATGTAAGTCAATGGCTACCGCCAACTGTCTGGCTACCAACGTTTTTTAATTTTGGACATGAGCCTTCAATCACCTATGTTGCAATGCAAACATCATCTGCCTTCCCTTATCTAGTGCAGTGAAATATTCTAGTCTAGTCTGACCAGGGGTGCCCCGGTAACATTTTCCTGATAAATTATTGTTTGATGAGGTAGGTTACATTACATAGATGCCCCCCCCAAGCCGAAAAATCGCAATGTCCTGGCACCAACTCTGAGAAAGTACATTAATGTAGAAATATAGCATGTGAAATTACATTACAAAGGGATGAATGTCTTTTAAATTAGTCTAAAGCCAATGATCTGGTAATTTACTACCCTGATAAATTGATAGGAAGCACAAACAAAAATGAGAGCATTAAAAACATTTTAAAAACAGTTGTGGCTGAGGGATGTATAAAACTCAAAGTTGGAACAGTAAAAAAAACTAGATGGGCCTAATAACGGCAAGGGTCATTATCATTATCTTACTTGTAAAGTTAATGTGACTACAAGTAAGTAGCTATTGTGACAAAATGGAAATTGTGACTGTTGTAAGTTAACTAAATACCAGGAAAGAAGCATGATTTTAAAGCCTGTGTTGAATTGATATTAATGACTTATGCTGCATGATTAAATGGATTATCAGATGCCGGTCTATGTATGTATAGGAGTCACCATTGTTGGTGTTTTTTTTTTTTTTTTTTTACAGTGATAGTTTACCCCAAAATTACTTATTTGTGGATCACAAAAGGGGATGCCAGGCAGAATGACAGTTACCATTCAGCATCACTGAATCTTTTCAGATACAATGAAAGTGAATGGTGACTCAGGTTGTCAATCTGCCTAAAATCATTGTTGGTCTTCTATAGAAGAAAATAAGTGTTGTAAAGAGTTTTAAAAAAGGTTTTAGAATAAATAATAAAATAATTATAATGTTCGGGTGAACTATCCCTTTAAATCAGCATTTCAGGGTTGTATACAGTCATTAAACACCATTTCCTTCGCATTCCGTTTTTAAGTACGGCCAGGAAACCGACAGGCTGAAGTGATCAACAAAACAAAATTAGGCCTATTAATAAGCACATTACACCTAAAAACGTATATTAATGGAAAGACAGTCGGTGTTGCTCTCCACACAGGAGGGATACAAGGTGATAGATGTGATGCAAGCAACCCCGAGAAGTCGGCACAGTGACTCTGAAACATGATTGGTCAGAATTGTGTCAGCAGACATCAACAACCACATCTCATTGGTTGCTATGAATTCTTAACCAGCCTCACTTCTCCGGCTCTAAACACGCTACAGAATTACTAAAGCGTGACATGGACCCATAGCGAGTAATCGTGTCGACGTTATCATGTATCAGACACTATTAACAAGCAAGCAGCACAGTTTCCTACAAGAGAAAAATGCCAAATGTGCAATAAACAGCGATGATTTCTGCGATTAACTATAGAATCAAGCGGAGCAGGGAATCTAATAACGCTTCATTTGCATGTCTGTTATTCATATCATTACCTGTATTATAGCGTTTACATTTGCTACAGAGATTGTGTGCTAGGCTAGGCTTTGAGTTTGCGCTAGTGATGGGAAGTCAGACTCTTTTTCGCGAATCGGTTCTTTTGAACAGTTCGTTTAAGAGAACCGGTTCAAACTATTGTTTACGTCATGGCGTGATTCATGGTCCTTGGCGTAACATTATTATAACGTTAGCCTACAATAAAGTCATATTCATGTATGTTTATTACGTTTCTTAATTGTGTTTTAGGCCTATAGGGTGTTCATTGTAATGCTGAAGTTTATTAAAACCAATTCTATTTCGTGCGTGTAGGGCCTATATAACTGTCATAAAATCAAATCTTTAACACATTTTGCTGTATTTGTAACATGTTGAAGCTTTTAAAAAAGCATATCATGTCGTTCCATTAGTCAAATAATTTACTCAAATCAGTTCTTGGCAATTTGGCTACAAATCGGTCATGTTGGAAAGAAGCGACTCACGGATTAATGAATCGTTTAGTTGTTAACCTCTCGGATGAATCCCGTCCAATTAGTGAGCATTTTCCAGACCGTTTTTGTCAACCGCTTCAACCCATAGACATCATATAGAGACGTCCATGCTTCAACCGATTTATTGGAATGAACCGAATCTAAAGAACGATTCTTTCACGAATCGGACATCGCTACTTCGAGCAAGCTATTTAATATAGGGGTACGGCTGATTTGAAACATACATTCAGTTTTGTTTACTGGAAAAAAAATCGAACAACCTTTTGCGTGGAATCTGAACACGCGATCATCCTATGATGAAAGTTCCAATTGTCACGGAAGGGCATAAGCAGAGCATCACCTTGAAAAGGCTTTGCATCTGATTAGAGCAGCGATGCTTCAAATATAGCATCGCTCATTAGGCTACACGAAGAACATTTGAGATGTTGAATAGAACACGATGCTGAAACAATATTGATGAGTCTCGAGGGGGAATATCACACTGACTGTGCATCTACCGTGGTCTGGATGGTAACGTTAGCCCACCTGCCAGTGACTTTCAAGAGCCCCCCGTTTTTGAGCATTAGGATTAATGCATGGTTGAAATATTTATGCTAGTCAGTCAGTGCAGAACACGTAGCCTATATGAGCTATCTGGTGATACAACGGGGTTTGTAGGCGTGATTGGTCCAGAATATGTATCATGCAGCAGAGCTACTGTACCAGTTCTCTTGCATCCATCGAATGGCTTCATCTTCATTGAATTGCCTCTCGAATTCGTATTCTTGCAAAGCCAGCACCGACATGGTCTCTCGTCCTTTAAACGCTTACTGAAGAACGTTAGCCTCTTTGACGACTAAATGAGTTAAGTTTCACGAATTTCCTATCTATGTGTCCAGCCTTGCCCTCGCATCGCTCTTGCCACCCCCAGCACACTCGTTGAGTTGTTCTCGAATGTCAGCCTATTTAACTCTCAGCCCGTGCCGGCATACGCCCTCCTCTCTTCTGAGGAAGAGGAACGCAAGGTCCTAATGCCGCAGAATTGATGCATCCTCCGGAGCTGTCGTCATCTCAGACTGCGATGACCTTTGGCATATATTCATAAACGAGGCATTTTTCATCATTTTCAGTCGATGTTCAGACTCTAGGCTACACTTCTTATTGTGAATATAGATCAACTGCCCCTCCTATCAGTCTAACATGTATTTCTCATGTAAACAAAACCAATCCATCATTTACAGGTTCTTAAACCCGATGACCTGGATATTCTCAGATTTTTTCCCTCAAATTTTTTATATAGGTCTTCTTTTTTTTTTTTTTTTTTTTACATTCTATAATGATAAAAAAAACATGTAGCTACTTATTTATTTATCCTAGATTATAAAAAATTAAATGTTTTAAAAAAGTCAGTCAGAGGTTTGGACTCACTTAACAAAATATATTTGCCATGATCTTAAGCATTTAGAACAAATAGGTTTTAAGAATTAGTTTTGTTGACACAAATAAATTTGACATTCGTAATAAAATCTATTCTTGAATATTTAAGCAGCTTATCTAGAATTAGTTGGTTGGACCAGATAGTGTTCAGCATGCATGCAAACTCCTAAAAATATATTGGGCACCTGAGATGTATACTTTGTATATTTTAATAATCTAAAATATAAGAGTTTGATTTGTTTAGCATTTTTGGTCACTTCATCATTTCCATAATTCCATTTTTTGCTGTTTGATGACGTCATTAATTCTAAAATTTTGTCAATGGTAATAATAGGCTAAAAAATAAGGTGTAGGCTACAATTTTTAATTATTTGTTTTCCCAATTTATTAATGCATTCAGAAATATGTAAAGCATAAACCACTGACAAATATATAGCCTATCAAATTTTTCCATTGCAAGAACGGTTTCAGAACCGAAGGAACTACTCGGTTGTGCCAGACAAAAAAGTTTTTATTCAGCCCATTCAGGGTTATCAGACTATTATGTACACTCCTGTACATTATGCTCACCATTTATGTGATGATAAATACAGTAAAAACTGTAATATAGTAATTTATTTTTACAATTTAAAATAACTGTTTTCCATTTTAATATAGGCCTATATTTAAAAGTAATATATTACTGTGACTGCAATGCAGAATATTCAGCAGTCATTACTCCGGTCTTCAGTGTTACGATCATGATCAGTCTTTCTTATATGCTGATAAGAAAAGTGACTTGAGCACCACAGCTGATGAACAGGCATGCTGCTCAATATTTTTGTTTATATTTTTGTAAACTTTGGTAAATATAAAGATAAAAAAACAGCATTTATTTGTAACATAAGTGTCTTTACTGTCAGATTTTATCAGTTTAATGCATCCTTGCTGAATTAAGGTATTCATTTCTTTCAAAAAGTTGTACTGACCCCAAAACTTTTGAATATAAAGTAAATAATGTATGGCATGAGGAATGCCGCTTTCTGCTGTGATGTCCTGCCTGCTATTGAGTTTGATTTCCAAATCCATAAGTATTGAGTCTCGTTCCTGATCACAAAACAATATTTGATGTTGACAGATTTTTTTTGTGTGTGTGTTGCCAAAAAGTCTAATTATTCTTCATTTATTGGTGCCTGGAATCTGATAAGCAGGGGCAGGAGTACTCTAAAGGTAAAAGATCCGAGCCAACACCCATGCACGGAGGAGAAATGATTTCTTTGTCTATTGTGGTGTGGAAGAAATCCACAGAAATTAACTAAATGGTTTCTTGGATATATGCCTATGCTTGGCCTGTAACATCCACAGGTGTGTCCCCTACAAACATAGTAAGAATAAATATACATTTAAAGGGATAGTTCACCAAATATTATTTACTCCCCATCAAGTTGTTCCAAACCATTAATTTGTTTCTCCTCCTGAAGATTGTCAGTAACCAAACAGTTAATGGGCCCCATTGACTTCCATAGATTTATATTCCCATACTATGGAAGTCAATGGGGCCCATCAACTGTTTTGGTTACTCACATTCTTCAAAATATCTTACACAAAATATACTAACTACTGTACACACAGGCTCTGTATTTTTCTGATGTTGTTACTACTGGTTTCATAAACGACATATGAATTCAAATGCACAAGTGTCTGTGTCAAAGCCCCTAATGCTTCATCAAGGCCCCTCTGGAGCTCCAGCAACTATGAGATTTTCCGATTCAACTGAACAGTTCACGTTAGGAACATCATGTGCTCTGTACAGGTGAAGAAGTTCAGCTAATAGACTTGGAGGGAGACTGCAAGTGAATTAAAGTCAGAGGGTGTGGCTCAGAGAGAGGATGTGAGTCACTCACAGCGGAGAGAGGAAGTTAGTCAATGACAGATATCAGATGTATTATCAGATGTCAGATTTTTATTTTTATTTTGATGTTTCTGTCAAAATTCAAAATTCTATTATATAAGTTGAACACTCGTAATAGTAAAAAGTTCATTTTCTAGTACCATCCAATGGAGCCAAATCATTTTTTTTTTTTTTTTTTTTTTTGAAACTGGTTTCACAGATGCGACCAATCCTCATTTGTCATCCTCAGATCAAACATGAAAGATCCTGTAGGTTGTTAAAATACGAACTTGTTTGATATTGAGCCAAAGCTGTTACGGTGTTGTGTGTGCAAATCAAGTTGTCCTTTAAACATGAATAGTTACTTGTCATTTAACAGATGCATTTGAAATTATAGTATAGGCTACAATCATTTAAGATATGCAATGTGCAATCTGGAGATTAATAAAGCATTGCAATGAGATGATTTTACATGGTTACCTAGTCATCTGGATTTGAACCTGAAACCTTTAAATTGGCAATCTAGGTCCTGTAACATAAAATTAAAGATTTATATTCACAGCATAAATAAATGAATGAGTTACTTTTCTACATTTATTTATTTTAAATGTTAGTCATGTTGTATCATAGAGTTCAAACTTAAATCTTAGTTAGCAAAACAATCTTATTTTGTTATTGTTGCTCAATTAATTTGTACAGAACACTTTTTGTGTTCTACCTCCTGATACTGCACCATCTAGTGGTGACACACTAAAACAACCGTTCTATGGTGAATTTTCACCTTTATCTGCTTTACTTTTTTTATTTAATCATTTTATTCTGAAACACATTTTTTAAAAACGAATAAATAGCTAATGTTAATATTATGGTTGCACTTTATTTTACAGTACGTGCACAAAGTGTACTAAGTAGGTTTAGAGGTATAGGTTTAGAACTAGTACCTATAGTTAATACCCAGTTCTTGTAATTACTACAATAAGTATATATTATGTACATGTGAAATAGGACTGTAAAATAAAGTGCTACCAATAATATTTATTATACTTAAATTAAGTAAAATCAACTTGGATGTTTAAGTCATTTCAACTTCAATCACATTAAACTGACTTTGAAAAATCAGTTGAAAATTTGCTTAAATTATTTTTGATGAGTTAAAGCAATGTGAAAACATATTTTGTCATAATTTATTGATCATATAATTTGTAATGTTGATCCTTGAATTAATGTACAAATAGTAGCCATATTACCAATGATTGCCATTTAATTTTGGAGTGATCTATTGTTCTTAAAACAACTCTTGTTTGCTAATCATCAAGTTGTGTCAGCTTGAACAAATTGTGTAGGTACACATTCTGAGGAGCAGGGAGCAGTGAGTTAGGATGCAGAAGAGTATTATAATGTTAAAGAGAGTTAGCTCTGTTAGAAATGTCCTCGTGTAACAAATAAGTATAGATGTGGGGGACTATAAATGGTGGACTACTCTCAATTATGGGTCTCTACTCTTAATGTGATTAGTTGTACTGCCCTCTGTTGGACGTAAAGATGCACGACACTTTTACAAAAGTTTGAAATTGTGCCTCAGGCATTTAGGTTTTGGTTAGGTGTGTTTGGTGGAGTTATGAATACAGCAGGGCCTTAGATGATTTCTTTTAATCAGTACAATACATTTTATAAACAAATTGTAGCAATTATTTTCCCATCTAATAAATAATATTGACAAATAGTATTTTTAGAAGAGGCAACCATAATCTTTTTCATAGGTTTAGGTACACCATTACATTAAAGTTATTTTATAACACCAGAGTGGAATTGAATGCTATATTATTTTTTATGTAGCCTATGTAGTTTTCATAATGGAATCATAGAGGCCTGCTGCATGTGATCTCGAAGAGAAAAACTGCACCTGCATCAATAAGACATAAAGGCATTGACAAGCTCTGTACTGGAGCTAATGAAGCAAAAAACACAATGAGGCAAAATGTTTCTTTCACTTCCGCATCTACAAATCCATTAATGTAGATCAGCTCACGTCATCTTTCCACTGAGATTAGCAGGATTTTGGAGCGCAAACTGTGGCACGTAATGAGGAGGATGTTTGAAAAAGAATCACAGCCGATTGCTTTGACTGGTTTACTAGGCCGCCTGCGGGTTCAAACATGTCTCACCTTATGAAAATTAAAACTAGTCTGCGGATATGCATTAACATACAACTTTGCAGAACATCCTGCATCTGTACTCGCTGCTTTAAGTTCTGCGGAACATGATTTATATAACTGAAATTTTGAACATTTTCTCATGCAGTCAACATTGCCTTGTATTTTTTAGCACCTAGTGAGTAGTAACAGTGTCTATATGGTTGCCTTGCTTGAGGCTTAATGCTCTTGTCCTTTTCACATTTGATGTGTTAAGGCTTAAGCGATTGTTGATGTCATATTTGTGAAAGGTGATGAGGTTGAGAGAGCTGGAGTTTCTTCTTATTGCGAACACTGAGGTGCACAATGCTGTCATTCATTATCTTCTTACCTTTCCCTCAATTCTTTAGGCACTGCAGACTCACAATTCAACACCGGTTGCAACACTTATAAATTACTTGTCAACTTTTGTGTGTGTGCAGCTGCTTTTCAAATGTTTGCATGCATGGCAAGTGCAATACTGACAGCACAATAGAGAAGAGTGTATATTTTGGGCCTGTGTAGAACTCGGGTCTGTTTTAAGGTGTGCTCTTCCTAACTATGACTATATGGTTCCTTTTTAATTGTTTATGAGAGAACGGTCAATAGGTATTTGGTTATTAAACAATATTTTTTTTTCATTCTTATATTTCCATATCTTTGTGTTCCATATATTTTTTTGTTTTTGTTTAAATATTCCTGAGTTATTACTCTCGTTGGAATTGATATGCTACATATTTGTAGGTACTTGTGCATTCTGCATATCAACATGCATTACGTCCTCACAATATTATTAGAAAAGAATCACTGCTGTTATTTTGTGTAAATGCTCTTTATCTCTCCTCATCCAAAATTAAAGCTTCTTGCAGTCTGGACAGCTTATAGGCTTTATTTAAGTGTTGCATTACATCATCAGTCCGTCACTGTCTTCCCAATCCAAAACAATAGAGAAAAGCTGCAGTATACACCCTCTTCACTGATACTATCTTTGCTAATTCCACACACATCCGTGCATCTGTGATTTCATGGTACTCACTGTGTGGAATTCCTCATTTTAAAGTCAAAACATTTGTGATGTTTCTTTTTAATATAAGTTGAGAAAGCAGGAAGTGTCTGAGTCATGGAAGTTTACTCCATGTCTGATCGTTCACATGCTCCCACACTATAGCACTGCACGCCTGTGGCCAGAGAAGCCATCCCGGCGTCACACTCAGCTCATCAAAGGCAGTGCCGTGTCAGACACACACACACACACACACACACACACCCGAATACACAAAAACCAACACTCAAGCATGTCAAGGGATAGGATATATACACGGATACACACAAGCTCTGGCACATCCTAAGAAAGGTAGACACACACTTTGACCAACGAAACACAAGCACATCAGATGAAAGGGTAGACATGCATGTTAACAATATGCCAGCAGGTTTTCCAAGCACAAAAAGAACAGAGATACGCACACAAAGAACTGAAACGTAAGAGAAAAGAGGCACATCTAGATGCAGGTTCAGACACATAGTTGCCTTATAGAAAGCATGAAATCATGACTTTTTTCATAGAATGAATCTTAAAGGGATAGTTCATTTAAAAATGTAATTTATATTTACCCTCATGTTGTTCCAAACCTTTAGGAGATTATTTATTCTGTGAAAAACAAAAGGTTTTCTTTCTTTTCTCCCCATACAGTGAAAGTCAGTGGGGTTCTTTAGGACCCCTTTTATTGAACAGACAAAAAACCACAGAAGAAAGAATGTCATTCAGTTTGGATCAAGAGTAAATGATGACAAAAATGATTAACACATTTTTGGGTGAACTATCCCTTTAACTTAAGGCAATGACACGTGAGGTTTTCCATACATACTTCCACACCCATAATCCTCACACATTTTTTGTATCAATTCATGCTCACCCTATCCAATGTTTGCTCACTCTTTAGAAAGCCTTCAACTCAGTCAGTGGGTCTGTACAGATAGTGAATGGAGGATCTACAGAGTAATTTTGGGTCTGCACCACCTGGTCTGTGCTCATTTTCCTCAAGTGCATTAGCATTACTTCATAGAAAAGAGAGACATGCATTTCAGATATTGAACGAGCCATCCTACTGTTACCTTGCAAATGAGATGCACATGTCGGAAAGTGAATACATTTTTATGACTTATAAAAGTAAATGGAAAGTTCATCATCAAATGACATGACTGTCAGTGGATTTCGGATATGGTACATAACCCTTATGTTAATTAGCCATGTGGACATCTGCTTTTGGATGGTGCCAATAATCATCACAAAATAGCCAAATGTCAGCTGATTGATTGGCCTATATCCAATATTGTTATTCTACAGAAATACTGACACTTTGTAATGGTTGTAAGGCTGATTTGTAATGGGACGTTACCAAAAGTGGTATTGTGAAAAAGTAAGTATTTTATTGAATAACTTGGAAATAGGAACATTTTCGGATTCCTTTCAATTTCGAATGTGTTGCAGGTCATTCAGTGTTGTTTTTCAATGGAGAACTAGGTAAGCGCGAGAATGTGCGAGGTCATCTAGTCCGACCTTGCTTAAATCGCTGCCATCTGATTGGACAATCTGGGGTGGTAACAACAACGCCGTTCTGTTTATAGGGCCTATACTCATGCAGCGAAGATTACAACAAACCGAATAAAACGGGCTTTTTACCAGTAATCTTTGGCCAAGAACAAAGTATTGAGAAAAGTGCAACAACACATTTGGCCTATCATACAGTCTTCTACAACATAGGCCTACCACTGATTATCATATATTTGTAATTTTACTAAATAGTTTTTACGTATTAGCCTACTTAATGCTATATCCAATTTCATCATCAATATTAAAATAGCCTAATTGTTAATACTATTAGGTAAACCTTTCAGTTGATCAATCTATTCACGTGGATATAGAACGTAATTTTCTCGGCTGTTAATTAAGTTGACTATTCCAGAATTATTACACCTTGGATTTCAGATGAGGGATTTAACGAAATTTGTGAAGGCATATAAAATTTGTTTTTGTGTTATTTGGTGCTTTCCCCTTATGCGAACTATGAAATATGCGTTTAAAATACAACTGAATTATAAGTTGCATTTCGACAAATAGCTATTTTTTTTCTTTTTTGTAAAAGCTGTAACAAAAAACCGAATAAGAGACCATAGCACAATGTAAATACCAACATTTCCCACTATGGAAATCAGAAGTTATACCAATGTAGTAGGCTATACTTCAGTATTCACACAATAGCCTAAGACTATCGGGCAGGACATTTGCAGCCGCCGAGGAAGGCTATATTTAGACTAGTTCTGCTATGTAAATATTTTTAAATACTTTTGAAAAGACAGACAAAGGGTTACAGTAATTTTGGAAAAATAGAAAGATAGGAATTAATACTAATACTTAATAATCCCTTAACCTTCAAACGTATCGTAGGCCTACTTGTCAGCTGCGTTCATACAAATGATTTTAACAACTTTTGCATGGACTTTTCGGATAGTAAAACATTTAATTCAAGCCTTAAAATAAATGTTCCGCGTCGGGGAATATTTGATTACACATTTTCACAACAATGTCCCAAAAGAAACGATTTTTTTTTCTGTCGGCACATAAAATAACCAAGAACACGGCAAGACAACACTGCAGGAAAGCCTGAGAAAACTAGAGTTAATTATGAATGCAAACTTTTGGCGCGTCTCTTCGTCATGCAAGGACATGTTTTTAGTTTTCTGCTGATAATGCGCATTAAAATGCCTTACCTTTATGCAGTCTTCTAGAGAAAAAAGGGAACAGCTTTCCTGTCTGTGCTTAGGCCGACTGAAGGGTTCCTCTCTGGATCTGCTCTGTATTGCTCCTGTGGGCCCCCCGCTCACAGTGTTTATTGAGATGTGTATTGGGACCCCAGACCGTCATGTTGCTAGGAATGAATAATTTAGTCCTGTTAGCTCTTCACAAAGAGAATCAGGAATGTGTACACCTGAAAATGACTGATTTATGTTCTGTGGATTTTAGACAAACGTTAGTTGTTTTAATGTAGATGCTTTAAATCAGCATGGGCGTTTAGTTTTCATTCAACATCAATACTTTTTTTTGAATAGGCTTACTGTAATAGTAGCATTCAATTTTACAATTTCCTCCACCCTTGTTCTGTCTGCCTCATTAATCATCATTAGCCTATATGAGCATTCATGTTAAACAGCATGCTTGTGTTGTTCCAACCACACTATACCCGACGTAGAATAAATGTTCACTGATCTACGCGCTGTGACATGACTTTCATGGAGAGAGACACACTCACACACACGCCTCTCTCTGTAGCATACCACTCTTTGTTTTGATTGCTCTTCTATCAATGAGATTGACTGCGCTTTACAGGTCTTTTATCCACTACATGCTTCAGTGCAGCTAATGATGGACTACAGTGCCTAACTAGTGACAATGTAAATATTTCCCGAAAAACGGAATAAATAGCCTACTCATTGAATTAGATTTTAATAACCTTTACAATAGCAGTAATATTGTATTATGAGCACGAGACATTTCCCTTAATCCTCTTTCCATTATTTATTTTAGCCTATTGTGTTTTATACAGTAATTTGAGGCAGCGAGCTTTCGTTGTTTACAAGTCAATTGACACTCGATTTCGCTATTAGTTTTAATTATGCGCCTGCTGTGAGTCTGATAAAAAAGCACAGTTTTGATTGCAGTATGGCACTTTATATATTATAATAGGTCATTCATAATTCATATGAGATTTTTAGCCTTGTTTTCAATTCACACACTATCTGATGAGCTTAATCCTGGACCTTCGTAGGCTATCACTTCATATTTTATTTTATTCTAAATGAGTTTAGCCGGCAGATGGTTCAGTGATGTGTGGTCCAGTCTGTTCCGATCTTATTGCAATGTTATTTCAAGCGTCGGAGATCACTGGAGGCCCAGCCTCGAGTCAGTCTTGTATATTCGACTCCTAATCTGCTCGGGACATCTCGCCCTCTTCACCGGACTTCTCATGTCACGCTCAGTGTGTATTAGATACCCCCCCTATAACCTTAAAAATGCCACACAGCAACAATGTGTGCTGCATACAACCAGGCGAATGCAATAATTGTGAAGAAAACTTTTTGAAATGGTTTAGAACAATATATTTACTTCCATTAAATAAAACACAATAGTTTATTTTTGGGATGTTGAAAAACGAAAGAAAAATTCCGTACCAAATATTATACACAGAGCAAAAACCAAGTTCATTTCGCAGAAACATTTGCGTATTATTACCCAGGGTTGCTATTCTAGATCTATATTCACACAGATATTTAATAATAAATTTATGATATCACACACGACTGGTGCGTTTAGTATGTACATTCCCTTGATCGCAAGCAAGACATGATTCCTGTACGTTTTCCACATGCTGTGTTAAACTGAATTCTCGAAAATGCTTAAGAGTTACAGCCTTCGCCTCTACAAATTGGAGATGATATTAAGATATATGTATACAGCCTATATACAACCTTTCAGTCAATTACTGTCCAACAATTGAAACGTCAAAATAAATGAGATTTTTCTTCTTCTTTTTTTTTTTAAACATTCTGGTATCTTAAACTCTTCACTGGCTAGTGTGCACTTGCTAGTGTAGAGAACAAATCTTATTAGAAATGGCGCGTTTGCCTTCCGTTCCCCCTTGACATTCCATCAGAGGTTTGAACGCGTTTCAGTGTTTTTTTCTTCTAGTGCCCTTGAAACAAAAAGTGTGGTCTCTCGTTCCTGGGATTCGGGATTGTAAATTCTACAATCGTCCCTTACACCGGTCTATCCACTGCGTACTGGCAGGCGCTGAGATTGGAGGCCGGGTTCTGCACGCTCGCGTATCCAAAACTCGAGTGCTGCTTGGCTTTCAGTCTCAGACTGGCAAGACTGGAGTTACAAGTGTCCCGGTAAACATAAGGAGGTGTCGGTGGGGCGTAAGGGCACGCCGACGTGGGAACCCCCGAATTTAGAGAAGGGTTGCTGAGGTTATTCAAGTTATTGAGGCTGTTTAAGCTTGATCCGGGTACACCGGTGACAGCAGACGGAACCATACCGGAGGACATACTCATTGAGGAGATGGAGTTAGGTGGGGAGAACATGGTCTGAGACGACAGCGGATTGACGTTCATGGAATTGAAAAAGGGGAAGCTTTTGGTAGACAGAGAGGCTGACGTGAGCCCCTTTGCAGCCCAGTTGTTGTACGTATAGCTGGGATACATGTCATCGTAGGGCTGCATAAGTCCGTTGAACTGAGGGCCGAAACCGTTTTTACACAGCTCTGCCTGTTGGTTCCTCTCCCTTTTTCTCCATTTTGCCCGTCGATTCTTGAACCACACCTGCAACACATGTAGTAAATAATTTACATTTATAATTAGCCTACATAGCTAATTCTTATCTAAAACTATAAAAGTGACGATTAGCCGATAGGCTACGTTTTTAGAACTGCTGCCACCGTAGGCATTAGAACAATATGAATTAACCACTCTATACGGGTTGTTTTTAGTAGATAAATGATATGGGTGGTGGTGGTGTCAAACTCAGTTTGGTTCCCTAATTAAGTCGCTTGTTTATCAATCACCCGGAATCTTGTCTGATCCCGCGAATCCCAATACACATTCTTATTGCGGTCAATGGGCCGCCCGACGCTTCAAATGTGTATTCTCCCTAAGCAGGCGTAGACAAACTAAACTTAAGTAGGCCTATATAGGCTACTACACGAGAATGACAATCACAAAATACAAGCTTTACACCTCTTAAAAAGCGACTGTGTGACTCCATTAAGGTCATCGTTAGGGTGTCACTTGTGTTGATTGCAAACAATTCGACTCGCCCATAATTAGCCTCTCACCAAACAGTGACAGGTTTATTTAAATGATTAAATAAAGTCGTATTTAGCATGCAACTTATATTAACGTCTCGAAATTTTAGCAACGCGTAGCGCCTTAAATAGCCTAGCCTATAAAATTGGTCTAGACTTTATAAACAAATTAGTTTAAATAGGCCTACAGGATATTAACTATTCTAATCAAGTCTTCAACGAAACGACGACGAAAAATCAAGTCTTCATTTTTTGGGCTATATAATAAAATGTTATTTCAATATCATTTCACTTATCAAACTTACCCTGACTCTGGCCTCTGTTAAATTAGTCCAAACGGCGATCTCCTCTCTAGTGGACATGTCCGGATAGCGATTACGCTGAAAAGTGGCTTCCAGTTCCTGGAGCTGTTGGCTAGTAAAATGCGTTCGTTGCCGCCTCTGTCTCTTCTTTTTCGATGGGTCATCAGTCGTATCTTCGTTTTTACTCTGTCCCTTCTCTTTCTCTGCAATGCAAAATAATACAGTATTTTTAAATAATTATTTAATTTAAGAGGAACCAGCTTCAGGCTTTTTGACACATTGGAGAAGTCTGTGTGAGCAACAAATCTCTAATTCCGTTTTATTGAATTGAAAATATGTCACATCATGGTAACATATCAAAGTAGGTTCCCTGGTAACAACATAACAGGCAAAATGTAATCAATGGTGTTCCGTAACTAATTTTCTTATGAATCGCTGATGTTTAACATCATATTCTGGTAACAGTTACAATAAAAGAGGCTCAAATGAAAATGCTTTTAAATCAAGTTTTGGAAAATATTTAAACGACAATTAACGCAATATGTCGTTTTCACCATACGAAAAAAGAAATAGCCTATTCGAGTTTGGGAATGTCTGCAGTAGGCTATTCTACACAAAATTGCCACAGTGCAAACATTTGTGAAAAGCCCATTTTCCACACACAATTTAAGTAAATAAAGTCCTGTCAAAGGGCATGACTTATGTACCCTACATCAATAGCCCTAGGAATCAACTAACTGCCAGTTCCATGTCTTGATATTTGCATGCCACACACTATAACCGGGTCTGTTTCAAACGCTCAAAGTAGTTTTAAACAGTTTCTTTCCAAAGGCAGCACCACATGATAACTGACACCAAAACCGAAAACGCTCCATTTAAACATCTCTTCAGAGGACCAGGGCTTACCTACGGACTCTGGACTGGAGGTGTCTGAAACCGTGTGCACCTCCAGCCTATGTTTCGAGTCCACAGACCGCTGAAGCGGTTGCAGACTAGAGGCCATCGCAAGCGGCGCGTGTTTGCTCCCGGTAATGTGGTGATGGTGGTCCAAACTCAACGGATCCTTCATAGAGGTCATGGACAATACAGGCGTTTTACGGAGGGTTCGCAAGCAGCTATTAGCCTACTTCCTCAGCGAAGATCACAAATAGTACATAAAAAATAAATAAATAAAAACATTGAATGTCCAGTAGTGAAGTATCGGCAAGCGTTGTCAGTGCTCCTTTCCCAATAAAACCATTCAAAGCGACACTCCACAAACGGCTTTAAATCGCTAAAATAAACCCAGTGCTAAAGAAAGTTAAAGTTTTTTTTTTCTTTCGACTGGGTAAAAAGATAGTTTCAGCCGAGACCTACAATGAGAGCCGGAGTGACAGGGACAGGTATGTGATATTATATCCACTTGCATACACACACTCTCTTGCACATCACGGCGCCCGCTCTTCATTTCAGCTGTCTCTCTATCCGTCCAACCGAGCTGCTCTATGCATCGTGACGTCATCACAACTCCGCCCACAATCTGACGGAACATTAGACCCTATACATGAGAGCTTTTATGGCCAACCGACTAGAAACGGCCCTATTCGAAATTATAAAATGCAGTCTGTTCAGTTCGAAATGATTTCCACCCTCCAAAAGCATGTAAATAAAGATACACTGCATTCAGTGACTTCAAAGAAAGGCAAAATGTGTCAAAGAACAGAGTCCCTTAAATTGTTCATTGCGCACCTGGCGCTCAAAACGCGATGTTTCAACCTTTTCTCAGCAGGTATTATCAGAAAACATCTTATTCGGGTTTTAACTCAAGTCTGTCAAATTTAAAATAATCTTATTAGCAAATGACACAACAAAATAAGAAAACATAGGTCTAGTTATAATGACGCTCTAGAAGATGCTCATAATGAATGTTCCGCTTTTAACATGTTAATTGGACGATCCTTCGCCACAGTGAGTTGACAGGGTATCAAGCACCTCGTTAAATTCATTGGTAAAAAACAGTAGGCCTATCCCAGTCCTGCTAAATAATGGCTTTAAATTATAAATGATAATTATATGCTTATAAAATAATTATAAATATCAGATGGGCTAATTTGATTTAGGGACTAAAATCACTTTGGTGAGGTATATTTGTGCGCCTCGGGCCCGTGATTACTTCGCGGGAGAGGTGCTCACTTTGCCTTGATTGAGTATAACATTTAATCTGATAAGACGTCTATTTGCCTAAGAATTTTAATTGAGCGTTTTTAATGACTTCAAGCTTCTTCACCTTGCTGTCTCAAATTCCTTCAAAACTTTATTACATCTATTTGCATTATTTTATTAAAAAGAAAACATGTATTTCATAGCCCTATTGATGTTACATTTTTCTCCATTTTGTCAAATAACTTATAAAATGATATCACAGGGGAGAAGTTTTTTTTTGATGAGAGGAAAAATGGCTGGATTTCTTCTAGAATTCTGGTGAATTTCATGTGTCATTCAAATTAAATTATCCAATGGGTAATATAAAAAATAGAAACTAAGCGGCCAACCCGATTTCATTAAAGCAGTTGATTACAGCTTTCATAATTATCAAATAATAAAAAAGGCAATTAGTAAATGATATCTACATTTTTGCTTCCCTGCTTGTCCTGTAAAAGCACGCGAAACGTCGAACATCAGCCATAGGGTTAAAAAAATCGGAGAAAAAAGAAAAGGCAGTAACCTATGACTCGCCAACTCCATCAATGACTGATTCAGCTCACGCTCTTTGTACTGGATATTAATTTATGCCATAATATATGAACCTAGACCCGACATATCTTGTATTTACAGGTCTTTTTGCATGATGATGTGACCTCGTATTCAACGCATTTGCGCCCAGACACTGCGTATTAAAACCGTGTTTCTGTCTGTTGTCTCACATGTCATTCCGTTTTATTTTCTCTATGTCTTGAAGCTGCTTCCATTTTAGGGAAAAATGTGTAGGCCTATATTCAGTTGATTTGGATCAATTATAAGTAGCTACATTTCTTAGATCACATTTTACTACTATCTAAAAACTCAAACCATTACAAAAATACCATGATTATTCTGGACCTCAAATAGGGGCCTATACTAAAATATTCTATGAAATATGAATGATAGGTTTTACGCACAGAAATTTTAATTGCGCGCATTGAAATTCCATAGGCAAAAGTTGCGGAGTTCGATGTTAAACGCACTGATAGCTGGACTGGATTGTTGCTCTGTATTTATTCTGGACCCTAAAAAATCTTCAGAGTGATCTCACTGCCTGCTGTGGATTATTGGCCATGGTGCACAGCAGAGCCATTAATTACCAATTCAGTCAATATGAGGGAGACGACAAAGCCTTTTCCATAGGATTAAGAGGACATTAGATTCTTCCATTAGTATATTCCTCCTCACGAGGAGGCTTTCATTACACATTTACTTTTCCCCCGAGTCTATCTAACAAGCGCTGCATATATTACTGCACAGGAGACGAGATTGTCGGTAATCAAGTCGCTCGAATGTCTTTTCCCTCTTACTTTGGTGTGTGCATTTTCATGCACGTTCTCCTTTTATCTCTTCTCTGCTGAAACTGCATCGGTTCATAGCCTATCATACCATACCATGGGAAATGTAAAACTAATGCGACTAAATAAGTATTGTGGTTTTTGTTCTGTTTGCTTTAATTAGCTTAATGAAGATACCAGATGATATAGAGACCCGTCATGCACGCATGCACGCAGTATCAGCCTGTAGGCCTACAGCCCCCCCCCCCCCCCCCCCCCAACAACTTTAATTTTATTTGTCTAAGTTTCTTTTAGAATTGTCCTTGTGCGGCAAATTATAGCCTATACTGGAGAAAAGGGTTCATTGGATTTTTTTGTTTGTTATGCGCTTGCCCTTCCTGCGTCTATCAGACTGAATGGCATGTATATTATCAAATTTTTATTTATAATCTTGTAAGAGATATACGTTTACATCATTTCATTGAGAACGCACTTGATAACCTAACTACATTACCAAGAATCATTTCGAAGAATCAAATCAGTATTATTTTTATTTTTTTATTCAAGATATTTTAGAAACCATAAATCTCTAAAATGAGACAGAATTTGGCTGTAAAATGAGCAATTCCCAGTCAGGAGCTGCTACGGGTTATCTTACCCGTGTACGATACTGTCCTACCACCAGATGTCCATCTTTGACTAAACGTCTAACGGCACTGAGTTCCCCATAACCAGTCATATGTCAAACACCAGTAAAGGCGTTTTACTCACACTTTACTTTTACATAGAGCCGTTTTTATACCTGTTGTATTTTAAAGGTCAGGCAATGTTGAGGTGTTTTTGTTAAACAAATGAAATGTATTAATGAATCCAGACCTTCTCAAGGAGGGTGGCTCGTCGTTCAAGATCATCTTACCTAATTGAGCACAGGTTGATGCAAGTTTGCGGCAGTGGGAGTCCATTTGATAGATTACTTTGAGCACCTGTGAAAAAGAGACACGTTAATTTATTATTTTTATTATATATATATATATATATATATATATATATATATATATATATATATATATATATATATATCAGGAATAATTGAGTGTTTAGCTTTTACACGTCCATCACTTAATACAGCTATCTGACCTGACGGGCCACTGATACCTCAAATTTATTGTAAAATATTGGATGGTTCCTGTCTGTAATTGGATGTGCACATTCCTCATAATTTGTTTTGAAATCCCTTAGCGCTTGCTCGAGTCCCTCCTAATTAAGACTAGTGTCTCCAGACACACACATGAAAACAATGCATAAAGAGAGACAGTGCACCGTGTGTCGGTGAGAGAAAGAGAGCAGTTTGAGCGCACGAAGTTGAGTGATTCCGCGGTAAAATCAGAGGATTAGTCTCTGATTGAGATGTCTGTCGGTTGGATATTACAAAATTCATTATCGTAGCTCTATACTAACCCGATATGAAGTAACACAGATGGGCCTTTATTAGCCCAGGCTTCAGCTGTTTGCTTATGATAATTTTAGTCGAAAATTTGCATGCAATCCTGCTGTTAACCGTTTTCCCTCTCCATTTTTCTCTCTCCGAATGCAACGCTTTACTTTAGCCTTTATATCACCTGCATGCCTCTCAGTCGCATCTGTGCCTTTAGTCAAAGGCTTGAGACTCTGGAAATTAAATTTGTCTTTGTATAAGTATGCTGAGTAGGCCTAATATGCTAATATCCTAACGTGATGGTGAAAGTCATCTAGCTAAATTCTATTTTGAGATTATAGCACAAATTAAGTGTTAATAAATAAGTGTCTAAATTATTTACCATTCTAAGTAGTCTAAGTGTGAAATGACCAAGTAAAGATGCTTCTTTCGTTTTTCTGAGTGGGTAGGCCTATAGGGCACCCGTTCCGTTTTACGTATTTCGGCTACTCTTTTATAGTTTTGTTTTGCTCCATAAACCTGCATTTTATACGAATGCCATGTTAAATATGTACTGTGGCAAAGTAATTTTCAAACTGGAAAAGGTAAGATAAACACACACACGTGACAATAAATAAGATTAGGCTATAATTTGGGCTACATCAAAGCAAATTTAGTGTCTATTGAAGCGCATCAACAGAGGAAAATATGTTTAGAAAACTTGTATATTTTTGTAATGCATTTCTTTTTTTTCTAATTTCGGTCTATTTAAAACAGGTTAAACTAACAAAAACAGAGCAAACTAATATAACTTATGTTGATATTATTATTACTATTATTATTATGTTCCAATGATTAATTGGGAAAAAAACTTTACTTTTAAAGTTTTAACTTTAACTTTAATTTTTTAAATTGGTGATATTGCTTTCAGTTAATATTAGGGATAATACCATAATAAATGTAGTCTTACACTTTTACTTTAGTGTTGCTTGTGTGTGATTTTTTTTAAGCGAAACTTGATTTACATAATTGAACAAAATGAAAATACTGTATTAGTTTACATAAATATTTAACCATAAGACAAGAGCTTCTGATCTTCAAAAATTAACTGGATTGTATCTGCATAAATTAAAATTTTATTGCCGAATATTATGAATAATAATAATTTAATTTTCATATTTTAATTTTAATGCTTAATTTATTTACCCAATTCATCGCAAATGTTAATACAAACATAATTCATTTTAGTAATATTGCTATGAGTAGACTATTTAAAAAGCAATTAAAAAACCTAAGATATACAGTTTGTTTGCTAGTTTTGAAAGCAAATTTCGTTAGCATGATTTATTTCTGCTGATAAAAACCCATAATACATGTCTCAATGTAAATTACACGCTTTAACTATAAAGTTGTCCTTGTCCCGTTTGCCTCACAGTGTTAACGATATATTATTATCAACTGCAAAGTCAAGGTGAGACCTGCCAGAGCATCACTTATCATGCCTCTCCATCTAACTACACTAAAGCTGAAGTTCACCCATGTCTTGCAACCCTGAGGTGGAACGAATTCCTTCACTTGCATTGTCTCACATTCAAGATAGGGTGTCATGTGCTCTCACCAGTGGTTGTTGAAAAGCGGCGGTTTGCAGCCGTGCCAGTCTTGATTTTCTTTTTTTTTAAAAGATAAATTCCACTCCTCCGAACAAGTTTATCTTTGTCCTTGATTATGTCCGGGTACATAAACTGTTGCTACAAGGTCCAAAAGGAACGTAACCTCTTCTTTCCAATGAGAACGATTAGGGATATTTCTGGGTTCTTTCAAAGAACACGAAAAAAGACATATGTTACCTTAAACCCAGAGTGTCTTATGCTACAAACTATTAAGTTGCTTTAGCAACTCATATTTTCTGCAGAGCCTCCACGACCGCAACTTTTTTCCGCACAAAGACGCAGAGAGTGGTGCATTTCCCCCCCTCTCACGAGCTTTGACTGTCAGCGCGTGGGCGTGAGTGAGAGTTTGTGTGAATAAGCGCGTGCGTGTGCATGAGTGCCACAGTGGGTGTGTTTGTATGCACAACCAACGCGTAGAGTGTGTGTAAGGGGTGAACTTTGTGATGCGTAACGGTAGGCTAAATTAGATAACAAATCAGCCATTAAAACACGGTAGCCTAGGCTACGTTAATTCAACGAACAATATCAACCCGATGAACGCTAAAACTGACATGGCTAAATTAATTATCAAGATATTTTATTCATTAAATAGCTGACAATAAATGGGTAAATACATGTTATGGAGCAGCAGAAATACAAATACAGACTAACATTTTAGAAATCCAAAAATGTTTAAATGAACATATTCAAACTAGTTCAAATTTCTTATTTTATTTTTTATTTAGTTGTGTGTGTGTGTGTGTGTGTGTGTGTGTGTATATATATATATTGTCATCAAATGCTATTGTTTGGCTATTTTTAATTATTGTATTTGGCCTAGGCTACAGCTAGCCTACTATATAGATCAGGTAATCTCGACAGTCTGTAGACTTCATTTTTACAAAAGTGAAAAGGCCTATTAGCAGATGAGATGTTTTTATCCGCTGAATATAAATAAAATGTGATTTATTTTTATATATAACAATGCTATAATTTAAAATAGGCTTCTAACTTCTGTTGAAAAGTGTGTGTGCTTAAACAGTTTCTGACAGGTTTAAAAATGAAGTGAACAGCTGGCTTGAATGCAAACGATCTTTAAATATCCGCGTGCACCGGACTGGTTTCCATCTGCATCTCACGATGCAAAGCAGAGCAAAGCAGACCGGACGGAGGTTTCACGCGCATAATCCGTTTTTTACATTGTGGGTCATACACCCATTACGCGAGTAATTAATGCGCTCGGCCATGGGGGAATTCCCAAGCCTGTGTTGGAATACTCTCTCTTTCACAGCGTTAATAGGCATGGGAGCCTAAAAATGACATGCATGTTTATCTATACACTGATGGTTATTATCTACTGCAATTATCCCGTAGGTGTTACAAATAGGCTATATCAAACAAAAACTGTCAATGAGCATCTTTTTGTTTGTTGCAAATAAAATCAAGTAGATTAATCTATAAGCACCCCTCAACCTATATGCAATGTGTATTTAAATTGTTCCTTCAAAATCCTAAAATACCATAGGCCTATATTTGATAAGTTTCCAATAATTTGTTAAAGTTTTTTTTTAAATCGTTTATGGTTAATACGGATTAATAACGAAAATTGTTTAGTAACCACAGTCCTCATTTCCGTAAATCGGCCTTTAAAAAAAAGAAAAAAAAGAAAAAAAGTTTAAAATAATAATCAAATTAGTGCCACAAAATACCGCTTCGTTAGAAAAACATTTGTTGTAATTTTAAAGACCACAGAAATCTGGTGAACCATAGCCTAATAGCTTATAGTAATAACTTTGTTTAATCGTGTAGGCTATAGCCTACCTTATACAGCTAAGAAAATTGATTAGAGGGTTCTTATCGAAACCTAAGGTGCATTAAAGAACCGTTGAAGAACCCTCATATTTTGTGATCGAGTGAATGTCGATCACATCCGTCTCATCCGAACAGCGGTTCCGTGGGAGCGATGCGTCCTTACATCGTTCGTTCTTACCTTCATCTGTCAGCAGCTGCAGACTTCTGCTTTCTCACGCTGAAAAAGCCTTGCAAAGGAATGACCAAAGTTCAGAAAAAGGGGTCGCTCGAAGATCTTCATGCCTCGGGGGCAGACCGGCGGCTTCTTTTCATTTCTGCCTCGTTATCGATTCGCTGTTGTCATCTTCTGCGTCGTAGAAGGACACTTGAAAGAATATCGCAGAGGGCTCTAATGTGTGGGCTGAAATGACCTGAGCAAAACTCTGTTCAAAGACTTTACAAGCGCACACACCTCTACATTATAATACACTGATGTGGTGCATCATTTTTAATTGATAATATAACAAGATGCATAGGCTAAGTCGAGGTCAATATAAAGGTGACCTTTTATTTTTGAGTGATATTTGCATGCTTTAATTGTTCAATAGATGGTACATGCACAATAGTTAAACTGGCATTCAGAATCATATTAGCCAGTATCAATATATTAACTTCTGAAACTGGATCAGTAAAGGTGATGCAGTGCATGAAACTATTTTCAGCTTTTGGTTCTGGGCTAGTTTGCATGGATTTGTGTCTTTTGAGATGTCACAGTATCTTGTTTATCTTAGTAACAATATAAAATTGTCTTTGTTTTCAACATATTTCTTGGTACAGTGCAATGATTTGACTAATACTGGCAAAAGACAGAAGGTGTGAAAGATCTATTTCTATCACAGTTTAGGCCCCCTGACATGCTGGGTAATTGCTTCAGCATAACAAATTATTTTTTGCTTTTGCTAGGTTTGGATCATTAAGGGTGAACTGAGTTTCACACAAGGAATCAATTAAATATGACTTAGTATGTCAGGCTGTGGGCACAATAAATAATTGTATGTTTCATTATGATACTATTCAATACACAAGAAGCTCTGTTTGCTCAACCAGAAAACTGCTGTAGTTTGACAGATTATTGATGTAACCCAGATTATAATCACAGTGCTGCTTCATAGATTATATTCAAACAATTACCGTAAACAGGGGTTGTCACACACTACTGTCTTCACACAGTTTTTATGATATTTCCAGTGTTGCTTGTCAATGTAGTGCAGACGAAACCACAAACTATTAAACATATAAATGTATGTACTGCTAATATGTTAGACCAGCAGTATTACTATGACAGCAGACTTTATTGTAGGTGTTAATTCTTTATGATGGCTAATCTATACTTTTTATCAGTGAGGAAGATCTGGAGGGGAGCAATGGAAAATCGCCTGATGAGGGAAATAAAGAAAAGGGGAAAGACATCTCAAAACATCTCAAGACATTGTGAATTTCCATTTTTGATTTGTAAGATTACCTGATATGCTCAAGCGCCCTTCATTAGCATGATGGCTGTTTTAACGAGAGTTCTTAAATGGCTATAAAGGATTTCAAAACCAGCGTCCAGAGCGTGAGAATATTCTGGAACGCATACAATGCCATTGCATACATATGCACTGTGGTTAACATTTACTGTCATGACCAGGCCTATGAAGGACAAATACGGCATGCAGTAGGAGTCAGTACACACACACACACACACACACACACACACACACACACACACACACACACACACACACACACACACACACACACACACACACACACACACACACACACACACACACACACACACACACACACACACACACACACACACACACACACACACACACACACACACACACACACACACACACACACACACCACATTGAACCCAACAAAGCTGTAGTATATATTTAAAAAACACTCAACTGTTTGTCTTGGGCCGATATGGTATTAACATCTCATTTACCATAGCAAAAACTTTCTCTGATGTAATGTGGTTTTGAATGTTAAATGATTTAATATCTTCTAGTTTATTGCAATGGATAAGTCAGCGTTGCTTCAGGTTAAACCAGTCTTCGCCTTTTGTACATTTTACAAACCATATATATATATATATGTATTAAATATAATATATTAACTTTTTTTAGTAGAAAAGATGAAAGCACAGAGTGTTAATTACCGATGCAGGGGGACCAATAAACAGCTGGAGTGAGCGAGTGAGAGTGGTTAGTTGTGGTGATGCCCCTGGGTTGCCGGAGGGAAAATTGTCCAAGAATGAAATTGAGGTAATGAGACAAACATGATGGACGCCAGCACTCGGTCATCAGCAAAAGAGATCAGATGGTTACTGAACCATTGACAACAACTGCTCAGGTGCACCTCAATCCTCCACTAGAGTCAGCTTAGTGTTTAATTAGTCCACTGTGGCTGAGAGAGACAGACAGATAGAGGGAGACATACAGTGAAAAGGAAAGGTCATATTATCAATATTGACAATGCAAGCATCTTTTGTGCTTTTACCTTGATGCTGAGAATATAATGTTATGTTACGTTCATTCTAGCACCTCCAGCGGTACTTTGACACACAAATCAGCTCAGATTTACTATTTGGTTGTGCGTTAATCTTCGGGTGAGACACTGTGTGAGTGTTTGTGTATGAAGGGTAGAGAGACAGTCTCTTTGTGGGGGGTTGCTTAATCCAATCCCTATGTGAAACTGTTGACATTTGTGCCTTTTTTTCTTCATTATGTGCCTGTGCCTGTTTTCTGCTGGATTAGCCCCAAATCTCCTATGCAACACATCCAGCATGCCACAACTTTAACTTCATCAATAATGGATGAAGAGATTGTAATCTGCAACCATCAAAGAAAGTGTGAGAGGGGGACAGTTGCTCTCCAACGGTGCAGTTTTTTTCAAGTCTACCTCTAAATTGATGATAGCGACTACAATCATTTCTTTGGGCTGGGTAGTTTTTGCCGATCGATACTTGCAATATATGACAGTGGAAGTGGCTGTGGACACTGCTGTGGATGGCAGGAGGGAGAGTGGGGTGTGTGTTCATATGTGTGTTCATGTTTGTCAGAGTGTGTATCTTCCCTGTGTGTGCTGTACTGTTTCACATTGATTGTGTTTACTCAAGCTTCTCATTGCTGCCTATTACTGGAGACAGGAAGACACGCCCTGCCCTGATGCGAGGATAAAGGAGATTAACACACACACACACACACACACACACACACATACACAAACGCACGCACGCACACACGCACACACGCACACACGCGCACACACACACACACACACACACACACACACACACACACACACACACACACACACACACACACACACACACACACACACACACACACACACACACACACACACACACACACACACACAGAAAGATGGATCAATCTTTACTTTAATATAATGACACGTCAGTTACTTATGTCATTTTCCTAAATATTTCTGTTTTGTCAAATGTTCACGACTGTTAGAGAAATGAACAGTTCAAGTTTTAATAAACGCCCCAAAAGCTGAATAAAGAGGCTGGTGTGATGTTCATATGTATCGTTTGTGGTCTGTTTGACTGCATGAGTTGAATAGTTTATAGTTTTACTTTTTGACTTTAGAAAATACACAGTGATTCTATTTCATATACTGTCATGAGACACATGTTTTAATACCCTGTGTTGACATGTATGTGTCATCATATGATAATCGGAGCACCAACATCCACCATTCATAAGTGCGGCAAATGCTATTTATAATAACAAAATTTTACCTCTGTTTAACCTAAAGCACTAGAAGGAAGTAAAGATTAAGACAGAGAGAGAGAGAGAAAACTTACAATGTTTGTTCTCCCTATTGAATCTTCAGTTTTGAGGACTCTCTCTAGTTTCCAAAGACCTTTGGATAAACCCCTCAAGATGTATTTCAGGTAGTGTGGGTCATAAGTTGAAATAATTTGGGGAATTTAAGAAAATGATAATATTACATCGGGAGTGCAGCAAGTAAATAGTAATACATTAAAATATTTTAGTGTTAAAATATGGTTACTTAAAATGGCATATGCACTTTCTTATACTTTAATGAAATAAATTGGAAATTTGTACACCACTACTGTTCACATGTTTGGGGTCAGCATGATTGTTTTTCTTTTTACTGTATTAGCAAGGATGCATTAAAGGGATAGTTCACCCAAAAATGAAAATTCTGTCAGTCTTGACAGATCAAGATCAACCTCATGTTGTTCCAGCCCCGTAAGACCTTCGTTCATCTTCGGAACACGAATTAAGATATTTTTGATTAAATCTGAGAGCTGGATCACTCCTCCATACTAGTCCAGGCTTCTTCAGGGATTGAACTTGCCGGCCTCGAAAAATTATTAAAGACATCGTTAAAATAGTCCAAGTGACTACAGTGGCTCAATCTTAAGTTTATGAAGCGACGAGAATACTTTTTGTGCGCAAAAACAAACCAAAATAACAACTTTATTTCAACTATTCACTTCCTTCTCTATGGGCCTCTAGTCAGTTAACTTAGTGTGATTCCGTAGAGCTACGTCACACATAGGCTAACTATTGGCCGACGCTGGTCATGTGTGTGATGCGTGTGACGTACAACAACATAAGCGTACGCTGTTAAACTAGTGAACTGACTCGAGGCCTACAGAGAAGGAAATGAATAGTTGAAATAAAGTCGTTATTTTAGTTTTTTTTGCGCACAAAAAGTATTCTCGTCGTTTGATAAACTTAAGATTGAGCCACTGTAGTCACTTGGACTATTTTAACGATGTCTTTAATGACTTTTCGGGGTTGGCAAGTTTCAATCCCTGAAGAAGCCTATGGAGGAGTGATCCAGCTCTCAGATTTCATCAAACATATCTTAATTCGTGTTCTGAAGATGAACGAAGGTCTTACGGGGTTGGAACAACATGAGGGTGAGTAATTACTGACAGAATTTTCATTTTTGGGTGAACTATCCCTTTAAATTTAGCAAAAGTGACAGTAAAGGTATTTATAAAGTTACAAAAGAGTTCTATTTCAAATAAATTCAGTTTTTTGGGATTTTTTCCACAAAATTTCCACACATTTTCCACAAAAATATTAAGTAGAACAATTGTTTTAAACATTGATATTTTAATCAAATATAAATTAAACCTGGGTGAGCATAAAAGATGATTTTTTTTTGGTAATTTTACAAAATCTTACCAACCTTAAACATTTGAACGGTAGTGTATAATCTGAAGTTATTTCAGTTTATCTCATTTCTAGTGGATATAGGAGAATGATTTTATGTTGTTTATGATGATAAAATAGAATGAAAAAGCCTGCCGATGCTCCCATCTAGTCACACACACACAATAATACACAAATCGCATAAAACAGCACACAGAAATATGCAAAGTAGCACAGGAATCACATCTACTTTTAATAATATGAATATCACTAATTTACCAAACCCAAATTTGACCAAGCCGGTGTTATTTTCTTTGGACAAGGACCCATATGTATAAAGTATCTCAGAGTAAGACACTGTAACTCTAAGATGCTTAGTACAAATAAGCATTGGTCGCTAAGATTAGATGAGGTTGTGATGATTCCACAAGGCTCCTGTACCTCAGCCACCAAAGCCACTTTAGTGTGGATCAAAGCCTTTGTGCTGGTGCATGGGTGCGTGAGTTGTGTGTGCGAGAGAGAGCTAAAGTCCCGTTCATTTCAGCAGAGGCCAGGGTTAAGCATCATTCAGACTTTAATCTAGCATGGCCTGCTCCTCTGAGCCTGTTCATTGTTGGTATGATGTTTCACTCACAAGCATCACTGCAATGCGTTTGAAGTATCTGACCCACTTATGTGCTTGTAGTTGAATTGTTTTTGACTTTGGTTAATGGTGGATGTTTCAATAACATTGGATATATGTATGCATATTTGGATCAGAGCTATTTTCCAGGTGTATTTACCACTGTACTAGGTCCAACAGATGAGCAAAACATCAAAATCACTGCAAGTTTATCTTAGGATCTTTTCATCTTTATTGGCCCTTGGATAACAGCATCGCAACCAGCTTGAAAACTCTCAAAGCCACTATAAATGTCTGAACCAAAGAAGTTCCCTTTTGAGGGAAGTTGCGCTGCATCGTAAGATGACACTTTGGGGAACACCTTCAGCGTGACAGTGCCTGAAGCACTTGTCCAATTCTGATTGGTGCTGCGTCACCCCGTGACGTGACGGTGTAACGCGGAAGCTACAAAGGGAGTCGGCAACACAATAGCGTCAGCTTTCTGATCTTCAGCAAGCGTTCTGTGTGTGAGTCCTATTTGGTATTTGTTTCTCCTGTAGGCCATACAAATATTTTTAGAAATGGCGAGCAAGCACCAATGCCCACGTTATGTCCCGGGCGGGGATACATACAACATACATACATACAATGTCCCGGGCGGGGATACATTTGTGTGAGTTGCTTGGGCTGACTGTGCGACTGTGAAGTTTTAGATGGCTTCAGCCCTTTCTCAGCTCTTAATCGTTAGCTCCAGCGCTCAAACTCAGGATGTGGAAGCCAGCTCTGCTTCCACTCTGAGTGAGAACTTGATGTTGGGTTTGTCCAGCTCAGAGGAGTTGGACGTTCTCAGCATCGGTGCAGGTGATTTAGGTGACTGGCCAGCCCGATCCCCGTAGTATGAGGAGCTTGTGGACGTTGTAACTCGTGTCGTGGTAAAACTAAACATTGATTGGCCGGCGCTTGCCATTGTTTCCGGATCTCCACACCGAAGTGTCGAGATTCTGAAAGAGGCCGTTCTCTTCTCGACTATCGAGTCCCATGGTGCATTATTACGCTTCAATCGTGGGGCTCAAAGAGAACGGCTAGGGGATGATGCTCAGTGTGGAAGAGACATTAGAGGCTTATCTCTCCCCTACTGCTGTGTCATCTCTCAATGCCCCGTTATTGCCCATCAAGCCATGCCGTACAACATTTTCACAGAGGAGCAAGGCGTATGTGGTGGCAGGTGGGTAGTCACTTGCTTGCATACAATGCCCATTTTGCAAGCATACCTGGATGAGGGTGAAGGCGTGGGGCCCAATGCTATTAAAGAACTGCGTCGGTTCACTGATTTATCTCTCCGTGCCACCAAGGAGGCCTCTCCTGAGAAGCAAGTCACATCCGCTCCTCCGCGATCCCTCAGGAAATCGATTTGTCAACCCCACCGCCCACACGGCTCAGTACCAGGCGGTTTTCCCTGAGTGCAAACTGTTTTGCATGATCAAGGTTACAAGCAGGTGCCTTTGTTCTTTGATCGTGTGGAAAAGGCCTTGGTTCCTGTCCCAAGACCCAGTGTTGGGAGCATCCCATCATTGCAAGATCTTGTCGACAGATGCATCCCGCATAGGGTGGGGTGCAGTCTTGGAAGGCAGCTTGACTCAAGGTCCGTGGAGGGAAAATCACATCTCTTGGTATATAAATTGTCTGGAGATGTTAGCTGTATTGCCAGTGCTAAGGCTTTTTCCAGGGGTGGTCTAAGGCGTCCTCTGTGCAAACTGGCGCATCAGATCCTCCTGTGGTCCCAGGGAAAACTGCTCTCCCTGAGAGCACTCTACATCCCTGGGCACCTTAATTTAGGAGCAGACTTCCTGTTGAGGCAGGGGCTGAGGCCAGGGGAATGGAGACTGCACCCCGAGACTGTGCAGTTGATTTGGAGAAAGTTTGGCCAGGCGGGCGTAGACCTGTTTACGTCTCAAGAGACTTCTCATTATCCCCTCTGGTTCTTTCTCACACATCCAGCTCCGTTGGGGCTGGATGCCATGGTACAGCCATGGTCGAGGCTTAGTCTTTACACATTTTCCCCGATCGCTCTGCTCCCGAAGTTCTAGAAAGAGATATAGCCCCTTTCTGGCCAGCCAGAGTATGGATTTCAGACGTTGTAGCCATCTAAGACGGTCTCCAGTGGGAGATTCTGATAAGGAGGAACCTTCTCACGCAGGCTGGAGGCACAATATATCAACCCTGGCTGGAGATGTGGAAACTGTGGGTCTGGTCCCTGAGGGGGATCAGTCAGCTCCTAAATGCAGGCCTCTCAGCTGAGGTTGTAGAGACCATTCTCAATTCTAGAGCTCCCTCCATGAGGAAACTGTATGCCTTAACGTGGAGAGTCTTCGATCTATGGTGCAGAAGGCATCTGTTGGACCCAGTTAACTGCTCAGTGGCTTCAGTGCTGGAGTTCCTTCAAGACGTTTTTCTGCCGGACATTCCCAGTCCACACCTAAGGTGTACGTGGAAGCCATAGCTGCCTTCCCTTGGGAAACACGCCATTGTAACTATTTTCCTTCATGGTACTCTGAGGATGGCTCAGATTAGAGTCCGGGCATGGGATCTAGCCATGCGTCTGATGTCAGCTGCACATTAGGACAGGCATTTGTTAGCATGGCTTAGTGGATGTTTCGTTCCCCAAAGTGTCAGCATACGAAGCAGTGTGAGTTCCCTCGAAAGGGAACGTCTCAGGTTATGCATGTAACCATGGTTCCCTGAGAATGGAATGAGAAGCTCCGCCCCTTTGCTATACTTCCTGCATGCCTAGGAGCGGCTTGCTTCAGTCTATCAGAAGCTGATACTGTTGTGTTGCTGGCTGCCTTTGCAGCTTCCGTGTTTCACCATTTCACGTCATGGGGTTACGCAGCACCAGTCAGAATTGGACTAGTTGCACATGTACTTCAGGCGCCTCCACGCTGAAAGTGTTCCCCAAAGTGTCGTCATACGACACAGGGCCTTATTCCCTTCTCAGGGAACCATAGTTACATGCGTAACCTGAGACGTTTTTCTTGGCATACAAGCAGGGCGCTGCTCACTAAAGACACAATCTTGTTGGCAGAATGTATTTACATTTAGTAGAATGCTCCTGTCGAAGTTTAAACATACTCTCAATTATTCATTTCAGTGTATTGCACCGCCACAGAAGGGAAACACTGAATACAACATTCTCAACATTGCTTTAGTTTTGTTTAAATATCTGTTATGATGGCTACAAACAAAATATCTAATATTATTGTACTGAATCTCATCTACATAATTATTCCCTATATGTGGGTAGTTGACATGAAATACTTTTGGGGAGTTAACAGTGGTGTGACATGCTGTACTAAAACTATTTTAAACTCATTTTCATCAGCAAATGGTGTTTAAAACTCTTATTTTTACTGCATTACATATAGGTTTCCCCATTTTATCTTCATCACAGTAGAGGGCAATCATCAAAGATCTAAAAAAGTTAAAGTCACACCAGTGTCATTTAATGAACGACATACGCATTGAAAGTTTATTACTGTAATGCATGGAGGGCGACAGGCATCATAAATTCCATTTTGACTGTCTGTGATTTGTTGACTGCTACATAGTTCTGAATAAATGCCTAATGGGCCGAGCTTAAGCGTTATCATAATTTACTTTGATGGCAGGTGCTGACCTCGTAAATTTTGCTTAAAATAAAATGTTTCCAAGAGGTCTTGATGGCACCTTGCTCTCCCGCATGGTAAGTAACCCCTGGTATGTACCAAATGCAGCCAAACATCAGGGGGCTTTCCGAAGTTGGAATACAAACTCACCCCATGAATTCATTCGCAAGAGTAAGTTTTCAGTTGTTTTAAACTCCAGAGGTCCTTCTTTAAGCTGGTTTATCTGTAAACAGCAACAGCATGTGTTATATTTAAAGGCCTACTTGTACTACACCGGTTGCAGACATTTGTACCGGCTTCCTGCAATTACATCAGCATTATCGTTTTCACAGCGAGCCTCATTTGATTATATATATATATGTATACAGGGCTTGACAGTGACGTTTTTGCTCACCAGTCACTGTGGCTAGTGGATTTCCAAAGTTACTAGCCACTCAGCATTTTCACTGGCCACAATTTTGACACCAAAACCATGGTGAAAAACTGATTTAGATCAGAGATTGAATTTAGATTGAATTTAGATATTATTAATATTATTTCATAATTTGGCAGTGGGTACACTAGTCTGCTGTCACTTTAAGACCTGACTCACAGATCCATTATACTGTTACACATGAGTTTTTTTCTCAAGTGTTTACGTTCACTTAAAACATAACTGACTGTGTTTACGTGAATACTCACATTTTGTCATTATATTGTGTGTATATGACTGTTTTAATGTCAATAAGCAGCGACAAATAACTCAATTTAGTACTGAGAGGCGTCTTTAAGAGCGCACACTTTTGGTGTGAGCACAAAATCTATAACTATAACTATATTCATCCAGAGCAAATGAATGAGGGAAAGCTGATTTGTGTGTCAACTCGCTGTTGGAGAGATGCTGGTATCATGTATCTATTCTGCAGAAAACGTTTCCGATATTTCAGTATTGATATGAATTGAAAAATTTATATTTTTGATAACACTATATTGCACATAGTTTATTATTTCAGATTCCTTTTTAAAAGACTATAATTATTATATATAAAATTCACCCCGCCAAAGTGACTAGTAGGAGTTACTGCATATATGATATATAAATGTGGCAGTGACAGTCAAATTATAGAAATTATAATTTAAAAAAAAATAGTTGTATTTTGTCATCCTTGATCTTTCAAACCAATAATGGGACATTCTATGAATAAAGAGCACTGTTGCTCAGTTCAAAGGCACATCTGCCTCCCCTAAGTGCTCTGGAGATCTTTGCCAAGCATAGCTTCTCTCTTATTGGTGTATAGCAATACAACGCTCAATGCTACTTTGAGTGTTCAGTCTGCTACTTGTGTGTGGCAGTACCTCAATGTGAGTTGTCACGCCACTTCTTGGCTAACAAGAAGAGTTCTGCTTCTGTCCAAACGCCCTTCAAAGATTAAAGATGTTATTCAAGGTGTGTGGAACCACACATACCAAACGTGTCTTTTTGTCTTTGGCGGTAAAGTTACAAGGACAAAAGCCTGTCCGATTGCGTGCCCCTATCATCACACACATTAGACTTATCACCTTCTCAAAGGCTCTCGAAAGCTTCACACGGGCATTTGCTTTAGCCAAAATTCAGCTTCACCAAATTAGGCATTAATTCTCTCTCTTTTAGGTCCATCTGTGTAGAAAATGACTTCATTTTGCATGACTGGAAGAGGGTGAGAGGTTTTGGCTCTGACCACAGTCACCCCCATTGGGACTTTCTCATGTGTCCGTTCTCTTATGTGATGAATAGGTACCCTGACAAAAAAGAAATTTCATTATTGCCATTATTTGTTCTTATTGCCTCACATTCCTGTGGCGTGACTCTGTACAGCAGACAAGCCTTTGAAATCACCTTGTGTATCTTGATAGAGTTATCTGGACTCTGACAATGAGGGGTATTTGAGAGGAGGATGCTCTGTGATATTTCTGGCCTCGTCTTGCTGTACTCATATTGCAGATGAATAGCTCTCGAATGATTTTAAGAGGGGGGAAGTCTAATTTTCAACAAAAAAAAAAATTAAAACATATGTGCCAAGGTCTTAGGAATTTTTTTGTGTGTTCATTTTGGTTTCATATAGTTTTGAAAAACATTTATACAATTTTCAAGAAAAGATAAAGTTAATGACACCAAAAATGTGATGTAACTTTAAGGTAAAAAGTAGTAACTTGTTGTCCTTATACCTTTAATAGATGTGAGTGTACACATCTTAACAATAATTAAAAAAAAACATTTTTAAAAATACGTTATACAAGGTATTTCTTTGTTTAACTAATCATCAATTATTAATTTAGAAATATCATTAATATCATCAAATATCAACTAACCTTGCTGTGCCATAAAAAGGTCAATTATCTTATAATTTAGGAAACTTGTTGACCTCAACCGAGTCATGAGAGTCTTCAGGCCTCAGGGGTCCATCTGTGGTATTATGATATGAATGGCATTTTCATCTGTTTTTGAATAAATTGATAAATAACATAAAAATATTGAAATTTGGGAACCTTCGGATCTCACATCGAGTCCCTGCAGGTTGTAAATACACACAATTCTTATATTTAGCATTACAACATAACTTGACACAAAAGCTTGTGCTTTTTTGCACTGTGATGAATCGCATTACTCCAAAATAACTCGTGACAACACTCATGGAAAGAATGTGTGTTTTAGTTTGGTTGGTAATCTTAGGTGGAGGGTAAACCAACTCCAGGGTAAGGCTAAGAAGATGTTCTTCCTCTTTGAAAATACATACATTTCCTTGTAATAGTTTCAATTTATGTGTTGCATAGCCTACACATCCCAGCATAAATGCTCAGGATAAATTATTTGTTATTAAAGTGTCTATGTTCACAAACCACTGTTGATTTTAACAGAAAAGCAAGCATACTGTATCATACCTGTCAAGTTTTGGATTTGAAAATAAGGGACATTTTCCGGCGCCCACCGCAGTCCCACCACCCCAACCAAGCTCCAGTAACGTTATCCCTTACATTTTAAGACAAGTGTTATAGCTTAAATGGAAACACAAAAGGGTATATATGAAGAGCATTTATTTTAAAGGCTCATTTGCATATTTTCTGTCCATTTAACATTGCTTGTCTCTACATTTACATTTTATTTTCATTCCACACATTCTTTTAATTTCATATTGCTTTTCTTTTACAGTTTTTCTTTACATGTCACATAACTTTTCTTTACTCTTTTAGTGAGTTGTTGTTGAAATTTGTTGCAGACTTTGCATTCTTTAACCTGTTAGGCTGCAACCCCACTTTTGAAAAATCCTCAGAAATGGCATACCCAAACTGAACAGATAGCCTACAGTTCATAAACACTTTGCACTAAAATCACAAGTATAATCTCATTTGAAAGCTGACACCCCGCAGTTAATTGTAAATGTAGAATTAATTATTGTCATAATGAAAAAATAGTTATTAATAGCTACAAAGTTTTGTAAAGTTATGAGAAATTTATTTTGAAACATCTTCAAAGTTTCTGAGAATACAATAGTGGTCAAATACTGAAACTTGAGTGTTATATCTTTTTAATGATGTATAGTTTGTCAAGGTAATAACATTAAATCTGATAGTAACTTTGAACTTTTTAAACAAAAAAAAACAAAAAAACGCTTCAGTGCTTCGGCGCACTGCACTGTAAAAAAAATCCTAATTTTACAGAAAATAACTGTGATTTTTTGACGATCATTTTCTTTCATTTTAAATTGTACTCAAAACACTGTAAAATTTCAAATAATATCTGAAAAATAAAAATTCAGCAGTTATTTTAGGTATTGTGACATTAATGACAAATTTCAGTAATTCACAGTTTTTATACAGAAAATTGATTGTATTTTTCATACAGTATTTTTTCTGTTTTCTTAAATTACATAAAAATGTATGTAAAATTACAAATATAATCTGTAATTTAACAGTAACAAAACAGTTAAATGATAAAATGGTCAAATGACTGTCAGCTCCCCAAAAAAACTGTAAAGCATCCTAAATTAAATAAACTGAAAAACACTGTTATTTTACAGGTATTTCCTGAATAATCACGATCATATACCTTCATTGTAAAAAAATAGTAAAAAAATAGTCAAATGACTGGCAGCTACGGCTGCCAAACAAAAACCATAAAATTTAAGTAAAATATGCTAATTTAAATAAACCGAAAAATCACTGTTATTTCACAGGTATTTCCTGCATTATTATGATCAAATGCCTTCATTGTAAAAAAATCGTAAAAAAAGGGTCAAATTACTGGCAGCTGCGGCTGCCAAACAAAAAACATAAAATTAAAGTAAAATATGCTAATTTAAATAAAGTGTAAAAAACTTTAAAATAAATTTGATGTCACCATGATTGGGATCAGTGTCTGCTTTAGTTGGGGTTATGACCCTTGAGTTTTTAACTTTTGTTTTTTTCTGGCTGCTTTAACTGTGTATTTGATACACGTTTGTCATAAATGCTGGAGAAAATTTTAGATGATCTTGATCATTAATTGATGATGTTATAGTCATCATGTGATGATCTGATTCACTGATATGACAGTCAAATCTCTGTATATGATATCTTAGATTACAGAGTATGTAGGTGGAATTTAGCTTTATACAAAATCTTTAATTAATGTCATATTTTTGCACATGACCCTTAGAATATTGTGGTATCAGTATTATAACAAATTGCATTTAAAATATATATATATACTACACAAAAAAAGTTGTCATTTTTTTAGTTGTATAGAGACATCAAGAATCAACATATGAATCTCAACAATGGTGACAACCAAAAAAGTTTTTTTTTCATTGTCACCATTGTTGTGATTCATACGCTGATTCTTGATGTCTGAGTGAGTCTATATGATCCTGTCAAATATTTTCTGTATAATGACTTCATAAAATCTGAGTATCACAGCACTGGAGAAAGTTTTATAGAAGCTTTGTCATGCAAAATGAATAACTAATATTGAATGACATAATCAGATATTATACTTCAGATGGTGTCAAACATGATGAATATTCTCACTGCAAAGTGACCAACATTATCTGATCTGAGCTTGTCTTAGACTCTTACCATAGCAAATATGCATCAGAGACACAGTTAATGCAGCCAGAGAAACATTAAAGTTCAACATTAAAAGTTCAAGAGCCCAACTTAAGCAAACACTGATCTCCATCATGGTGACATCAAACTTTATTCTTTTCAATAAAGCTTCAACTTCTAAACCTCTGTTAATTCTCAATAATAATGTTACTATGAAAGAAATAAAGTCTGGATTGTAATAAGAGAAGATGCTTAGATCCTGAGAGATCTGGTAGTGTTTAATGTTCTGTTAGGGTTTAAAGTGTTTCTGTATGGTGTGTTTCGTGTGTCACCATTGTGTTGAAGAGTAGAGCCTGAGCTTCAGTTCAGGATGAGCAAATAAACACTGATGAAATGCTGCATGTTTCTTTATTTAACTGACAGTAACTGTGTAGTTGCTGATGTAGTGTCGTGTATAGTCAAAGCAAATCAAGCATGTAATTAACTGCGTGTTTTTCAGTAAATAAATCAGAAAATAAATGTGAAGTAACTGTGTTTTAACTGTGTGTTTCTGTTAAAAAAGATTAATGAAGATTTCTGTAAAAGTATTTTGTACTTATTTATATTAAGATATTTTACATTAATTTTATGGTTTTTGTATGGCAGGCGTTGCTGACAGTCATTTGACTGTTCTTTTATGGGATTTTTTTACAATGAAGGTGTTTGATCGTAATAATTCAGGAAATAGTTGTAAAATAACAGTGTTTTTCTGTAAAAAATGTAAGGAAAATTTCTGTAAAAGTTTTTTGCATTTCATTTAAATTACGATATTTTACTTTATTTTTACGGTTTTTGTATGGCAGCCGCAGCTGCCAGTCATTGACCGTTTTTTTACGATTTTTTTTTACAGTGTGGCAACGGTTAACAGGTTTTAAGATGCTAAAGTCGGAGTTACAAAACTCGTGACTGTCCCCTACCCTGCTCCTCTTCAGAAAAGTAAATTTGCTGTCCCATTGATCGCGGTATTTACATGAGGGTTTTGGTTTGGTGGCAGGAGTGCCTTCCGTCTCTGTCGTGGAGTCCATCATCCATCTCCGATTTTTTTGTCTTTTTCTCCCCCGCGTTGTCACTCATCATCTGACCTCACACACTAACCTCGCGACAACTGCCACCTACAGTACCCACAGTAGGCCTACCTGTAGTAGGCTACTGCAGGTGGCAGTTATCGCGTGGCTAGTGACAGAGCTCAGATTGGGAATGGTTATTTTTTTTATCCGCCCGGGCCATTATTATTTTTTAATAGCGCAGGTTAAAATACGGGAGATTTACGGGAAAACACTAATACGGGAGGACGCCGGGAAAGAAGGGTTAAATACGGGACTTTCCCGGCCAAAACGGGATACTTGAGAGGTATGTACTGTATACGGGATTTGACATGGCAGAAGGTGTGCAAAGAGTTCTCCCTTTATAATTACTAAACACTGTAAAATAATCTAAAAGGATTTATGAGTTCTTGTTCAATGATAACTTAAACACCTTTGATTGGCCATTGTGTTCAAGAAATAGTGATTGGAAAAGTGATTGGCTACATTGGTCAAACCTGCAAAACACAATGTGAATAGAAACTTTTGACACTCTTTAGACTAGAGCACAAACACCAATATGCACTGGATCGTTTGCCAAATCTGTTTCGCCAATACGCTATTATTATTATGGAGTGGGGTGTGGGGTGGAGTGTAGGCACCTGCCACCAGAAATATAAATCGGCGCCTATATGGACACACTGATGTTACCTCAGGACTCATGAACCTGGTTTTATGGCATATGCGTGGAAATCCTTCAGGTTGTGGAAGGCTTGGTTGTGCTGCTGGACGCTGGATAACCCCTGACCTCTCTGCCTCAGGGGTTGATTACTGAAGGATGGAGGCCAGTTGTGACACCAGCTGGGTCAGTTCGGAGCCCTGAACCAGCTGCCTCAGCACAACCCCATTCAGAGAAGAGGCCAATCGATCCAATGTTCCCTGTCTCTCATTATAACATAGAAAGCACTGAAGGAGATCACGGTCCTCCAGCCAAGCAAGTGAAGTTTGTTGATGGCCAATACTATGATTGCAAAAAAATGCAATCTGAGATGGAAAATTGTATTGCATCGATCAAACTAATCAAACCTTAATTTAATGATTGTCTGCTTAAATCCCTTGTCATTTTTCTTCTTTCTGGTTTCTTAGTTTGTATTTCTGCTTTGTTTTTCCAAGCCTCACTTTGTTCTTTCCCTTTCGTCTGGGTTTCCCTTCTAACCCAAAGAACAGGCCAGGCAGTAATGGCGGGATGGCAACACGCTGAAAACTTGGGGGGGCTAGATTGGCACCTGTTGGTCCCACTGCCTTCCTCTATTTCCCTTGCTCTCCCCTGCCTCTCATGCAACGCACTCCTCTCAAAGTGCTTTACAAGGTGCAAAGAGCCTGAACCACAACAATTGAAATCTGAGATGAACGGTCAGCTGCAGTCATCAATCATCTTTCAATCAATCATTGTCACCCCTGCTGTTTTGCACGCCCAATTGGCCAGCCTATGGCACCTTGAGAGCTAGAAAATTCTATATGCTAATAACGTTTCTTCAATGGCAAGATCTTTATTGGTTGGAACAAATTCAAATCTCCAGGTTTTGAAGTAGAAATATGTGTTCTTGCTTTGAAAGAATGTAAAATGACGCATTGCTATTTTGCTCTTTTCTTGGACTAATAGTTAGACCAAAGAATTTCACATCTCTAGATTGGAAATGCTTGGTGCTTCATCACATCCACAATACCAAAATATGTATCTCAAGGAGGAATTAGCAAACAGTCTGTGACCTCAGTCTTCCAAAAGGGTGGGAATCCCTAATGAAAATGAGTCTGAG
The DNA here is from genome assembly GCF_051911475.1 of Siphateles boraxobius. Classification (NCBI taxonomy): domain Eukaryota; kingdom Metazoa; phylum Chordata; class Actinopteri; order Cypriniformes; family Leuciscidae; genus Siphateles; species Siphateles boraxobius. Next base: position 15,776,180 of record NW_027508919.1, read on the forward strand.
CATCTGAGCCAAAGTGATCCAGAAAAATTGTCTGTCCTTCCAACACCTTGGAAACTTTCATCTAAGATCTTATCTAAAATGTCTGAACCTGAATCTAAAAATGTGTTGACTGCTTGTGTGCTTGGTTTAATTTGTGGTGTGGTTGGTGATTGTTAGAGATCTCTGTGCTTGCTGACAAGCAGATACTTTTGAAAAGGACACCGCATGAAATGAACAGTAATCCATAGTGCTGAAAAAACGTCCTCACAGCAAATGGGAATTCCATCAGAAATTTCAGGATCATTTATTATTTATTGTGTCTCTGTGATGACTTGAGTATAGGTGATGCGAGGCTGAAATGTTGGAAATGGAAGTATATCACAAGAGATTAGATTCAAATTCTGTCAGGCTCGGTCAAGTAGAAATACAAGGTTTTGAAAATATATATGCTTATGTGCCTTGAGTAATTAAAAAAAAAAAAAACGTTTTACTTGTCTATAAGGATAGAGAAAGAACACACTCCATGTCCAAATTTCTCCGCCATGGCATCAGTTGCATTTAAATGCTTTACCTCACACATTTAAGGGGACTTTTTGCTAGATAGATCTTAAATTAAGAGCTCGCCTAAAAAGATTTCTTGAAAATAATATCCCTTCGATATATCTACCTCTTACCCACTTTTGCAGAGATGATGGTGAAGATGAAATATTATCCAGCTTTTTTTTAAAACTTTTCCAATGTTAAGCATACTAAGCATAACCATGCTTTGGGAATTGCCATACATTTGGGAGGTGTGAATTGGGAAATATGGTTTCAAACCTGCTGCCTTTAAGGTAATGTTCATGCAAAAGTCTAAAATCTGTCATTATTTACTCTCCCTCATGTCATTCCAAAACTAACTAACTTACTTCAGCGGAAAACAAAATAAGTTATTTTGAAGAATATTGGTAACCAAAATGGACTCCACTGCCTACCACTGTATGGAAAAAACACAACAACACCGAGACATTTCACAAAATATCATATTAAAAAAAAATAGTCACAAAGTTTTGTAGCAACTTGGGGGTAAGTAAATTATGAAAGAAATAAAATTTTTGGTTGAACTATCCCTTTAATATTTTGAAATATATTTTCAGGGAGATCCCCATGAAGGGGTTCCTTGATATTTAGGTGTCCCTCTCTTTACCCACATGAAGAGACAATGGTGTAGTCTAGAGTTCTAGTTTTGGAAGCATCTATTCCATTTAAATCTCTTACTGGTTTGGAAACTAACCCTTTGGGTTTGGATATTTGCTTGTCTGTGATGCAGTTGGTCAAGGTCCATTTATACAGCATCTGCAGTGTATGAGTTAATGGTTCATTGTTTTAATTTAGATTTATATATATATATAGGAATCCTTATGACGCTTCACCAAAACCACATAAATTCTTTATTGAGGTATGACCTAGGTATAATGGTTTTGGTGAAGCGTCATAAGGATTCCTTCTGTCTAATTCCACTGTACAGGCCTATGTGTTACGAACTGCTCAGAGACAAGAAGCTTGAGGATCCAAATGCAGTTTATTAAAGTTAATCCAAATCGTAATCAGAATCCAGGCAACGGTCATACACAGGCAGGCAATCCAAACAAACAGACAAATCCAGAGGGTGAGGCAGGAATGGGAAAACCAGGACACGGGCAGAGATCAAAAACCAGGAACAAAGAAAACAAGGGAAACGCTCAGAAATGCAGTGGGATAACGTACAAGACTTCACAGGGAATGATGAGGTGAACCAGGCTTATATGGGGTGAACTAAACAATATAATGAGACACAGGTGAATGTGATAATCAGAGATGAGTCCAGGCAGTGAATTATGGGAAATGTAGTTGTGAGTGAACAATGATAGTCTGATGTGGAGTGCCCTCAGCTGGCTCTCAAGGGCACTCCAGCTGATAACCGTTACATAGCCCCCCCTCAAAGGAGCAGCTTCCAGATGCTCCTAAAATTCTCCAGGAGGGAGGTGGAGCGGAGGCGGACCCGGGGGGTGGGATGGAGGGCCAGGCCCGTGGAGCGGAAGAGGGCCTGGAGACTGCGGCAGGACGGAAGGCCAGGGTGGAGCAGGATGTGCAGGCGACCAGGGTGGAGCAGGCTGTGCAGACGACCAGGGTGGAGCAGGCAGTTCGGGCGGCCAGGGCGAAGCAGACGACCCATCGGGCGGCCAGGGCGAAGCAGACGACCCATCGGGCGGCCAGGGCGGTGAAGAGCCCTCGGGCGGCCACGGCACAGGAACAGAACCCGGCTCGGGAACAGACACTGGTTCAGGAACAGACAACACACACACTGGCTCTGGCTCGGGAACAGACAACACACACACTGGGGGCTCCGGAACAGACAACACCCACACTGGCTCCGGAACAGATAACACACACACTGGCTCGGGAACAGGAACAGACTCTGGCTCGGAGGCGGCCATCTTGTCCGTAGACACTGGTTCGGAAGCGGCCATCTTGTCCGTAGACACTGGCTCGGAGGTAGTGATGTGAACAGTTTCTGGATCAGCAGAAGTGATGTGAACAGTCTCTGGTTCGGCCATCTTGTCCGTAGACACTGGCTCGGAGGAAGTGACGTGAACAGTCTCTGGATCAGCAGAAGTGATGTGAACAGTCTCTGGTTCGGCCATCTTGTCCGTAGACACTGGCTCGGAGGCGGCCATCTTGTCCGTAGACACTGGCTCGGGGGAAGTGATGTGAACAGTCTCTGGATCGGCAGACGTGACGTGAACAGTCTCTGGATCGGCAGACGTGACTTGAACAGTCTCTGGATCGGCAGACGTGACTTGAACAGTCTCTGGATCGGCAGACGTGACTTGAACAGTCTCTGGATCGGCAGACGTGACTTGAACAGTCTCTGGATCGGCAGACGTGACTTGAACAGTCTCTGGATCGGCAGACGTGACTTGAACAGTCTCTGGATCGGCAGACGTGACTTGAACAGTCTCTGGATCGGCAGACGTGACTTGAACAGTCTCTGTGCTGGACGGGGCCAGCGGCGAGGGCTCTGTGCTGGACGGGGCCAGCGGCGAGGGCTCTGTGCTGGACGGGGCCAGCGGCGAGGTTTTTGGGCTGGACGGGGCCAGCGGCGAAGGCTCTGGGCTGGACGGGACCAGCGGCGAGGGCTCTGGGCTGGATGGGACCAGCGGCGAAGAGGACTGAGCGCTGGGCAGGACCAGCGGCGAAGAAGACTGAGCGTTGGCCAGGACCAGCGGCGAAGAGGGCCTTGAGCTGGGCAGGACCAGCGGCGAAGAGGACTGAGCGCTGGGCAGGACCAGCGGCGAAGAGGGCCTTGAGCTGGGCAGGACCAGCGGCGAAGAGGGCCTCGGCTCTGGCTTGACGTGAAGCTCTGGCAGGACGGTCTCTGGCTGGACGGTCTCTGGCTGGACTATGGCCTTCCCGGCAGCACGCGCTGATATCAGCAGGGAATCGGCTATGCTCGAAATCAGTCCAGGACGTCCATATACCGATCCGGTGGCTGGTTTGATGGTAGGCGTGGTGGAGATGGCTGGAAGTTCTGGCATGTTGTGAAGGGCAGAGCTTAACCGAATGGCAATGTCAAGATATTGAGCTAGAGTGTAGTGAGGGGTATTGTCAGGCATGAGGTAGTTAAGAAGCTCATTAAGTCCATGGCGAAAAATGTCCTTTAAGACAGAATCTTTAAAGTTCACCCCATGGCTAAGCTCACAAAACTCATTGATAAAATCCTCAATGGAACGGTTACCTTGGCGAAGGTGGAAGAGACAAACTGCTGGATCCATGTTGGTGAAGTCTTCTGTTACGAACTGCTCAGAGACAAGAAGCTTGAGGATCCAAATGCAGTTTATTAAAGTTAATCCAAATCGTAATCAGAATCCAGGCAACGGTCATACACAGGCAGGCAATCCAAACAAACAGACAAATCCAGAGGGTGAGGCAGGAATGGGAAAACCAGGACACGGGCAGAGATCAAAAACCAGGAACAAAGAAAACAAGGGAAACGCTCAGAAATGCAGTGGGATAACGTACAAGACTTCACAGGGAATGATGAGGTGAACCAGGCTTATATGGGGTGAACTAAACAATATAATGAGACACAGGTGAATGTGATAATCAGAGATGAGTCCAGGCAGTGAATTATGGGAAATGTAGTTGTGAGTGAACAATGATAGTCTGATGTGGAGTGCCCTCAGCTGGCTCTCAAGGGCACTCCAGCTGATAACCGTTACACTATGGTATTCATCACTCTCCGCTTTTCTGGGTCATCTCTGCCAGCCAGTCCAACTCACTCCACAGGAATGTGCTGTCCTCCACTATTTTTCTCTTGATATCTTCTTTTGCTCTGTGGCAAGACAGCACACACTTATTTTTTTTTAAGTACAGTCATTCATTTGTTTTTTAATTAAATTAAAATGCGAATGGAAATTACCCATTCTTATGTCATTTTTGTCATTCTCCAGTTATTCTCCTCTGGGCCGTCTACACTAAAAGGTATGGGACATATTTCAAGGAAAAATATTTGATTACCAGACATTTGCTTCTCTGGAACCTATTAAGAAAGTATATTAACTGTGTTCCCACACAGTCTGATTTGTAGTAGGAACTTTAACCCCTAACTAGTATCAAGGCTTTTGTATGCAGAGCCCTGACATGAAAGTGATAGCTTGGATTGAGATTGTTCATGTTAATGTTATTGTCTTTGGCATCACCAAACCGTTTCCTGCCCCCTAACGGTGATAGCCTTATTCTCTGTAAGCGTTGAGATGTGCAGCTTGTTCCACGTCTTTTGCCCATCAAAATAATATCTGTTGATCAGTTTCAATTCATCAACTCAGGGCGTAAAGCCAAACATATTAAAAGGATCTCTGTGCTTTTATGACAAAGACGCTGAAAAGCTCCAGTCCTGAAATTGCTTAGGGAAATCAATGATACCTCAGGTCAGGGTGGGGCCTACAGACCCCCAGAGTTACACCAAGATACACATGGCTTTGCATCAGAGGGATGTGTGGGTATTGTGACAGGTGGCTGCTTTAAACTGGGCTTGTGGGTAGAAGTGCTTTAGGCCCATGCAGTCAATTGTTGACACCCCCAGCTGTCTGTGGTGTGAGGGGAGAGATCCGAAACAACAGAGAAGACACCAGCATGGCAGGGGGCCAGAAGACACGAGAGGGATACCACACCTCCTCTCTTTATCTGTCTACCTCGCTCTGCCTCTTTTCTTTCCATCTTCAGACTTTCTCTCATCACCATTTTCTTTGTTTCTTCATTCTGACCCTCTTCTACATGCTTGATGTTGACCTATTATCCGCTGCCTCTGCCAAATCAAACTCTGGAGGTCAGAGAGGCAATGGCAGACTCTCCTCTCCTCCCTCTTCTCCCTCTTTTTAAGCAGCAGTAGCTGATGATCATTCTATCTCTTTTTCCTTCTCCACTCTGTTCTTGAGTGCTCCTCAATGCTCTTAGCTCGTCTGACAGCTGTAGGGAAGTTATAAAAAGTGTTGATTGTGCGGAAAGGGAAAAGGAGTGATGCTGTGGCTGAACATCTTGGCCAAGGGAATATTTTAGTGTCTGCTCTTTATTATTTTCCATTTCTGAAATCACAACCCCCAGATGCTGCTGCTCAACCTTTACATCCTAAGACCAGCAGTTTGAATAAAAAGCCTGAATGGCTGTTTGATATTTCTGCCGGTGTTTGTTGAACCAGCATTGCATTAAAAAAAAAGGATCTGATTCTGTTAAGGGTTCATCAACGGTTACAGTAACTATTTTAAAGAATAGCATAAATGCAATCTAATATTTGACCTTAACTATATAGGCTATATTAACAACAATAATAAACAAATACTTAAAAAAAATAATTCTGAAACATTTAACCTTTACTATACGTTTAACTAGTAAAATAATTATACTGATGTCTTGACTATATATAGCGATACTGTAAAAAAAAGTTGTTGCCTTAAATGAAGTACAATCAGCTTGGATGTTTAAGTCATATCAACTTAAATTACATTAAACTGACTTAAAAATGAGTTGAATCTTGTATAACTTTTTGAAAAAGTAGAAAATTGATAAAGCAACTTATTTTGATAAAGCAATGTAAAAAATATGTTATCATAACTAATTGATCATATAATTTTTTGCAGTGTAGTTATGTTTGATTGATTAAACAAGCGATTAATTCAAGTATTTTGTCCGGGAATTGGACTGATTGTACGGTATATTTTTGATTCATTAAAATAACTAATTCATAAGAATCGTTCGTTTGAGAATCAGGCTACACAGCTGCGATCAATACGATGCTTTTCAATAAAACAAAGCGGATTGATTCATTTGTTTTTTAGTCAGACCGCACTGATTGTGCTGTCCGTTTCACGATGTAGATTCAATAGCGGTGTTGCGGCTCCATTGAATAAGAATTAAGATGCTGTCTTTTGTCCGCATTGATTTAATAATGTATGTATTGTATTGTTTGGCTCAGTAATTCATAGGCCTTACAAGTCTTATCAATATGAAATTCTACTCGCCATGAAATGTATATGTTAACAAGACTAGCCTATATCATCAGTTATATTTTACATCTCGTGCAGCCTTGTTTCTCGCTAAGCGTTGCCAAAGTAAATTTGTAAAAATTGAGCATGTAAAACATAAAGAGAGCAGAAAATTTCACCCATAAATTTGCTGTTGAAAGATGCCAGTTTTCTACAAATTGTTTCTCAGTCTGTTGGTGGACAAAGAAGTTGCCAGGCATGGCTCAATCAGAAATTCTCATACGCAATTAATTTGTAGAGCGCCTGCAAAAGTGCAGTGGGATGCAGTTTGCCGGCTGAGGGAGAGAGTGCTGTGGCATTTTTAAACTTGAGATGTCTGTAATCTTAGCCCACAGCCTGTGCTCTGCAGACCAGAAGCCTTCGTCATTTGAAATAAGCCTCCGTGTCTCGCCAGGAAACATTTTCGTTTTCTCATGAAGAGGTGCTTGTACATGGTTATAGTTGTTCTTCTCTATGAATGTTTTTAAATTACTCTCGATTAAGAAGTTAAATGGTGTCATCAGTGTCAAATGCTGTATTTTGACTGTAAGCACTGCAGTGAGATTTATAAAAATTATCTTTGGCAACTGCAGATGATCTTTGATTGAGTGAGAGATAGAATCGTTTTCTGTAATAATTTAATAATTTGAATAATGTTGTAATAATGTGAAAAAACATTGTAATGATGTGTATGTGTGTATTGTATTGAAAACAAGTTGTTTTGAAGTGCTCAGATTTCAAAGTTTCACTCTCTCTATTTCTGTGTCTTGTTCTTACACTGTAAGGGTGAAAGTGATTCACAAGGGCTTTCATTGACTGCTGAATGAGTCACTTTCACTTTTATAGCAGTAAAATGTAGCATTGCTCCCACAAAGTAGTCTCCAGTGCAGTTTAAGAAGTTTGGTATGTTTAAGGACTGCGCTCAGATGTCATTTTGGGGAAAGTGCTGATGTTGCAGCAAACGATTTCAGTCGAAATTTTTGAAAAATAAAATAAAATCCATACAAGAAAAATATATAGTGGATACTGGATTGCACTGGCAGTTCACGGACAGATTTCTGCGGTCAATCAACAACCCGACGTGTCAGAGTTGTAGAAACCATTCCAAGAATCCTGCTGTTCTCCTTCTCAATGTTTCCTCTCTCCACTGGTCTTAGCTGTTCTTTTGTTGATCCCTCGTTCTTTCCTTTCTCTGGGACTTGATCTATTTTGGGCAGAATCAGGTCAGGCTGAGGGGAAAAACCCTATGTGTGTAGTTTGCATTACATAAGCTTTCCCTTTGTCCTCATCAGCGTCAAACATAGTGACACTGGCCCTGTGCATTAACACTTTGCTTTTTAGGAACTACAGCTTGCTGTGCAAATGCTGTTTCTGGTCTAACACCTCCCTTACTAAACCCTCATATCTACGTTGAGTCACCACACACTCTTCCAAAACGCAAATGACAATTTGGCTCGACGGTCGAAATGGTGTTGCTTTGTGGTTGCACGGTTTGACCCGAGTAAGTTTTATGAGAGTTGGAGGGGAAGATTCTTTTTGAGGAAAGTGGAGTGCAGAACAAGAGCAGAGGGCTAACAGCCAGAATAAGAGAGTGTTTATGAGAACTAGTAATTCTGCCTCTCAATAAAGGGTTGTTAGTAATCCAGTGGCTAAACAAGTACAGTTCCCTATTCATCATCTACTATCAACACTATCAATGATGAATCAATATAATTATGTAAATATCTACTGGTCCCAATGGCAGATATCAGCTTAATGTTGCTCATATAATTTCTTTTTCCCACATTTTTTCATCATTCTTTGTTAACAAAAATACATTATCCTAGTGAATGTGGGTTTTATATTAACTACCCCCTTTTGACTTATCTCCAAAATGAAACACAAAACAGATGTGTTGTATACAATCTCAAATCATCTCATATTTAATGTTTATATTTAAAGTTATTAACCTAAAACGCACACCTACTGAATAGTGATTTATAGTGAGTTCTGTAAAAAAAGCACCACAGAAAGCTATATATATTGTGTGTTTATGTACATGTAGTAAGAGGTGGAGTTTAATTGTGTGGGTTGCCAGGTCTCCAATATTCCTCCAGTCTCAGGAGGGTTTGTGTTCTTTGGAGTCGTGCCTGCCCAGATGTTTCTTTTTGAGCCACTGTAAGTGATACCTCTTAACGCCGTGTAGTTTTTCAGAGCCAGACTCAACACCCACACAACACCTTGTTTCTATAAGCAGAATCAATATGGATTTGAAGTAATATTCCATCTTTTATGATTCATTGAATGCCCTACTCCATCAACTACTGTCACAAATTATAGCAAGCAGTGAAATATTTTGTGTGGGGAAGCTTAAGTTTATAGTCAAAAAATAAATAGTATTAGACAGAGTAAGTATTTATTTGTTTATTTTGTTTGGTTTAACATTTATGCAGTGCAGTTCAGCTGTCATGTCTGAATTTGTGTGAAATTAACCCTGAACGTAAACTCTGAACCCCTGAATGAACCCTGACTCATGCTGAACAGCTGAAATCTGAAGATATTATCTTATCTATTATATTCAATTTCAAAATCATAGAGCTGCATGTCCTGGGGGATTTTATTTTGATTTATTGTTGTTATTATTTAATGTAAACTCTTTTTTTGTGGGATTATGCTATACTGGAGTTTTTTTATTTCTATAAATATTATTATTATTAATAGGACCTGAGTTTTTTTCCCTAAAAAGGCAGAGGTGGGGAAAAGGTAAAGAGGAAGAAAAACAATAGAGATGAGAAGTGGAAACAAAGGGTCAGGTATCCCGGTGTGTCCCATTGAAAATGTGGGAGCTTGCAAGAATGACCATTTGAGGACCTGTGGAATAGTTTGTATATGCAGCTAAAAATAAGTGGCAGTGATAGCATTGAAACAATGCAGTACAAGTGGCTCCTATTTGCTTGTTGTCTGGACGAGGTTTCATTCTTACATCAATACTTGTCATGACACTTGGAGAGAGGTAGTCCCTCCGCCATTAAAAACATGCCAATGCCATGACAGGCTGAAGTTATGACTCTCTTAATGGGTCAATCTCTCTGTCGTAATAAATAAGGGAGCATTTCGTTTGAATATTTGCCAAAGTTTCTTTGCTATTAATTTATGTGCGTCTCAGGTTTCTGCCTCGATTCCAGCTCACATACGCACACTTAAAGTCGCATACATTTAGAAAAAAGAGAAAAACATCAAAGACAATCAAGGAAAATTAAATCGATAGTACACACACACACACACACACACACACACACACACACACACACACACACACACACACACACACACACACACACACACACACACACACACACACACACACACACACACACACACACACACACACACACACACACACACACACACACAATAAAATTTGACTCAGGGCCTTGATTGTGCTTAAACACTTTTGCCAACAGTTATCTGTTCATTTAGTGAAGGGGAGCCCTAGAGGCATTCTTGGCAGATGGTGGGGATCATGGTCGTTCCAGTGTGATTGAGTCAACCCATACATTGCACGGCTTTGGTCTTTTAATAGTCCTCCGTTTTAATCCTGCCATTTTTCCAACAGCGGTCAGTCACATCACCAAACATACAGAGAGTTCAATGCGGTCCAAGCTCGCCTGTCATATGTTCCCATTCCCTCCATCCACCAGTGATACAGGGATGACTCACCTCACTACAGGGTTCTGCCGACGACCAGTTTAGGGTGTCACAGTGTCCCATGAAAACTAATCAATGTCAAAGATGGGTCGAGTGAGCAGAATATTAATGTGCTTTGTAATACTTCAAGATTAGTGTGTGTGTGTGTGTGTATATAGATTGGTAGGTAGGGATGTATAAGTGTTTGTCTGTATGTATGTACTGTATGCATGTTTATAATCTATATTAGATTCTATATTAGAAGCCACATTTCTTTCCTTTGTCAATTTCCAGTCTAAACACTGTAAATTTAAAGTACTGCTGCAAAGTATTTTATGTAAGCTATCTGTTTGCCAGATGGATCAATTTAATCTCATGGTATTCCCAAAAGAACAATTTGTTTTTAAAACAATTGCTGATAAACAATTGTACACAAATATAACACATTTTGCCTTTGTTGTGGACTTGTTTTTGTGCTTAATGAAGCTTGATATGAGCAATTGACTCGGTAAATAAGTGGACATCAAAGCAGGAAGCTTGACCCTTTATGAGGGGAGTTCCACTCATCCTCGTGTTTTGGGGCTGGTCAAGATGTGTCAGATGAAGTTTCCATATAGCGTCTCTGTTGCAGGTGGGTTTTAAAGACCCCACGCCACATCCATACTATGGCATCCCGCCTCAGCAACAACAGGTGGGTGAGACGGGCTCTCTTTTCTTTTTTATGAGGTCTCTACTCTCTGTCTGGGAGGCAACACGAGACGTCAAACGTGCCCTTTGCACTAGCAATAAATAGAGGTGGAGCGAGCGAGGCAAGAGGCACCCGCATACCGTTGGCTTTTGGGTCTATTTCGTTTTTTTTTTTTTTACCACAGTGATGAAATCATATCTACACTACAAATAGCCTCTGCCCCACTTTAAATGAAGTATTTGATGTCCTCAATATAGAATTACGTAACTTTGTTTCCTGAGATTCCATGACATGTTCAGGAAATGTGGACGTGGGCTGATTCAGAACTCTGTCGAAATTATTAACAGGCAAATTTCAGGATTTTCAAAACCAAGCAAGGCTTTTATTGTTAAAATTGTAACTTGAAAGTCATGGCTCATTCATTCCATTCCATCTAAACATACTACATGATCAGTTCTCAGACACAATCTGCTCTAAAGCTAGGCCTATGCTGAATTACATAAGCCATATTTTTTAGGTCTGTTTTGGAGCTTCAAGCTGCCTCTGTGAGACAGTGCTGGACTGCAAAGACAGAGATGAGTTACTACAGCGAGAGAGAAAAAAGGCAGACAGCCTCCACATCTCAACCATCCATTTCATGGCGAAAAATAATAAAGTCACCAGTGCAGAGATACAGCTCTGTCAGATGTGTGCCACCATTTTGTGTGGAATGTGAAGCGTCCTTTTACTTTTTCAAAGTAATGAACAGTTTCATCAGGCAGCAGAAAGCAATGTAAAGGCTATTATGGAAGTCAACAACTGGCTTGAATTATTCTGAAATCTCCCTTATTAACACATTGGATGTCAGATGAGAAGCAGGGGCCAAAAGAGAGAAAGTTAGAGGAGGTGCTGTGGAAAGTGAGGGGACGTTTAGCTGCTAAATGACGGATACTTTACGCCCCGGCCACAAGACGTCTCAGCAAAGTCAGCCCATGGTGGGCAACGGCTGAGTGAGCTTCCAAAGCTCAGGTAATCCCCTCCAAACTGGATGGAAAATCAAACCCTGCCCCAGAGAATTTCCACTCGGGAAGATGACAAAAAATAACCCGACCTGAAGATGTCTCATGCTAGCAGTGATATTCATAAAAACTGTGTGGAAAAAAACACAACATGAAAAAAAAACAAAAAAAAAAAAACAGGCATTTTGATGAACTATAGTCTTTACAGTTTAGAGGAAGCTAAAGCATACTGCTTACATTTTTTAAGTATGCTTACAGACAAAGTATAGGTAAAATGAATGTTTGTAAAATAAACAACAGTGGAATATCTTGGACTACAATGAAAATCTGACTTTTTTAGAATACAAACAGTTTTTCATCTATTTCCAGATCCAGAACTTTTCACTCATAATTTGTATTTTATATAATTTGTTTTAATAAACATTGATGATAATAAGAAATGTTACCTTAGCGCCGAATCAGCAAATTCTTTTAATTTGTAATAATATTTGACAATATTACCGTTTTTACTTTTTGATCAAATAAATGCAGCCTTGGTGAGTATAAGAGACTTCTTTCAAAAACATGTATATCAATTTTTTAAGTTTCAAATAGTTTATAGTTTTTTGACAGGTACTGAATGACATGTAAATTATAGATAATATTTTATTTTAATTTAATTTATATATTTAAATTATAAATAACTAAATTTAATATTAAATAAGTTAAGTTAAATTATAATACAAACCTAGTAAAATGAAAATATTAATGGTCACAGTCCTTTATACCCAACCGTGTCAGTTTCCACAAATGCTCTCTGAATGACTGAATTACAATGTGAGATAATTTCTATCAGTATCAACTCCCATTGAAGCACATTCTGTCATCGGTGATGAGCAGGACATCTGTCTTTTGCAATGAAAGTCAATCCATCCCTTCATAACATTTCAAAAAGTTTCCATATAGTTAAGATTTCCCTTCACGTTGACTGACACACAAAATGTTAGAGGTGCATCGCTTCGCATCCACTTTTGCCAATTACATTTATCACACAAAAGTACTAATCATTTTTTCTGCTTGAAGGCCAACTTTTAATTAGACTGAAGCAGGACTTGTTCTCAGGAGGCACATTTTACCCTCTCTGCTATTCAGAGCCTTGGCTCACAGACTCTCAGCCTTTTTGAGCCTGATTGGAGCTTAGCGCCTGTTTTCCCCCTGTCGGAGAGAGCGGAGGGTGAGATACGGATGAGTAAACATCCCTCCTTTTTTATTTAGGGGTTCAAATCCCCTTCGCAGGATAAGTGGATGTGCTTTAGCTATTTTAAGGTAGTGTGTAAGTGTGTGCAGTGGGGAAACTAAAGAGCACAGTGCTTGTTACAGTCTTGTTCTGGTGCCTAAAAATAAAAGACCTTTTCTCCTCCTCACTGGCCTATTAATTTCCGTCATATCTCAGCTGTAAATTTGAATACTTGGACAAGTACGTGTTAGTATTTATTCCCCCTAAGGATGTGTAGGCATATATATATATATATATATATATATATATATATATATATATATATATATATATATATATATATATATATATATATATATATATATATATCTGAGTGTGCTTAGTGGTTTGTGGTTGTTTGTCTGCGAGCGTTTATGTCCACATGCGAGGGAGCGCGGGTGTGTGTGAAGTCGGGGTATCGGGGCCAGTGAGAGACAGCTGTAAGAGTTGTGGATTGCGAAGGTTATGATCACAGTGCTCTCATAAGGACTTTATTTCAGCTCTGTCCAACCCCCCTCAGCCCACAGACAGGTGGGCCTTGGGTTTAGTTTCAGAACTTTTCCTCCTCCCCCCTTTCCTTTTTTGTTTCTTTTCTTTTCATAAAACCGCCTGGTAGTGATCGACGGGGGCGGCTGAATCTGCGGAGACTATGTTGTGATGGGTAATAGGTGGGCTGGTGTGTCAATCATTTGACATTTCCTCTTGGGTAGATCAACAGACTCTGCCTGTCACCATCACTGTCCCATTGTAACACTGTACTGCGTGTACACATGCCAGCGTTTGTTTGTCTGTAAAGCATGTTTTCGCTCTGCATTTCATTTGCAGACTGTGTGTGTGTGTGTGTGTGTGTGTGTATATGTGTGTTTGTGTGTGTGTATGGAGGGTAAGTCCTGGGTTTAGTGTCATTGATCTTCTTCCAGATCTCCCCTTGAGTGAAATTAAGGCAGGCAGACTTTTTAGGAAGGATATGTGTGTTCAATGAGACAGAAGCCTTATTTTCCAGTGCTTCTGTATTGTGGATGTCTGTGAACGTGTTTTATATTATATGTACAGTTTTTTTGCCTTTATTTGCCTACATTTATATATATATAAATAATGTTTACTTTTTTATCTGTTTTATTATTGTATTCTATTTAGGGAAAACTTTATTTAGGGAAAAAAAGGGTAAATGAATATTTACTAGAAATTGTGGATGCGTTTTAGCTTTTTTAAGTAGTGAGAAATCCAGAGAAATTCAACGAGATACTCTTTCGTTCTCTAATAGAAATAAGATGTCTTTAATATGCAAGAGCAGAGCACAGCAGTCCTTAATGAAAAGCTTGTCAACCATCAGGTCACAGGATGTTGTTAAATGTCAGCCGTGGTAAATGTGACTTCAAGAGGATCCTAATTTAATTTTAAAACCCTCTACGCTGAAGTGCCTCAATTGTTAAAAAGAAAATTATTTATCAGTGATAAACAAGCGAAGTGAGAAGTGACACAGCTTGTTCTTAACATTTCAGAATTGAATTTAAGTTTGGAGAATGTCCTTGCATGCTTGTTCATGCTAACACTCAAAATGAAAGTAGAGTCCTGGTGGTCTTGCCACTGACACTGCTTGTCATCTCTCAAGTAATTAGTCTCTGAGGTGTGTTGAAAGCGGAGGTGTGTTTAAACTAAACGGCCTTGCAGCAAAAATAATCAAACTAGGAGTTCATTAAATAAGTCTTGAAACTGAAATAGTTCTAGTTTTTTATTCTAATTCTTCTTATTGATCATGAGAAAACTCGCTCATGTGCTTGCGCATATTTCTCTTATACAGTTTGTGTGTATGCATGCAAATTTCCCTCTGAGCATCATTCATGTGCATCCCACTTTGGGATGTGGAAGATTTGAGATGTACAATCTCAATGATTAAAGCCTTGTGATTTATTTTTCATCATTTTACAACAGGCAGGGTTCAAACACTAATCTATTCTCTCATTCTCCTTATTGTGCTGGCACAGCGCTCGGTTTGACATTTCAGCGCTGAATGCTTAAATGTGTTTCTCATTGGGACGGGACTCTGAGCCACACAGTGTTTCACGCTTGCTTCCCTTTGAAATTGGGAGCACGTCTGCGCAAAAAAACACAAACAAATGTTCGCCACCAAGCACGTTCAAGTTGTTGCCGACAAACCGCCGATGCACATGACGTGAATAAATAGCTTGCGGGCGACATGTTTTTGGAATTAAAATATTAGAATGCATTTCAGAAAAGATTTACTCATAAACATGGATCTTTTTTCAGCATTAGCCTCTGAGAAGTGACATAGTGCACTGTTTTGTGTGAGGCAGCTCAGAAATGTGTTAGCAGTAAAACGTTGCTTTCGGAAGAACACATGGCAGTAGCATAAAAAAAAGTTACAACCTAGGAAAAGCTAACAGGCTCGCTAACCAGTTTTTGGCAAAGCATATGATAGGGTTTGGTTTCTCAGCTTTCCTTCTTGAGGCCTTTAAAACTTTTTCTCTCTTGGTTTTACTAGCTCTCTGTTTCCCTCTGCTATGTAAAATGTTTCATTAGTACCTCTTGTATTCAAAGAGTGCACAGATTTAAAGCAGTTGTTGCTGTAGTTGTGAAGCAATGTTGCTAATCCCTTTCACAAACACACATTAGAGATCACCACACACTTTAAATCTGATATTCATGGTAATTTCAGCTCATTCTCTTTTTTAAGTAAAAAGTAAAAAGTTAAAAACAAAACATTAGTCATAAGTAATATACATAAGTAGTTTTTTTAAAGAGTTATGGGAATGAGAGAGTAATTCTGTTGCTTTCCTGGGAGAAATCATGATTATTTTAAGCCTCATCTGGTAGTAGCACAACATGCTAATTTGTCACAGACTTAATTTAAGCAGAGAATGGTAAAGACAAGCTAGCAGTAGATGAGGAAAGTTGATAGACAACTTAGTCTGCATTGACTGCTTTGTTGCACCCTATTCCTGCTTATTATATAGCCTACTGCTAACCTGCACACTTAACCCCACTAACACTTTTTCACGACCCCCTAGGCCGTAGACCCGAAGCGCTTGTGTCAAGTCAGATTAAGTTAACATTTTGTCAGCTCTATAGCCTAAACAGAGGTTATGAATACTATACCACTTGTTCCATGCAAAGATTCCCAACTTGCAACTTGATAAGATGGATATGGTCAGCAGAAAGGTCAATGCTAATGCCCATGTCATGTTAAGCAATGGGATTTGAGTTTATAAAAGTTTAAGCATATTATGCTAAAAGAATAAACCTTTTAAAAAGAGAAACATGCCTTCTACAAGTTTGATTGTAACAATTAAATAACTGAAAAAATTAATGAACAGGTTAAATTTAGCAATTGAGGTTAGCTATTTTGTTTGTTTTGTGTTTTTTCTGCAAATTATTACTGTCCTTTTTATTTTGTCATAATATTGTAAATACAGTGTCAAATTAATGATGTTTTGTTCTATTTTGTAACGATTTGCCACAATTTTTTATATTTAAAGTTTCAAGATTCATGAGGACTAACATTTTTATACACTACTGTTCAAAAGGTTTGGGTCAGTAAGATTTTTCCCCCAAAGCAATAACACTTACATTCAGCAAGGATGCATTGAGTTGATCAAAAATGACAGTAGACATTGCAAAATATTTATATTTTAAGTAAATGCAGTTCTTTTGATATTTCTATTCATCAAAGGTTCTATATATCATGGTTTTCACAAAAATATTAAACTTCAAACTATTTTCAACATTGATAATAATAAGAAATGTTTATTGAGCATCATGATTTCTGAACGATCACGTGACACCGAAGACGCTGAAATTTCAGCTTTGCCATAAATAAATGACATTTTAAAATATAGTAAAGTAGAAAATGATTATTTTAAATTGTAATTATATTCGGAAATATTACTGTTTTTACTCCATTTTTAATCAAATGCAGCCTTGGAGAGCAAAGTAACTTACAAAGTAAGTCAAATGAATAATAACATATTTTTTTATAAGAAAAAAACATTCTTAAATATTCATAAAAGAACATTTGTTCTATTCAACTTACAGAGATTGTTCACTACAATATCACTTCAACATAATGCAGCGAACACACTATTTATTGTCAGTGTTGAGCATGTGATACTTATCTGTCTAGCCAACTCTGATGTTTCTACTGAATGTATGGGTAATGGTTGTACCATGTTTCAGATTAGCTATAACCTTCAGAAGTGAATCTGTGCGTGGGATGGAACGAATTAAATGGTATTGGTAGGATGGTTTTACAAAGACAGCTTGACATGGTCTACCACTGGAAAGATGGCTTTGTAAAAACATTACTGGACAAGTTTATAAGACAGTTTGGAATCTCAAAGAAAGGTTGTTGCATATAAGTTGTTTGGATTGTCCGTACAGACACCATGCAAGACAAAGTAACATCAAGAGACAGACAAATGAACAACAGGGTGTGTGTGGCTGTTTGTGAGTGAATGTACCCCAGAGAAGAATCCCCCCAAACCTCTATTAATCACCCACCCTGTTCAGCAATTCACTCCAGCTAACTAGAGAAAGATGTGTGGCCCTTAACCTGCTAGTGTTAGCTTTGAGCTTGCTTTGTTTGGGCCTTTGGCCTGGACAATGAAACTACAAGATAATATTAGAAGCAAATGGGAGGCAAATTTGACAATGTCGATTTTTATTTACATGCTCATTTGCAACCCAAGGCATCAAAAGCTCTCCACTCAGGCCGATGAAAACAAAATAATGTGTTACTTCTTTTTTCTGGTGATTGAAGAGGCTTCTCAGAAGGAGGATGGTAATGGAGGACAGGCTGTGGAGTAAATTGAATTAGTCAGGGCGAGATGACTTGTAGTAAGAAATGAAATGTCATCCTCGCAGAGGCTGGAAATGTAAAACATGTGAATGTTAAACAGTGCGGTTCTAGCATCACCCCTCTTTTTTCCCCCTTATTTTTTTACCATCTTCAAAACGCTGACTCCACTCACACGTTCAAGTGTGCCTTGCATAAATCTCAGCCTGCGGAGGGAGATGAACACACACACACACACACACACACACACACACACACACACACACACACACACACACACACACACACACACACACACACACACACACACACACACACACACACACACACACACACACACACACACACACACACACACACACACACACACACAGACAGACAGACTCAAATTTTGAATCTTTTTCTCAAATGATCGCGCTTCCACATATGAACACACTGGGGATGTGTAACGGTTTATATTTCTCACAGTTCTCTCTGTTTTGTGGTCACAATTTCAGTTGGTACGTCGCTATTAGGGGTGCACCGATTTATGAAATTCAAAGCAGATACTGATATCAAGCATTTTTTACACTGTGATCCAGAGGATACAAAAACAATTGCTGATATCATTTTACAAATAGCCCCTTTTAGCACACTTTTACAAGCATGAAGCCATATGTTTCAGCAAAATGCACCACACTGAAATTACAGACAACAATTTACATTTGCTGAAACTACCGTTCAAAAGTTTGGGGTCAGTGTGATTTTTTTTTTTTAAGAAATGAATACTTTTGTTCATTGTATTCATCACTCTGATTCCAGTTTCTTTTTTGACCCTTGTCTATACGTGATTCAAAGACGCAGAAAATTACCATAATTGCTCTTGCTAATCGAACCCTCGCAATTCATACACATTTAATATGTATACTCTGAGTCATCATTAGCCATGCATACTGAATTGTTAGTGGGGAACGGTTGGGCCCCACCCATACACTCGGCAATGTAAAAATGCATTCAATAATGTCCCTCTGCACATGTATTCACACTCACACACACCCTCGCTCATTGCCGTTCTCTTAATACGTACATTAAACCGCTGAATGAACACTGTGTATGTGCTATGGTGACAAAAAAAGTCATCAATCATTAATGGCTCATTTGGGAGGGACTATCAGTTTTTCAAACAACCACTAACTGAAGAATGATTCCTTGTGTTGTAGGAAGCCGAGCGCCACAAGTCTTGTCTTTGGCAATAGTCCCATTCGTTTAACGTCGTGGGTGTTTTTCTCCTCTGGAATTGTGATTTGCATTGTCATCATTCTCGCCACTGCACATGTAGGCCTATAGGGTTATTAATAATATCCTTTAGTTACAATGCCTCAAGAGACCAAGCTATAAAAATCAACATTGGAATTGAATATCTTTTTTTCTTTTTTTTTTTTTGCCGCATCATAACCGAGTAAACTGATTCAGGAACTTCATTGCTCAACTTGTTTTTCTTGGTACCTTGTTTTACGTAACTCTTCCTTCTGACTCACTTTGAATTGTCACGTTACCATGGGCTTCGAACAACACACCATCACATAGGCTTTCTCTGCGAAATAAATACAAGCCTTACTGCTATCACCCTCTCTCTCTAATGGAGGCAGTAAAAGTAAAAATTATTAGCTCTGTGATCCAAGCACACAGACAGGGTGAATAATCCCTCAGTAAATGTGAAACTGCGACTCAAATCTTTGTTATGCTTTGGGCGGGGTGCTGGGCAGAAGGGGAGCCAGCTCAAGTTTCTCTGAGGCGTGAGGAAGGCCGGATTCAATCAAATGCTGGAAACGCTCTGGCCAGACCACAATCTATAACACACAACACATTATTTTATGCTTATTACTTTCATTTGATCATGTCGGTCAGCTAAACGGGATGTTTGCATAAACTTTAGCTTCAAAACATAAGCACATCCTCGTTCAAAACAAGGATTCTTGTTGAGGCTGCCAAGAGCGTGAGGGTACAGCCTGAGCCACATACTAATCTGACTGCCCACAGGATTGTCCAGTCCAAATCACTGGTCTGCAAAACTACATCCTCTGTCAGCAACGGGTGCCCTGTGATTTGTGTTTCCACATCGTTCAGTGAGTGAGCAATCAATCCATTTAATTTACCTCAAAACTTTGTCAATTCATTTCAGTTGTAAAATGTTTGTTAGCTTATTTGTTCCAGTTAACAAGAACTGACATTCACAATCCATGGTACTATCTATCTGTCATTGAGTGATCGCTCTCTCAACATAGCTTACTCATTGGTTTGATAGTATTATTTTATGTATTTGTACATTTTTATTTATTTGTAAATGTATTTTATTTATTTACTTTTTGAATTTGTAAATAGCATTTATTTATTTTAAGTTAAACAAGATTAAAAAAAAAAAAAACTTTAGGGTGGAACTTGACTGGATTGTGAAAAGTGGGCGGGAGGCAGACTGAATGTGAGTTTGCTAAAACAATGACTAAATAGCTATTGGACTATTGGCTAACATTGTCCAATATCCTATACAGCCAAAGTGATGTCAGCAGAAAATAAAAGTTGTTTCAGAGGGAGAGCATGTTACATTTTAATGAAATATTATAAAGACAGACATTTTTGTTTTTCTTTGGAAGAACATGCACTGATAAATCGTTCACAATAAGACCAGGACCATGCATTAAGAAAATAGATAGGCTCAATTTCGATTTCATGTTGACTTTAATGAAATACTGTCTTCCGGAACATTGTATATCCATTTTCTCCTCGGTTTCCCTCCATTTCTTTCTTGTGCACTCTCTCACTGTTTCTTATATTCATACACATTGACACAGTGTGTTACACATGCATGCAGGTGATGATATACCTGAAAGTAGAAGATCCATCATTGTCCCTGGCTGGTGTTCTACTGCTCATACACACACATGCGCACCCCTCTGGCTCGTGTCTAGCCGAACATCCATTCTCAGCTCAGAGGGAGAGCGCATAGAGACTGACATGATCATCTGTCCCCACAGCAGGGAGATTTAGACAGTGTGCACACATTTACAGAATAAACTCCCATACACTATATGTTCATAATTGCTTACATGCTCCAAAAAAAAAACTTGTCAATTGTGATGATAAAATCAATACCACCCTGTAAACCTCACCCATAGAAGCAAAAACCTCTGATCTGGAGATGTTTGATTCGTTCTAAAGCCATTGGTGCAGTCGAAGGCAGCCATGATTTTTCCATTGCATGAGCAAAAAAAAAAAAAAAAACTTTCCACCCAACGGGAGCAGAAAGGCTTTTTCATTTAGCCAATGGAAGGGGAGACTGTGGCTTTCAAAGCAAACCATTTTGATAGTTAACACAAAGCCACTTTAAAGCACAGCTGCACCACTGACGTGAATAATGCTATTTAATTTGTCTAATCTTAGCCCAAATGTCGGGTGGTTGCAAGGGGGTGCATGTGTTTGTGTGTGTGTGTGTGTGTGTTTGTTAACATGTCTTCCATTCATCTGTTCGGCATTTGCGTTTTGTAGCCAAAATTGTGTTGTAGTCACATCTGCAACAAAATAGCACATCCCTCTTATACTGATAATATTCATGTATTATATTGAATGCTTATCAAAAGTTTGTGTTTGTGTGTGTTTGAATGTGTGAACGATCAGATTTTGTGGCACAGTGCGGTATTATGTATCTGAAAGCACAAAGAGCCGTGTTTTATGCCTCTCTGCTCTTTCATTTATGCCAGATCAGTTGTTCACATGCTGTGTACGCTGACGGTAGAAGAGGGGGATCAAGAAAGAGAGAGGCTTGTGGAGTTAAAAGGCCAAGTTTTGGCACACGCAGAGTCAAACTGATGGAGGAGATGATTTTTGGTTTCTTTTTCAAGGCCACTGTAATTTACTCCAGCTCTATAAATCTCTTTGAATAGTAAAAGAGAGAAATGCTTACATATATGTATTTCAGAAACTATTTGCCCATGCCAGAGACTATAAAATTCGGTTTCTTGATACACGCTGCATTGATAGACACTTTGAAGGTTTCATTACTAATGCTTTTAGAACATTAACACAGCCGTTAACTGGTTTTGCAGCAATGACATGTTTGAGTAAATGAGTGACGCATGTTTTTTTCTTCTTCTGCCTTTCATTTTTAGTCCATGGATTTTTAATCTTTTTATTTGGCTGATGTATTTTTGATGCATTTCTCATGCATTTACAACATTTTTACAGGTTTTCTCTTTCCTTCTTTTACAAATTGTGGAAGTCTGTCCAATTTTTTTTCTTTTTCTTTCACCCCCTTTTAGTTTCACTGGCCACAGCCAGTTTGGCAGCACTACGTTTATTGCACATTGTATATTGCTTACCAACAAATGAAAATCATAAAAAGAAATGGGGGGGGGGGGGGGGGGGGGGGGGGGGGGTTTAGATGCTCACTGGAAAGAGGGAATGTTTAGGGTGTTTTTGCAGATGATTCCTCATGCTGAGAGGTCAGTGAAGTTTTGACTGCTCTGCTCTGGATTTCATTAGCACAGGAAATGTCCCATGTAGACATGCTGGGCGTTTATGCCTGCAGAATGAACTCACATTCACTCTGTTAATTGCTTGAGGAGACTGTTTGAAAATGTTAGAGGAAAGAGAAGAAATAGCTGTTGTCAGAGCAGCAGGTCAGTGACGATTGAACTATATACACACCAACAGGTGTGCGAGAAAGATAAACGACTAAAAAAAATATCTGTCATCTGTCTGTTTGTAACAAATTATGATTAGTGAACAAACATTAATTTGTGTGAAAGTTTAGCAGGTGTAGTAAAGAAATATTTCAGGGGGAAAATAATTTTGTTTTTCTATTTTATCACCCTTATGTAGTTCCTGTGACTTTCTTTGGTCTAACACAAAAGGGTATATTTGAAAGATTTTTGCTTATACAATAACAACGAATGGGAGACTGAATCTTCAAAACAAACAGAAAAAAGTGGTCTATATGACTTTTTAGCCATATGCTAAGTCTTCTGAAGACACATGTGATTGGCCTAAGTGAGAAAGAGAATTTTGTTTTTAAGTCTGATATATTCATCGAATCTGTTGATCATGTTCACAAAACTGGTCTAAATGAATCGTTCAGTTGAATCATTTGTTCTTCAGTTCAACTCACTGTCTTAAGTTTTTTCTTTACACAAACCGTATGACTTTAGAAGGCTTGGAATATGAATATGATATTTTTAAGCCTGAATGCTCTTCTGTCCCCGTTTATTGTAATTGCATGGAAAAGAGCGACAAGTATAGTGCTCAGCATTTTTTATTTTATGTGCAATGTAAACCCGAATAAATTGGCAAAAATCAAAAAATTTGAGGTAATCAGTTACAAATTTTTTTTAAGTTCTGAAAACCTCTAGCTTGCAAATTTCGAGTTCATTACACATTTAACTTAAAATTATCATGTAATCTCAATTTAAATACTTTTAGTAGTTGAAATTAAGCTATAACTAGTATTTGGCAACATGCTTTGATAACATAAGCATGTCACAACAATTGCTGAATCAGTACGGCAGTATAGAACATTTAACATACTGTATATCACACTGTTCTTAAAAACAATCTAATGCTCCTCTTGTCACCTGATGGTAACCACCCAAAACCCCACATAACAGAAACTCTTCTAAATTAGCATAGCAAAGCATTAAACACTACTAAATCTCCCACTTAACATTAATCTTGCTAAAAAAAAAAAAAAAAAAAAAAACATTATATAACACTTTCAGCATTAAACAAATTGGACAAGAACAGACAAGATACAAGTTTTTAATATCACATTTGCGTTTAAGCTGAGTTTAAAATGACTCCTTGTTTCATTTTGCATTGTCACACGCGATAATTCCGCACATATTCCTGTGCACTCAAAACATACTCGAATGCTCAGTCACCCAGTGCATGCTGTTCTTTGCCCCATGATCGGCTCTGCTCTGCTTCAGTGGCAAGAACTGATCTTTTATACTAATTTTGGATTAATGGATTAATTCGTCCCTCAATGGAGACACTCACAGCCACATTTAAAATAACAAATGGGCCTGCAGAACCCCTCCAACACACACTTTTCTCTCTCTCTTTCTCTTTCGTGCTTTCAAAACCTTTAGATGAATAGGGGGTCTGCAACAGTGCATAACAGTGAATGTGTTCAGGTCCTGCCACAGCCAGCCCAACTTTAATCCCACTTAATGCTCAGAGTCAACTTTACGCTCCCAATCACAGTCTAACTTTAATCTCTGCTCAAGCTGGACAAAACCCCCTCCAACCACCCCTAAACCACTCCAGAGAGAGAGTGAAGAAGACAAAGGAAAAACGGGGAGGCTGTTTATGCGGTGTAAGATGTATTTTCACTGTTTTTTGATAGATCTAAAGATGCTAACTGTAAAATCACACTGGACTCAAATCCTGAATCAAAAATTTGTAAACTGCTAAAACTGGAAATTCATAGCTGTTTTTAATGCTAATCCAGTGTGATTCTGATTACTTTTCATATCTTCTTAGCATTAACAGATTGTCAGTCCACCTCCATCTCCACCAAACTTATGCCAGGCCTCCTTTAGTTTTGTAAAACCATTAAGAGAAGATCTTGTTGAAATCTGTGGCTTTTTGAAGTATAGGTATGGAAGTAGATTCACTTCAGGCCTGGTTTCACAGATAGGGTTTAGATTAAGCCAGGATTAGGCCTTAGTTTATTTAGCTCATCTAAAGTAAGTAGCTTTTGTAAATGTGCATTAGAAAAAAAAAAAAAACCCTTACTGGTGTGTATCTTGAGACAAAACAATTACACTGACATATTTTAAAACAGCTCAACCATGCATTTTAGTATAGGACTAGGCTTAAGCCTACATATATACATTATATATATGTATATATATATGTATGTATGTATATGTCACATTAATTAAGAGTGCGCTTTTTGATAACTATATATACTATTTATAAAAGTAGAGCAGTTATTTGATTAGAACAATCATGTCATATTATTTTTCAGAACACAAAAGATGATATTTTGAAGAATATCAGGGACCAATCAACAAAAATCCAAAAGTCCAAAATATCTTCCTTTGTGTTCAACAGAAGTCAGTCATACAAGTATTGAATCACATGATAGTGAGTAAATCATATTTTGGAGTGCATTTTCCCTTTAAGAACAGACTGTGTTGAAAAGTTTGGTTAGTTACAAGCACAATCATGTAATTACTTTTCAAAAGACAAGTACAATCAAGATAACTGCCAACTCCTACATAAAGGCCTTCTGCATTTTCTGTTCATTTGTAAGTACTCAGCTCTCTGCAATGTCAACAAAATCAAATTTCAGTCTGACTCCCCCCCCCAGATTCTTTACTATAACTGTACAAAAGTGTGATTTGTTGCAGATTGTATTACTTGTTTTCTGGAGTCTCACGATCTACCTGAGGAGAAGTTTTCTCTGACCTGGCTCTCATTGACGCTCTGTGCTTTTAAATGTAGCTGAGTTTTTCTTCTGCCTGTCCCTTAAGTCTCAGCATTTGGGCCCTCTTCACAGTCTCCCTCCATATCCTTTATGAGCTGTGAAGTGACCACAAGCCTAAGCCCCCCGTGCTTAATATGCTGCTTCTCTCTCTTTTTTGGCTCACCTATTTTTTTTTTTTTTTCAGTTTCCTTTCACAAGCCTCTGGGAAAAATGTATGACTGAAAAGGGGCTGCAGAGAGAGAGAGAAAAAAAACTTTGACAACTTTAAAAGGGAAAATCCCTTAATGCATCTCCAACCTTATCTCAAACACCTCAGTATCTGTCTCCAGTGCCAGGCCTTTGAAAGGATATTTCAGAGCTGGAAAGAGCCAGGAGGAGACTGGGTCTAAGGCAGGCTTGGGAATGAGTTATAGGTCCTTTAGAGTCTGGGAATCTTAGAGTTCTGACCAGGGCTTTGACCTGCTGCCTGAACCACACGTACAGCAACTGATCAACTAGTACATGACCTACACGCTAATAGCACGAGGAACAAAAGAGAATTTACAGACACTTTATTTGACCACACTTTTTGGGGAATATTTATGGTTGAACCACTGTAGGTAAAATGTGAGTTCATTTATACTACCATTCAAAAGTTTTGGGTCAGCAAGATTTATTTTTTTACGCAAATTAATACTTTTATTCAAGAAGGATTCGTTAAATAGATAAAAAGTGATAGTACATTTAGAATGTTATATAAAAGATTTCTTTTCAGCTTTCTATTCATCAAATAATACTGAAAAAGATGTATCACGGTGTCCACAAAAGCTTTAAAGCAGCACAGCTCTTTTCAACATTGATAATAATAAAAATGATGGTTTCTGAAGGATCATGGGACGCTGAAGACTGTAATGATGCTGAAACTTCAGCTTTGTCATCACAGGAATAAATGCCATTTGAAAATATATTAAAAAAGAATATCATTATTTTAAATTGTAATAATATTTCACTTTGTTGCTGTTTTTACTATATATATTTAATGCAATAAATGCAGCCTTGGTGAGCACTTCTTTTAAAAACCTTGATTCTTGTGAAGACCATATTTTGTAATAATTCTCAGTAACACTTTTTTTATGGCCCCCTTTAGACATGGTTGACTATAAGTAGCATTGCACATGTCAGCTAACTCTAACTAACCTAATTCTCATCTTGTGCCCTCTGGTCCACTCTCACACATTACTATTCCTATATCGGGCATTTATTTTTTCCCCAGTCACACACTAATCAATCACTCGTTCGCTCATTGCAACTAATTAATTCACACACTCGCTATTCCACACTCATTTACTTGCTCATTCGTTCACGATCACCGCCGCGGTCCCTCTCTCAGCCTGTCTGTTACGGCGACTTTAACAGGCTCGGTCCAGTGCAGGCCGATAAATCTCCAGCTGAGGATAAAGTTCAAGTAGATAAAATCAAACAGATGTCGGTAGGGAGGTTCACTCTCTGTGACCCATAAAAGTGCTCTCATCAAAGCCTGGAATCATTTGTTTTGAATTATGACTCTGTTTTCGGAGGAGGAGGGGAGGGCACGGAGAGCTGTTTGCAGTGTAATAGGAACTGTTTATCTGAAAACAGTGTGGGGATGCCAGCGCACAGCCCAACCCTGGGAAAGTTACTATAGTGACAGACGCCTGATTGACAGCTGTCTAGGTTTTTTGTTTTAGATGTGTCTTGGTTGGTTGTGAAAATTACAGGATGTTTCATGCATAAATGCATCAATATTACATCTATGGTTTTAGATGATCAGAAATGTTAAGACTGTGCAATTGATTAAAAAAATTCCTTTTAGTTTTTAGAGAATGCTAATAATCCCAAAAACACCATGCAGTTGACTTATATAAGTTGGGTGACAAAAATGAGATGTTTAAGTCCCCCAGACAATATTTACTATCTGTAACTGTTTTGGATCAGGATAGGTGATAAGATCTTAGGCAAACCCAAATAACAAGCTTATGAATTTGAGCAAATGTTTGCTTTCTCTGGCTCATCGGACGCACGTGATATTTTCTTTCCCGTCGCCGTTTTATTCTCGACCCCTCAGAGATAGTGCCATACGAGGGTTGTATTTTCAGTGGGAGTTCAAGTCAGGGTTAAATAGTTGCTTTATCAGAGTGATCTGGCCCCCAGTGCTGGTTAAGTGAGGGCCACGACTACAGAACGCTTACCTACTGAGAGTCTGCCCTTCAGCCCTCAGTGATGTATGTTTTTACAGAGAGAAGAAATACAGTCCATTTGGCTTCATGCTTGAGACAACGGATTTCCAACTGTCGTCATAATTCAGGCACTGAGTGTGTTGTCTTTCTCCTGCCTGATAATAAACTCGCCTTTAATGTGTCTGTGACATCGGAAGCCGCGGGTCAGCGCGTGAGAGAAAATAGAAAGAGAGAAGGGCCGAAAGAAACGAATAGCTGGATTTAGAGTAAGCATGCAACTGTGTGTTTTGTTGTTTCTTCTCAGACTCTGTTTTCTTTGTGTGAATACCAAGACTTTTATTTCATCTGCATGCGATCGTATACAGTCGGTCATTATTACTCTTTATATTTCTGATCTCACGATTTTCAGCTTAATATTTGCTTGTAGTGGATGTCTCGGAGGCGAGAGAAGAGTTCTGTTTCACTCTTCTCTTTTTTTCCCCATTTTTATTATCCTCCTGCTCTTGACCTTGTTAGTCAGTCACGGAAGCGTGTAAATCTATCTGACTATGCAACTGCATGTTGAAAAGTTACAGCTTCTTTGGGAATTTCACCTTGACTTCTTTATACATTGTTTTGAAGGAAACCGTCTCTGGACAGCCAGAGCTCGTATCTGTTCTGACCCTCTTATAGGAGAGTTGAAAGAGATGACCAGATAGGGAGAAAGTAATACATCATCATTTATATGTATCTCTAAAATTTTGTCAAGATGTCATGTATAATTGCAGAAAATATGCAGACTCAAAACCTGGTGCAATGTATGTTTCTAGTTTCATGCAATTCATCTGAAGATGCAATGCAAATAGCTGGAATGTAGCAAAGCCTTTTGGTTATTCAAAAAAGGGACGAGGCCTTGTCCAAATTTCTTCTTTCAGTAGAAAACAGCTGTAAAAAAAAAATATCACCAATAAGTTATGACAGTATGTTTTTACATTGCTTTCACTCGTCAAAAAAAGTTAAGCAATTTTCAACTTTTTTAAGTAGTAAGATTCAACATAAGATTACATAATTTAAGTTTAAGTTGACTTGAACATCCAAGTTGATTGTACTTAAAAATGTAAGGCAGTGACTTTTTTTATTTATTTTTTACAGTGAGCACATAACTGCCTTTGAAAAAAATCTTTGAGGTAGTTTATAATTGTTTTATGGAAAAGTCTAAACTCAAATGGGGGAAAGTCTGAAGATTTTACAATTGTAACTGTACACTTTGTTTGTGTTTCCGTTAGTATAAGTGCATGTCTTTCACTACCAATTTAGGTACTTCATTGTCACTATCTCCAGGGGGCAGCAACAATGACAGCTGTTGTGTTGAGCAGAGAGTCAGTGTAAGAAACACAGATGATGCGTATAAATGTGATTTACAGAAGTCTTTAAACATTCCTGGTTGCTACATCACAGATGTTTTTATTGAAACGAAAGTATTGCTTGTTTATGAATGCAAAACTCTGAAAGATGAAAAGTTGCATTAGAAACTAACACTGTAATTAAACACCGTCTGTGCTCACTTGACCCAGCGAGGGGTGTTTTCTTAAGTAGCTTTCTTGGTTTTGAAGCACACAAAAGCCCAACAAAGGGTGGAATCGGAGAAGATTGTAATCAAGAATCATAACGTCAGTCCTGAGATTTAGGTTTTATGTCAGCGGCTCCAATTGTTTTTTTGCTGAACGGTAAGAGTCCCGTTTTAAGCATTTAACCTGTTAAACAAATATTTACCAAACTCCAGGTTAAGATTTCCAAGCTATATAAATAATAACTATTACATATTTTTTTATGTATTTTAAATGCTATAATATGCATATTTTTAAATGGATAACATTACAACTAATAATAATTAAAGAAAAAAAAAACTATAAAAAGGCTTGACCACACCTGGAAAGTCCAAGGATGTGTATGTTGTTAGAAGCAGGAATTTTAGAGTGACATTTCACTGTTACTGGTGACAGAGGAGGGACGACCTTCACATGGTTTAGATCATTAAGCCTCCCCTTTCTTCCGCCCCAGTGATATTGAGACTAGACTGGTGATTCATGCCACTTGACGGGCCTAATTTACTTTGTGTTTTCACTGGCTGTCCCCAGAATGGACGCACAGCATTTGTATTGACATATATGTGTTAGGAGAAAACAGAGAAACAACACAAAAGCACGCAGTGCATCTCAGTGAGTGACAGGAAGTCATTTCACACTGGTAAACGCACACATTCAAACACAAATTCTCAAACACTGCGAAATTGCTTTATTTGTATCAAAGTGACATCATGATCACTCATATTTTGCTGCATGTAATATTTCTGCACAAACACTAATTATATTATATTATATTATTTGTTATGTTAGACATTATTCCAATCCCTAATTCTTTTTATGCATATACACGAATATATAATCTAATTGATAACTTTGTTTGCGTGAGCTTTAAACTTTACCTATTCAAACATATAGGCCTATATGAAACATAAAGTGTGCTAGCAAATTTGTATGAATTTTCATTGAATATGTGTACCCCTGACTTGCCTGTCTAATTGTAAATCTGACGTCTGTTATGATAGTAGAATGCTCTGATCTCTGACCTGTATGACCTCAGTCTATTGCCCTCAACCTCTCTGCGTCTGCCTCTGCCTTGCTGCTATAAAACAGCCACCCAATTTGGTTTCCATTAGAGAGTTTGCTATAGTTCTGCTGACACTATCGACCCAAAGACTCATCCATGTCTTAATGTCCTATTGAATTGAATGGAATGGTGGTTAAGACTGAGTCTAGACGCTATCTGAAAGTAAAAGAAGTGCACTGTGAACAGCTATCATCCACAGTCAACTTGCAGTTCTTTTCTATATATATATATATATATATATATATATATATATATATACATACATAATGATTGCATTATTTTGCATTTGTGTTAAATTTTTTCCCTTTTTATGTAGCCTACTAATTCTTAAAGTTTAATGAACAGATGAAGAAACTACATTTTGCTGTTGCAATTTGCAACTTTTCAAACGTTTGCAATACAGACAAAATAATATAAATCGACTAATTTATTTGATCCAGGTATAATTGAATTTGACAAAACTCAAATTGCAATTGGGAGTACAATATTTTTCCATTCAGCACTTTACATTTTTATTTAACGTTTAATGTGAATGCAACTTCATAATTATTATATGTTGTTGTGCATCAGTGATAATAAAATTCCACAATCTTGACCCAAAATGTTTATGGCTCTCCCTCACTATTTTATCGTAGAAGCATAAAGGAGCAATTTTTCCACTCCATTATAATGGTTTGCCTCGCATGCTAACACACATTAAATCAAATATCTTTATTAGGGAAATTGTGTCATTGACAAGGGAAAAATCTACATGAAAATTTGCCTTGCCCTTTCTATCTAGTAGTTTATTTAGACCAGACAGGGTCAGATTGAAATCTAATACTATCATATTCTTAATTAAAATGATGAAAGACTTTGTCAACATTATAGGTGTTAGACATTCACCCATTATAAAATATGGATGTACAAATATTCAGTCCTTGAACTGTGGCCTGCTAAGTGTGATCATCCAGGGCCAATTTTTTTTTTTTTCTGTATGTGAGTGTACAAGAAAAAGGGTTAGTTTCAGTTGCAGTGATTTGGTTCAAATGGATTACATTGAAAAATGAGCTGAAATTGTTCATTCTTGTATATTTACAATAAAATATAAAATACAATACGGTCTAAAAACACTGTAATGTTGGCAGTCAAAATGAAATTGATAAAATTATGATATTAGATAAAATAATGATTAATTATTCAGAGCATAGTAGTCAATTTTAACATTTTTAATATATGAATTTGTTGTTTTTATGAAGAATTTACACTGTATTTTGCGAACCAGTGAGAATGCAGAGTACTTATAGGTGACCCTGTATAAAATGCTTGTACTTAAATCAATATTCTAAATTATTTGGAGCCTTGAGGGACAACAAAAGTTCCTTGTCAGATTTCATATCCTCTGAATTATAATTCATAGACATGGGAAGATGAAAGGTCATCAAAAAAAAAAAAAAACTCCCCCTACCCCTCTTTTCCCAGCCCCTGTGTTGCACATTCATCCTTCTTATTACTACAATGGAGCTTCACCTTCTCTTTTTAATCATGGCTGCAGATATTAAACTGCACCGTCGGCTGAGGCTTGTATGGCATAGGGATTTACGGGGGGATTTGCATCTTCCTGTTCTTCCAGTTCAAATATCTATGTCTTCACCGATCAAATTATCATAACCATAGTAGAGCAGAACTCTCCTCAAAAAAAATACCAGCAAAATAGAAAGATAGGGGAGAGCAAAAATACATGGAGTAAAAAAAGAGGATTTCTGTAGAAGATCTTGAAGCACGAAGCAACACTGTTTCTTTTGAATAGTTCTTGGCGATGCGCATTTCAGTCCGAGATGAAACCGTAAGACGTTTATAACTTAGTTCTGGAGAAAGAGGCAAAATTAGATTTTAAATTTGTTCTGGTCTGACACAAAACCAAGTTTAAGGTATTATAATTTTGGTCAGCCAAACATATAAAATAATATGTTTAAATCCATACTGTACAAATTATTTTCATGATTTATTATCACAACTCCCCCCCCCCCCCCCCCCCATTAATGTGGTTCAGATAAAATTATATCTTGAGTTTGTGTTGATTTAAACCAATCCTCCTTCATTGTATCAACAAATTGTTTTTATTTCAATGAACTCAAAATTTTAAGTCAACCAGGTAACACCAACTATAGCCTATATATTTTTTCACAGTAATGTGAGGGTAAATTACTTTTAACAGCAATAAAAAAAACAAACAACAAACTGATTTTTGACTTGAATTTGACACCACAACAACATTAAAACCAACAATGGTTGATTTTAAAACGGTGTATTTGTGAAATGTAAATGTAAACAAAATGTAAATACAGAATTGTTGTTGCTTGAGCTATTTAAAGTTCTGTTTAAAGTTTTCTGTTTAATAATGTTTATTTTCACTTCTTGTTCCAAAAGTATCAAGTGAACACACACTAGTCGATGAACTTCAAAGGTGCAGGATATAAGTTGGTTACTCCTCTGAACTTCTAGTGTTGGCTTATAATTCCCTTTTATCATATAGGGCCACGTCGAGCTGCATTGCGTGACTCGGCTGAGTGTGTGAGGCCTCAGAGCGCAGGCACGATGAGCCGATATTTTTTTCTTAATTATTATTATTTGTTTAATTTTGAGGCTGTAAGCTGAGCCTTGGGGTCGGCACGGCAGCACAGTATTTGAATTGTTCAACATCTCACGCACTTAATATAGCAATGTGTTGGAAATGCACACACCTATAGGGGCACCGCTATATCCAGCCTTAAAAACCCAACCTGGAGAGTGTGGGAAAGCAGGCTTTTTTTTTTTCTCTCTCTCCGGCTCTCCCTCTCTCCGTTTCTTTCTCTCCCGGGCTGCGAGAGCAGGTCAAATCCTCAGCTAGGTGCCCGAGGCTGTTTTTCCCGTCTCTCCCTTTTGCAGCGCACCTCTATACCAATTGAGCCAAATCCCATAAAGCTTGAAAAAAACAGAGCTACCCCTCTGCTTCCACTTTGGAGTTTGTTTAACCCTCTGGGGCCGAAATAATTAAGATCAATATATATATGAAAGTTCAACCTCTTGCTTTTTTTGAAGTTGCCATGCCGTATGAGGTAATTAAACAGAGCGGCAGATCCAGCGTGTGTTTTCCACCGAAGCCAGAAAAGCACAGATGCGGGCCGCCACTGTAGAGCTTCTTCACTGAGAACAGAGACCTCTGGGACACGTCACATGCCATGAGAGATAAGGAATGACAACAGGATTTGTATTTGGAGTTATTTGTATTTGAAAGTAATTTGTGAAAGAATATGGGATTTGTGAGAAACATAATGAATTCAAATCTGACTACATATATTGTTTGTGATATTTTAATGAGAGCTCTTCTTTTACATTGTGTTTAATAAATAAAAGGACCACAACAAAGAAATGCAAGAGAATAAATGTTTTGTTTTTTTTAAAACCCAGATCTCTTACCTTATTTTGCTGTCATTTAGATTTAGATTTTCTCTAGAAATTGCATTTGAACATCAGCACCTGACTGAGAGAGAGCGTCCTCTGTGAAAGCGATCCTAGATTATCTGTTCTACAACTAAGGGATTTTGCTAACATTCCTTTGCAAATACAGAGGAATAATTCTTGTATTTTCTCTATGCTCGTAAACCTTGGCTTCGTAGAGCAGTAGTTTAATTATCACGGGTCATTTAAAAAACAGCAGTGCATTGTAATGTACTGCACTCCTGAGGGGGTGGGAGAAACAACCATACATAAGACACTTACAAACAAGATATTATTATTAGGTTATTAGAAATTCCATGTAAAATATTTTACTTGATTTGTTTCTTCTTTTTCTTCTACTACTACTTTAAAAAAAAATCATATCTTCCAACCATTTCATCTTAAGGTAAGGTAATATCTCTCAAGTCTTTTTCACAGAGGCATTTATTTACAGAGCAATGTAAAGATTTACAGCTTATTGCGTTGTATTAGTTTCCCTCCTAAATTTGGCAGTTCTTACTTGATAATTATTTCAGCATGTCTCATAAAGCAACCCTTCCTAAAAAAAAAAAATTCATCAGCTGTAAATTCATTTATTTCTTATTGCTCGGGCAAATTGCAGGGATTGCAAAGCATGAATTAATGAATATTTGCAATAGATAATACATCAATATAAGTAACTTACAGTAAATATCAGAACATATATTTAAAATATAAGTATCTTAACAAAGCCAACAAAAATGATGCAAGATTTTTCCTACACTAAAGGCTCTAGTTCTGAA
Source organism: Siphateles boraxobius (assembly GCF_051911475.1). Taxonomy (NCBI): domain Eukaryota; kingdom Metazoa; phylum Chordata; class Actinopteri; order Cypriniformes; family Leuciscidae; genus Siphateles; species Siphateles boraxobius. The sequence continues at coordinate 15,810,668 of NW_027508919.1, forward strand.
ATCTACATGTGTGTGTTTACTTTTTTATTTGTGTTCTGTATATATATACTTGACTTTCAGAACAAAAACAATTAAAATAATGAACAGCTGTTTTTAATAACAAACTACTCCAATAAAATAAACATTAGATGAATTAAAGGTTTAATATCGCAAGGGGGGTAATCAACAATTAATGTTACAATGTGTAATACTTTATTTAAATAAATAACACAGTTCCACAACAGTAAAATATTAATTGCAGTCCTTTATTCCTGAGTTACATCATAATTGTGATTATTGGAGTCACCTAAACTACACAACGTATCATTTTTTATTGTCTGTTTGTTTTTAAGCCCAATATACCAACTTTATTGTTTTGAAACAGTTGAAACTGACAAGCAACACATGATCTTGCCAACGTTTACACATCTGCATGTGTGTGGCTTCTGAAGTCTTGGAAATCTCAGGCCCAGCTTTAATGCCTCACTGTGGATTTGAGGATGCCAGGCCCAGAGCTTTACAATGTGGCATGGCATGGAGGCTTCAGTGAGTCACTGCTGTCACTGATGGGAGGACAGTGGCCTTCTGTCAGGCGCTTTTGGCATTCCAGCGTGCTTGAAGCTCAACCTGGAACAATAGGCAAATTATGAGCGTGGTATGGGCATCTCTCACTCTGAGTGCGCACATAAGTTACATTTGTAAGGTTGTGACCTTCACCGAGAGATTAAGTGCATCTATATGATGCGCCATATTTATCAGACGATAACAATAGGTGGACAACTCTTTATTAAAGCATTTACAAGCCTCTGTATATGGTATAGTCTCAGTAATCCGGAGGATGTGTGTGAACACTCAAAGGAACATTCTCACATAAGCCACGTCTTTACACGTATTCAGAGAATATTAATAGCGACATGCATAAGCACATCTGATAAATACTTAAGACTAGTGGATTTTTGTGCTTCACAAACACAGGCCTATAATAATGCTAGATTTGCCAGTATGTCTTCTCTGTGAGTGAGCTTGTGTTTATTTATATGCATATACTCCCATGTATATTTGTAGCTTACATATGCCACAAGTGCACATGACTTCTGTGTCCCTAAATAAAATAAAACTTACCCTTTAGATTCTTTAAATCAAGATGTGTGCAGTTTTACTTCAAATTAAATATATATTGCTTTTAAAAATAGTTTTTGTGGATGGGATATTGTTTTGCTTCATTGAATTCATTTCCACAAGATGATGTAGATGACACTTTTCAGGCATGGTGACGCTTTAGCAAAAAATACCTCATAAATACAAATCATAAAAGGTCCTGTCCATTCCCAATGGCAGTAGGAGCCAAATATAAAGCATTCAGATTTGTAAACAAGAATGCCCCCATGCAATAAACACACTCACAGATCTAATGGTGAGTATGCATTGTCGGTACTCTGTTCTTAGAAGTCGACTACTTAAATAATTGCTCTAGCTGTATCTCGCAGTGGATCTGGCTGGGTAATGTTGCTTTTTTGCATGGATATTTGACTGCTGGTGTGACGATGGGGAGGTGGACTTAGACTATGGGAGCAGGGTTATTGGGAGGCCAGCCAGATTCATTGTTATAAAGCAGAGACAGATATACAGGCCAACTTCTGGAGAGTGATGGCAGAAAACACAATGAGCATTTTAAATAATTTTATACTTGTTTATAATGTCTGTCTGCTCATTTATTTAGTCAGAATTATTGAGTATTATTCTTTATTATTATTATTATTATTATTATTAATAATAATAATAATAACAATAATGTTTACTCTTACTAGAGTTTACTCTTTTTTATATAGGCTATATATGTGTGTGTGTGTGTGTGTGTGTGTGTGTGTGTGTGTGTGTGTGTGTGTGTGTGTGTGTGTGTGTGTGTGTGTGTGTGTGTGTGTGTGTGTGTGTATATGTATGCTTTTTTCTGTGAGCCTTTTGTTTTTCAAGTTTTTTTTTGCATAGTAAAAGAAAATCTGTAGCTGTAATTTGGTGTGTGTGTGTGTGTGTGTGTGTGTGTGTGTGTGTGTGTGTGTGTGTGTGTGTGTGTGTGTGTGTGTGTGTGTGTGTGTGTGTGTGTGTGTGTGTGTGTGTGTGTGTGTGTGTGTGAGCGCATGTTTTAGATGTGGGTTTTTTAAAGATTTCCTTCATAATGAATACTGATTGTTCAAATAAATTCTGGCATAAAGTAGACAATTCTTACCTGATATAGCACAAACACACATTTCGCACATGCATAGATGTACTGCAGTGTTTACCTTTCTGCTTGCCTTTCTCTTTCTCTTTCTTTAAAAAGTCTACCTCTTTCACAAATGGCCACCAATTCTGTGTGGGAAAAAACAGGCTTAAGGTACTTGTGGTGTTTGGGGTCCCATGCTAAATGTCCTCCTAGCTAAGCCCACTGCCCAGGCTGGGTGTCCTTATGGTAGAATGAAAGAAATGAAAGGTAAGTAAAAGTAAATGGATTTTCCCGATTGAATGTTATTGCTTGAGGATTGGTGCAGATGGTTATTGATCTGGCGCACGCATTGCCATTACCGCGGGGATGACAATCAACGGTCAGACCCATTGCCAGTAAACAAGGCTGTTTCTCCTGCCACTGGGAGAAACGAGTGGAACGGAATAGAAGAAAAGCAAAGGGTTTGTTGTCCCTACCGTTCTGCTCCATATCGATCTAACCTGCTCTGTTTACTCTTAAGCAGCAATAACAATATGTGCCCTGAGCAAGTGTTCACAGTAACATTGACTTGGACGTGCACCAATGTTCCCTCTAATTTTTTTTCTTGCTGAGCAAAAGTTTTTTCTATTAGGCGGACATATTTCACCACCTGAGCAAAAATATATTCTTTATACCTGAACTGTACAGCATACGTAGAAACACAATGGTTTCAACATTCAGTTGTAACTTTTAACTTGAATGTGGCATTTCTATTTTATTTGACCCTTGATGTAACTTATTGGTATTAAATCATATTTTTGAAAAACAAGCAGTTAATTAAGAAGTCACTAAATGAAGCACATTTTAGGTTACCTGATATTTTTTTCACAGTGCTGTTAACTGTACAGTCTTTACCTAGAAATCCTATGAAAAATAATTTACAAAATCTTCTGCAGGACAGTTCAATTCTTTACAATAATAGAATATACTATGAAAGAAAAGTAAGCTTTTACACTGAGATGGTTTGGGAAAAACATAAAGTGTTTTTGTACAGTCAATTAATTGTGTACAGGAAGCATTAAACCATCAAAGTTAAATGATTGTTTATTTCTTTTGAATTTCCATAATTTTCTTCAGCAGGGGGTTTCAAAGTTTTTAATGGCAATAAGCCCTTGAGATTCTTTATTTAGGCGTATAAAATATAGGCCTAATATAATATAATATTAAAAAAACGAATTGAAGTATTTGAAGTGATATAACATATCAGTTTAAATGCTTCAAGTTGTTTACATATTATATTATTATAATATATAACAAACTGAAGCATTTAAATAGATCGAATAGCTAAATATTTTCAAGAAAAGTGAATATGTGAACTCTTTTATAGTAATCTAACCATGCCTGAAACCATGCCTGAAACCAAAATAACAAAAGAGAGTTCACAGATGTCTTTTAAATTAGATTTTACTTTAAAGCTTGAAATAGCTTTGCACCTAAATATATAATTGACCGTTTGAAACTTTATCTCTCGGAGCATCTTCTGACATTCTCGAATGTTGGCTTCAATACCACAAACGTTACAAAAAGACAGGTGATGCTGTAATCTGTTTTTATATACATAAGCTCTTAAACACAATACCAAAATATTAAGGAATTAGAGAAGACTCCCAGAATCTGCTATAAACCTTTTTGAAGGATTACATTTTAAAGTCTTGCTTTTTATTTTAGAATTTTTATTACAGCATTTTTGCAATGCACATGGACATAGCTGTAAGATGTTTTTTTTTGTTAGTGTTGAACATTATATATATATATATATATATATATATATATATATATATATATATATATATATATATATATATATATATATATATATATATATATATCATTATTGCAATTGTCCAGATTCATAGGTTTCAGCAGATGGTCAGAATTATTATATTACATTGTGCAAACCAGATTTTCACTTAAAATAACCTTCAGATCAGTCTGAATCACTTTTAGATAAAGTTGCCATATCAGTTCAACTTACATCTAAGTTGCACCTCAACATTATATGCTTAATTGCTAGTAATCATATTTTCAACAAGCATATAGTTAATGCATTGAAAATCCTGAGTGATCTTATTATATAGAGTGGACTATAAAATGTGTTATCAAAACCGGTGCTTTTCCACCCAGATATGCATTCCTTGAAGGACTCTTATGGCAGGATGCACATGTTTTCTACTTTCACAGAACCTTCTCCCAAAGTGTAATCCTTTTTAAATTGCCCATGGCCACCAAATATAGCGGCAAAAGTGTGTCACATTTCTATATTTCTTTCAGATCTTGGGGGCTTATGGAGATAAAAAGGGAGACACCATAGACTGTAGGTGAGGGACTGACGACATGTAATGGAGTCCAAGCTCACACTGCCAAAATATGTGGAGGCATGCATGGATTCCTCTAGATTAGCAATATGGGCTTGTTTCCGTGGTATTAGCCAAGTATCTTAGCAACAGGATCACAGCAACCTCACACCTCATGATGTGCAGCCGCATGTAATAACCTGAACATAATCTTTTTTCTCCTGCTTCCTTTTTACCCCCCACCCTCGCTTTCTTTTAATTTTGCCAGTGATATTACCGATACATGTGTTCGGTTTGAGATCTTTGTTTAATAAGATGAATTGATGCAGTCGAGATTTGCTCTGTGTCATGAGTGGACAGGGCCGAATGCCTCGGGAGCTTAGAGATGTCTTTTGTCTTAGATTGACAGCAGTCGTGCTTACCCTGATTAAGCCCGGCTGCTTAGCGTGTATCTTTGAACTGAGTGAATAAAAAAAATGCAGGCGGAATCCCTAATATCGGCGTACCGTTCGGAGTCAAATAGAATGCAAATTACCTCTACAACTGAAATGTCATTTTAAACATGCCACACAGCGGCTGTGCCTTCTGGAAGAAGTCATTTAGAGTAATTTGGATGATTCCGAGTTCTACTAATCCTCCTTCATTTTCTTCTCCACCTCTGAGGTTACAGGAAGAGTAGAAAGAGGATGATGGCACAGCGCTAATGTTACCCAGCCCGCCAATGCTAACGCTAATGATCTTGTGGCTGAGATATCTGCATGTGTGCGCAAATATACGGCTCTGTTAATGATTAAAACGAAGCTAAGCATGCTACATTGCAAAACATAATCAAAACAAAATCATATCAGATAAATATATTTAGTTGTTTTCATTAATCATTTTAGTTGGTCAATATCAGGAAATAAATGAGTTCCCTTTCGAGGGAACTCGCGATGCGTCGATGACGCTTTGGGAACGCCTTTGCGTGACTGAGTCTGAAGCACTACTGTCAACTAGTCCAATGGAATGAATGAAGCGTCACGGGCGGATGACGTCATGAACAGGAAGATATAAAAGCACATCCGGTGCAATGCTCGCGTTAGCTTTTGTGCCTCAGCAAAGCGCTCTGTGTCAAAACTGTCTGTTATATTTATTGTTGTCTGTCTCTCATTATATTGTATTATGGCGAAACAACTATTCAAAGCCTGTGCTTCTCCTTTCCCTCGTTATATCACGAGTGGAGATACACATGAGCTTTGTGTAGTTTGTTTGGGAGTGGAGCATGCTATGTCAGCCTTCAAGGGGGCTGACTGTCAGCATTGTGAGCGTCTCCCGCTCCGCATGCTCCGCTCCCGTCTGTCCACATTTGAGGATGATGGACAGGCTCGCGAACCTCGGGGTTCTGGACCCGCGGCTGCCGAGGCAGCTCGGAGAAGGCTCACTTGGGGTTCGCAAATGGATCTTTCGGCGGGGTTGGGGACGGGCTCTGCCTTATATCCTCCTTTACCCGAAGGATCCATTGCTCTCTTGCCGGTGTCGGAAGCCCGCGCTGCGGCTTCTTCCGCCCGGGAAGAGAGCCCATTGCTTCAGTGCTCTAGCTCTGAGGAGGTAGAGTTACTGAGCATCGGTGAGAGTGACACAAACACAAATAAAGAAAGTTCAATAAGGGGAGAGGATTCGCCATCCCTCTCCCTCTCCCCAGCACATGAGGAGCTTATTGAGGTGATAACTCATGCTGTAGATAAGTTGAGTATTGACTGGCCAGCAGAAAAGAGAGATTCTCGTCCTAAAAGCAAATTAGACGAGCGTTTCCTCACTTCTAATGTTTCATCTCAATCACTGGCCCTTCCATTCTTTCCTGATCTACATAGTGAGCTATGTAGATCATGGAATAAACCATATTCGTCACGTCTTTTTAGTCCTTATGTTCAAACGTATTCAAATATAAAGGGGCTGAAAGATTTTGGTTGTGGGTCGATGCCCCCAGTGGAACAGACGCTCGCGAGCTATCTGTCTCCTGGGTCAGCATCGTCCCTGAAGGATCCCGTGTTGCCGAATAAACCACTAAAGACCACATCTAATTTAGTGGGTAAGGCTTATACGGCAGCAGGTCAAGCTGGAGCCTGTCTGCACACGATGGCAGTGCTCAAAGCCTATCAGGCAGATCTGCTGGGGGATATAGATAGGAGTGAGGGAGTTAGTCCCGACGAAATTCGAGAACTTCGTCGGGCTACAGATCTTTCTCTCAGAGCTACGAAGGAGACCGCCCGTGCTATTGGGCGGTCTATGGCAGCCCTCGTAGCTACTGAGAGACATCTTTGGTTAAATCTGACAGATATGAAAGATAAAGATCGGGCTTTTCTTTTAGATTCCCCTATTTCTCCCTCTGGTCTTTTTGGTGACTCGGTGAATTCGGTTGTTGAAAGATTTCAAGAAAATAAAAAACAATCTGAGGCTTTTAAAAAATTCCTTCCTCGCCGAGTCCATCCCCCTGGGGATGCTGGGCGTGAGCACCCCCAGCCAAGCTCCTCGCACCGTGTGCAACAAAAAATAAGTGTTGCGTCTGGTGCTCCCCCGAATAAATCTTGGGGACCGAGCCAACATTCTCAGCCGAAGTCGGCTAAGTCTAAGCCGGATCTGAGGACCGTACTTATGGCTAGGAAGGCTTCGGCTCAGAAAAGGTCCTAACGCTATGTACGTCAGACCATCGAGGACAGTCCCAACCGGGGTGGAGCGGTGTACACCTCAGAATTCGGTGCCCGCTCCACTTCGGGGTCCTCATGGGACCGGTCTGCCAACCCCGCCACCCTTGGTGCTTCGGGGCGCAGTGGTATCCAGCAAAAGTTCGGCGAAGTGTCGACTCGACATTGCGTCGGACGTGAGCCCTCTGAGGGGGCTTCAAAAACAGTCAGTTCGGTTGTTTCCTGCCAATATGCTTCAGGTCGCCGAAGTGGCTGTTCCTTTAACACCAGAGGATGTCTCGAGAGACTGGTACCCTTAGTAGATTTGCTAACAGAGTGGAAGAATCTGTCGAATATATCTCCTTGGGTCCTGCAGATAATAGAGAAAGGTTACAGAATCCAATTCGGTTCTCCTCCGCCTCGTTACAACGGGGTGTTACTCACGGTAGTACATCCCGAGCGGGCTCTGGTAATGGAGCAAGAAGTTCATTCTCTCTTAGCAAAGGGAGCTATAGAACAGGTGTACTCCCCCGACAGAGAATCTGGGTTTTACAGCCGATACTTCATTGTTCCAAAAAAGGATGGGTGGTTGCGTCCAATTTTAGATCTTCGTTTGCTGAATCGTGCAGTCATGAAATTGAAATTCAAGATGCTCACACTCAAACAGATAGTGACTCAAATCAGATCCGAGGACTGGTTTGTCACGATAGATCTGAAGGACGCTTACTTCCATACCTCCATCCTCCCTCAACACAGGAAGTTCCTGAGGTTTTCTTTCAGGGGCAAAGAATACCAATATCGGGTGCTTCCATTCGGTCTAGCTCTGTCACCCCACACGTTCACGAAGTGCGTAGATGTAGCTCTGGCCCCGCTCAGGCTGCAGGGCATACGCATTCTGAACTACATCGACGACTGGCTGATTCTGGCGGAATCAGAACAGTCAGCGGTTCGGCATCGAGATGTCGTTCTCGCTCATATGAAGAAATTGGGGTTGAGACTCAATGCCAAGAAGAGTGTGCTTTCTCCACTACAGAGAACCACTTTCCTTGGTGTGGTATGGGATTCAGTCATGATGCGGGCCACACTATCGCCGTTCGTGTAGCTGCTATCATCACAGCCACAAAAGAGTTGAAGCTAGGCCAGTCACGCACTGCAAAACAGTTCGAGAGACTGTAAGGCCTGATGGTAGCGGCGTCCAATGTGATCCCCTTTGGCCTGCTGTACGTGAGACCTTTGCAGTGGTGGCTCAGGACCAGAGGGTTCTCCCTGAGGGGAAACATACTTCGTATGATCAAGATCACGCAGCGGTGCATCCGCGCCTTGATTATATGGAGGAAACATTGGTTCCTGTCCCAGGGTCCGGTGTTGGGAGCTCTTTGCCATCGAGTCGCTATCTCGACAGACGCTTCTCTCACCGGCTGGGGAGCGGTAATGGAAGGCCGCTCAGCTCAGGGTCTGTGGGGGAACCATCATCTCTCTTGGCACATAAATTGCCAGGAGATGATGGCCGTCTTCAATGCGTTGAGACATTTCCTCCCAGACCTGAGGGGCCATCATGTGCTCGTCCGTACAGACAACACTTCGGTGGTCTCTTATTTAAATCGACAGGGGGGTCTGCGTTCGCGTCCACTCTGCAAACTGGCGCACCAGATCCTCTTGTGGTCCCTAGGGAAGATACTCTCCCTGAGGGCAGTGTTTATCCCAGGGTAACAGAATATAGGAGCAGACACCCTGTCGAGGCAGGGGCTGAGGCCAGGGGAATGGAGACTCCACCCCGAGGCGGTGGAGCTTATTGGGGAATTTTACGGCCAAGCAGAAGTGGATCTGTTTGCGTCTCAACATACGACGCACTGTCCACTTTGGTTCTCCCTCACGCAACCAGCCCCATTGGGGTTGGACGCTATGGTACAGACGTGGCCGAAGCTACGTCAGTACGCATTTCCCCCTGTTGCTCTGCTCCCAGGAGTTCTGGAGAGAGTCCGCCAGGACGGAGTAAGTCTATTATTAGTAGCTCCATGCTGGCCGAGTCGTTTTTGGTTTGCGGACCTAATTCATCTCCTAGACGGCCCTCCTTTCGAGATTCCTGTCAGGAGAGACCTTCTGTCTCAGGCAGGGGGCACAATGTTTCACCCCCGACCGGAGATTTGGAACCTATGGGTTTGGCCTCTGAGGGGGCCCAACTTCTAGAGAGTGGTCTCTCGACTGAGGTCATTGAGACTATTCATAGCTCCAGAGCTCCAGCCACGAGGAAATTATATATACTTAAGTGGAAAGTTTTCACGTCTTGGTGTCACCAACAGCAGCGAGATCCAGTTAACTGTTCAGTCAACACAGTACTTGAGTTTCTCCAGTCTCGTTTCACATCAGGTTTATTTCATTCTACCTTAAAGGTTTACGTGGCGGCCATTGCGGCTTTCCACGCCCCTGTGGGTATTACATCTTTGGGTCGAGACCCCCTGATTATTCGTTTCGTTCGTGGCACCTTGAGGTTGAGGCCTGCAGTTCGAACTAGGGTGCCGGCATGGGATCTGGCCATAGTTTTTGAAGGCCTGTCTGGGGCTCCCTTCGAGCCCCTAGATTTAGTTTCAGAAAAATTTCTGACTTTCAAGACTATCTTTCTGTTAGCCATTTCATCCCTAAAAAGAGTCGGAGACCTTCAGGCTCTTTCTGTGTCTCCCACCTGTTTGGAATTTGCACCGGGTATGGTTAAGGCGTTCTTATACCCTAAGCAGGGTTACGTCCCTAAGGTGCCAACCAATATTCCAAGGCCTATTGTACTGCAGGCATTCTGTCCTCCTCCGTTTACATCTTCGGACCAGGAAAAACTGAATCTTTTGTGTCCAGTGCGAGCACTGGACACTTATGTCCACAGGGCTGTCCCGTGGAGGAGATCTGATCAGTTGTTTGTCTGTTTTGGTTCACCTAAGAAAGGTCTTCCTGCTTGTAAACAGACAATCAGTAAGTTGATAGTCGAGGCTATTTCTCTTGCATATGAGTCCTCTGGCCAGCCATGTCCTTTGGTGGTCAGAGCTCAGTCTACCCGAAGTATGGCGACCTCTAAAGCCCTCTTATCAGGAGTTTCCCTTCAGGAGGTTTGTGATGCGGCGGGGTTGGTCCTCGCCGCTAACATTTGTGAGGTTTTATAGCCTGGACCTGTAAGCTGCCCCAGGATCCCAGGTGCTTTTTACTTAATTTGCTGACAGTTTTATCATCTGGCATTTTGTAATTATGGCGTATTGGGTATTATCGTTCCCAAAGCGTCATCGACGCATCGCGGGTTCCCTCGAAAGGGAACGTCTCAGGTTACGACTGTAACCCTAGTTCCCTGAGAAGGGAACGAGACGATGCGTCTCCCTGCCATACTTCCTGCATCCCTGCGATTGACTTTGCTTCGGCTCTATAAGCTAACGCGAGCATTGCACCGGATGTACTTTTATATCTTCCTGGTCGTGACGTCACCCGCCCGTGACGCTTCATTCATTCCATTGGACTAGTTGACAGTAGTGCTTCAGACTCAGTCACGCAAAGGCGTTTCCAAAGCGTCATCGACGCATCGTCTCGTTCCCTTCTCAGGGAACTAGGGTTACAGTCGTAACCTGAGACGTTTTCATCTTTATCACAACAGTGCACAAAACATGAAATAATTATTATTTTTATATTATTATTTACTTATTATATATATATATATATATATATATATATATATATATATATATATATATATATATATATATATATACAGTACTGTGCAAAAGTCTTAGGCATGTTAGTGTTTTCACCACAAAACATGTTTTTAAGCCAGTTATTTATATATTTTGCTGTAGTGTGTCAGTAGGAAATATCAGTTTACATTTCTAAACATTCCTTTTGTAAATAATTTTATCAATATTAATCCAGTGAGATATTTGTATGCACAAGGAGTCTGATCAACACTGTCTGCTCCTCACAGAGATCTGATCTCACCATCATCGATTCAATCAGTGATTACATGAAGAAACTGAAACAACTGAGACAGACTAAATCCAGAAGAACTTTGACAACGTCTCCAAGACACTTGAAGAAACCTAGCCTGCAAAGCTACAGCACTGAGAAAAGTTTTAGGTACTTAGGCACAGGTAAAAATGCTGTAAAGTGAGGATACTTTCAAAAATAATGAGTATATGGTGTGACCACCCTTTATATTTAAAACAGCTTTTGTCCTCTGTACACTTGCACATAGTTTTTCAGGTAGCTTTGCAGGCTAGGTTTCTTCAAGTGTCTTGGAGACGTTGCCACTGTTCTTCTGGATTTAGTCTGTCTCAGTTTTTTGTTTTTTGTTTCTTCATGTAATCACTGATGGACTCATGATGGTGAGACCAGATCTCCGTGTGGATCATACCGGCTGTTGTCAGACTCCTTGTGCATACAAAAATCTCACTGGATTATTACAATAATGGCAACAAAAAAAGAAAAAAGTAAATGTAAACTGATATTTTCTACTGACACACTACAGCAAAATATATAAATAACTGGCTATATATATTATATATATATATATATATATATCACATTTGTATATAAATTTGCATATATATATATATATATATATATATATATATATATATGTATGTATATGTGCTTTTTATTATTTATTATATAGCCTATGCTTATTATTTTTGAAGTCAAATGACAGCACGTAAACGATGGGAAAAATGGGACACAAATGTCCTGCAATCTTGTCTGCAAAGTTATTAGCCACTCTTGGTTAGTTGAGTTGTTTTATACCAATAAATATAGAAGGCTGTTGCTATTGACACCTAAATATAATTTATATAGAGCATAACTGATGATTACAGTTTGTTGAAGGCATATAATAAGATAATAAGAGGCCTATAACACTATTTTATTCATTCAACTAGCAAACTGACCTGTGTGGTGATAAGATGTGATTGTAAGAATTGCATGTAAAATCTGATAAAAAACGAGACTCTTTCAGAACAAAATCCCCCCCCCCCCCCTCTCTCTCTCTCTCTGTCTCATCACTCTCAGCCACGTCCATCTCTTTTAGCTGTTTAAAGTGCCAGCAGACTGACCCAAAGGGGCCATTATGGTGTGGTTGGACCTCCTGATTTACACCCCTTCATACAACTCAGGGGTAATATAGTCTTCAGCGCAACACACAAACGCATGTACACACTCTCGCTCTGCACTCAGGGACACTTTCACTGCAGCCCCCTTAATTCTTTCGATTTTTCTTATGCATGACCCATTCCCTCTCGCTCAGGACTGATTGAGGAGTTTGGTTTGTGCGTCTGCTACACACATACACACTCCACTCATCCTGGCCTGGACTGTCTGTCTCCTGGGAAGCCTCCTGGCTTTTCCATGGGTTGTCCTCTGTCTGGTGCCTTAATTTATTATGATCAGACAATACAATTTTATGACTTGTGCTTGACTTCACCAAATTCCCCTAAATTTACACAGAGCTCACATGGGAGGTTTGTCTGCGTCTTTCTGCAGCGTTCTTCATTTCAGTTCTAGTGTTTGCCTAATTTTATAAACTGCAACGTGAAATTTGTGATAGGCTTGATTTGTTTCTTAACACGGAATACCTAAAAGATTTATTTTAATAGTGTTTTTTATCTAATTAAATTTGAAAAATGCCACTGTAACTTATCGTAGAAGCAATAATTACAACATGAATGATAAGTCAACCGAGGCAGATAAGATAAAACTGCTTCTAAATGGAAATCTTAAAAATAGCCGCTCTGAGCATGCAGGGAATGGATCATCAATATTAATTGATGTTCAAAACAAATACCACATGTTCTGCTGTAACTCAAACCCAGCAGTGTTGATCAGAGTGATTCAGCAGACGTAAATTCTCTGAGCTCTGTGTCATGTAATTTAATCCTCTTAAGTCTTATTTTTGCACTCTTAGACAGCATTTCATAATCACAGCAGTCAGACGCACATGCATCTCCCTCTGAGAAATGTCAGCAGTACAACTTTTCAGATCACATGTACAGATATGGTCAATATGCAGTCCAAGAGTTTGTAACCACATTGAAAATCTGTGATCAAAATGTAATTTAAACCTGTAAATAAGCTTAAGGAGTTTAGGAGTATTAAATATTGGTACAAAGAAATGAAATGACATTAGCTGAAGTCAGTTTGTAGAAGGACCGTTTGAAAATGAAATTTACTCGCATGTCAGTTTACTCCAAACAACCAAACCGTTTGTTTACCATTGACTTCCATTGTATAGGCAAAACAAACAATAAACAATGGAACAACATGAGGGTGAGTAAATGACACAAGTACATTTTTTTGGGATTAACTATATTTAAGCTTCTGTGCTATTTCTAGGTTACCAATCTAAAATAAAATGTGTGATATTAACTCTGAAAGGTATGAACTCTGAAAGGTTAAAAGGTCAGATGTTCATGTATCAATTAAACTTATAAGACATTTTGAAATTTGAAGTTTTGTCTCATTGTACATTTTGCATTTATCATATTATCAATATTTGATACTAAACAACCCCCCCCCCCCCCCCCCCCCCCAACACACACACACACCTTTTTGTGGTTTTCTTCTAAAGTGCCTGTCTCCATTCATTGCTGATGATTATTCTCATTTGGACCAGCATAACATCAGAGACCAAAACCTTTTGAACATAAGTTCTGTGAAGGTCATCGCTCTATTAAGTCTTGCATTTCAGGGACATGAGCGCATCTAAGTCATTTGGGGGGAGACTGACTTCTGCATGCAACACCTTGCCAAAGTAAACACACATAAAAAAGAGACCTAATTCATCCTCTCTGGCCTATACTGGCACGGGCCTCAACGTGTTCAAGAGGTCCACAGCTGTTGCCATGACAATAGACTCCATGTTTGAGTACACAGCTATGTTTTATTTGGAATGTCCTAAATTGTGAAGTGGGCAGAAATTTCAAAAGTTCATTTTTGCCAACAAATTTCTGCTATTTTAGATGTATATCAACGAACCAACTGAAGTGAATTGTAGGTGAATTCCTCTTATAAGTGTTATGAAATTTTATAATATGCATGAAATGGTGATAGATAGATGTCTGCACCTCTACTAGTGAAGCTTTTCCCACTGGTACAAATGTGAGAACACTTGAGTAAAATCCCCCTGGCACAACCCTGGTGTTGATTATAGGTCTGGTTTTCACAGTGTGGTGGTGGTACCGCTACTCAAAAGATGAAGCCACACATTATAAATGACCACAGTTTCAGCTCTGTTTCATTACTCAGTTTTCCCCTTTTCTCCTTCTACGTGTGCATAGAAAATAATAAAATATACACATTTCTGGAGAATTTTCTGCCCTGCTTAAAAGCACTGCGGAACTGGTAATAACATGGTTACATAAACTACCCATTATTCTGCATTCTGAATGATATGTGCCATCTGGTTGAGCAGAAACCAAATATAGTTAGATGGTCTTGGAAACATATTTTAGCAGTTTAAGTAAAAACAGAGCAAAAACAAACAAATGGTTTAATTGGTTGCAATCATCATACAATCATTAATCGTTCACAGTTATTCCTCTTTTAAAAGTTACCTATGTTTTTTTTTTTTTTGTGTGTTCCTCATTTGGTAGTAATTTTATTTTAAAAAGTCTTGGAAAAAGGTGTTGTCATGAATATGAATATATCCAGGCAGGAGAAATGTGATGAATAATGTACAGAGGGGAACCCAGCATCCATTTACCATAACAGTTAAAGGGATTGTTCACCCAAAAATGTAAATTCTGTCATCATTTACTCACCCTGAAGTTGTTCCAAACCTGTATGAATTTATTTCTTCTGCTGAACACAAAAGAAGATATTTTAAAGAATATAGGCAACCAAACAGGCCCGAGGCCCCATTGACTCCCATAGTATGGAAAAAATATACCATGGAAGTCAATGGGACCCATCAACTGTTTGGTTACCCACACTCTCCAAAGTAGTAAATCATGACAGAATTTTCATTTTTGGGTGAACTATCCCTTTAATATTACAATGTGGCTTAAGGGGTAGATTTTAAACGTCTGTTGTATTTCGCTGAGGTTCTAATTCTTTAAAAAAAAAGCAAAACCTGTTTAAGTTAGCTAAAATATGTATTTTCTATATGGTCTGATGTCACTATTATAGTGACCATCATAATATTATGCATTTGTGTTGTGTATTGACTAATTGTAAAGATTGCAGAGGGATAGGCAGATTGTAAAATGAAATTATTCACATTGTAAAACAGTTTCATTTACTGCTAGATTCATCCGCCATTGCAAATATACATCATGAGTATTATTAATGAAACATCTGTCATCGTGTACTTCTAGTTTAATTGTGTCCAGCTCAATTGTAGAAAAAAGTTATACATTTAATTGTCAAGGGAAATGATGTTTGAGGAAAAGTGTCAAAGGTTTAGGCTAAACATTTTCTGAACAAATGAGCCCAAAACTGTTACAATTATCCTTCCTTTCCATCATTACATTTGATATTCATGTTTCATCATTATGAAACTGTTATTCAACATGGGTTGTTTAGAAAGAACTTTTGTGTTATGAAGAAAAAAAGGCTGAGACAGTCCTGTGTGAGAAGTCTGTGAGTGAGAGATCTGTAAAATGTAGAATGGTAAAAAAAAAAATATATATATTCTGGGGTTATACTTGATTCCAGCCATAAGAACAAAATAAGTGCTCATTTTCACTTGAACAGGGATTCTGCAAGCATGGGTTAACAGCTTGTGATTATCTATATCACTGCAAAAAACATGTATCTTGTGAGTGTTTCTGAAGGAGTTTACCCTACAGCAAAACAAAATGTGATAATGTGTTTTGAAAGAGTGTGTACTCCTGTGTGCATATAAAAGGAACTTCATAAAGTCAGACATAAAAAGAAGAATCTCTTTTTGATTCCTATTAAATGACACCATAGCGAATGTCTGTGTCGAACAGCCCTTGAACGCTAGGGTTTTATTGATAGGAGAGAGAGCGCATGCCTTGATTTATGAGAGGAACTCACATAAACTATTTGTGTGAAAGTTCCCATTTTATCAGGATGCAACAGTACCATGGGGAGCCATTGGCTTTGAGTTGACGTGGATGGGGAGGGGGTCTGAATTCTGGTGCGCTTCTTCAGTAACAAGGGGAGGACAGCTGTGATTCTAGATTAAAGATTTTTCATTCCTATTCTGAAGCTTTTCCCTGTGGCACAGTGCGGCGCCTCTGCAGGCTCATTGTCCATCGCAAACGTCTATCCTTCTGGGAGATGTTGTGGGACCAGCTGCTGTACGGACATGAGTGTTGAGGAAAAGGGGGGGAAAACAGTCTGGCCATTTGTCCAAGAACTGCACCTCTGTCAAATCTCTTTTCACCTATATAAGCATCAGAACAAAATTAAGGTCAGAGTGTACCTAAAACAAAAAGAAGAAATATTAGCGCCTCTTTCCTCTGCACACTTTAATCAAGTATTTAAAAAGACCGATTGCTGTTGATTTATGCCAACTTTTAAAATGGCAGGTGAAATTTAATGCCGAGCCACATGTCAATCGATCGTTTTGCAGAGATTCTCAGGAGTAAAAAAAAAACACACTCTCAAAGTTGAAGCCTGCTTTTTAATTAATCTGCCAATTTCAGGAGATGACATATTTGACCTTTAATTTTACAATAATATATGACATATTATCGCTATTTTAATTACCTTTTGATCTATACAGCAAACAGTGAAACGTTTAATCAATAAGGGCTGTCAGGAATAATTCTGCAATGAATGCAGGGACCACAAGCTTAATGGATCTGAAGGTGTTGTTCATTGTCATCAGTGTCATGGCTATGATTCTCCATTATTTCAGGCTGTTCAGCATGCACAGAACTGTGGTCCCACATATCAGAGCTGTGAACTTAAGGAGCAGGAGGGGGTTGGCAAATGTTTGTGCGTGAGTCTGTATGGAGGTCCAGGCAGGATATTGATGGATGCAGGCCTGCGGGGTGACCATGTTCCCGGAGGATTCAGGATTCACTCACCTGTTGCCTTTTTAAATGGATTGCATGGGAACATTCTTGTCGATTAAAGAAGTAAAACAACATTGTTCGGTCAAATATATATATATATTTTTTTACATCTGACATGAAAATATGCCAAAAGTGGAGAAATATCTAATGCCTTCTCCATTTTAAGTTTTAAATGTAACTTTTTTTTATTACCTTCCATCCATACAGTTTCTAAACTGCTTGTCTTATATTTTTATATATATTTATTTTTTTATTTTTTTATTTAATTTATATTTAATTTTTTTATTTATATGTATTTTATTTTTTACTTATTTTATCTTTATATATTTATTTTATTAATTAATGAATTATTTATTTTATAATTTTTTTAATTTATTTGAATCATATACAGAAAAATAATTTTACCCATGAAATCATTTAACCACGAAAAAAATGTATCTCTTTTTTTTTCTCCCCACAGAACATTTTAAAACACAGGTTGATGGGCAACAACAATAAAGAGTGGAAGGTCCAATCTTTACTGTAAAGAAGCGGGTCGCGCAGAAAAAGGTTAGTCCGCGGTGCTCGTGTTTCTTAGTGGGGGGTGCAGATCGGTGGGCTGGTTTGTGACTGTATGTTTGCGTGGGCGCAGCGAGACATTTTGTCTAATATCTCTGGCTACAGATGTGTAGCTGAAGGGGGAAGGAAGGCATGAGAAGGCGAGTTTAAAGTTTTCCCAGAGCTTTGTTGGAGGCAACAACAGAAAGAAGCTCAGTCTAGACATGCAATTGTACACAAGAAAAAAGTAGCAAGAAATTACTGGATTATACATGCAGGAAAGAGTAAGCTCTCTGCTACTTTGTTGGGCTTAGCGTGCATGTCAATGTCAATGGCGCTTGAAAGATCCCCCTGAAGTGAGGCTGATAGTTAAAGATTTACGTCATACTGTTGACCGTAAATACCCACATTCCTCGGAGAGGTAGATTGACGAGGTGTGGCAGTCTGGTGCTTCCTGTGTAAATAAGGAACAGGTAAAAGAAAGACACTGCACACATTCAGCATGTTTTGTTTAAGGAGGCCACCGCAGAGATGCCTAAGAAAGTTCAGGAAGTGACATGCTAAAATCACTCCTTGTTTCAGCCTGTCATAATTAGATTTCGAATATTCATGCTGTGATTGTAATTCCTTATGGCTGTTGCCCTAACATTTGAAACTTGCGTTTGGAGAAATTGAAGCGAATTGGATTCTCTCTCTCTTTACAACTGTATTTTTTTTTTGTAAATCTCTTATTCACATGTCAGCGTCTAATTTACTGTTAGCTAGAGAGAATTTGACCTTTAAGACCAAGCTGGTATCTCAATTGATTAAAGTGTCAGCTTAATTACGATTGGAGTTGATCGGACGGCTCTGCTTTTCTGATGTTCTTCTCGCCCCAAAGTAAAGCATCAGAAAGCCTGAGGGCAAGCAGCCACACGTCTGTCTGACTGAGCCATTTACCTGGGGTGGAAACAGATACGTGGTCAGTCGCTCTCTCTCTCTCTCTCTCTCTCTCTCTCTCTCTCTCTCTCTCTCTCTCTGTAGGGCTGTTCTATTCACTGATGCACACAGTAAATTTCTTGTTCAGCGACCCATTCACAATAAATGTCGGTAGTTTTATTTTACATTGTAAAACCTTTGTCATGTTCTTTTTACTGGTGTATTCAGTATGAAATTCAGAACATGTGATTTATAAATGCTCACTGCTCTCCAGAGAACTTGCATTCAGAGAAAACCCAAATAAGTCAAACTAAATCGGGGGAGCTACATCCAAAACGGGAAGAAAATGGAAAATTACTGATATTAAGATCTGAAAAAAAATTGTGAAAATGCTTCTATTTAGCATTTTTCAAATAAACACTATCTTTCAAAAGTCTGGGGTCAGTGAGATTTAAAAATAATAAATGTATACTTTTATTCAGCAAGGATGTATTAAATTAAACATTTATACAAAATACTTCTATTTCATACAGTATAATTGCTGTTTTTTTAAATTATGGAATATAATTATGACAGGCTGAAACAAGGAATGAAATTATTTCCACAGAATATTAAGCAGCACAACTTGTTTTCAACATTCATAATAATAAGAAATGTTTCTTGAAACCAAATCAGCATATTAGAAAGATTTCTGAAGGATCATGTGACACTGAAGACTGATGGAATAATGATGCTGAAAATTCACCTTTGACATCACAGGAATAAATTACATTTTACAATATATACTTAAATAGAAAATGGTAATTCTAAATTGTAATAATATTTGTCCTATATTTTTTTGTGTGTGATATATTTTATATTTTTTTAATGAGTATTAAATAAATGCCGCCTTGGTGATGATAAGAGACTTATCATAAAACATAAAAAAATCTTACCAACCCAAAAGATTTTAAACAGTATGTTTTTTTCCCATTGCAAATGACACGATCAGCAGAACTCCAATTGAATATTTTACATGTATTTAATAATATTTTCAGGTTTATCTTAAACTCCATCAATGTTTTTCATTTTAGTCTCAGAATTTTGGACCCACTGCATACGTTTCAATTATGGACATTAAAAAATAATAATAATAATTATAAAGTATTTCATGAAGTGGTAAATTCTCTGACATTTTATCTCTGTGTCTTTCTTTCTGTCGCTTTCTCATTCTCTTTCAAATCTAAAGCAGCCTAACCAAAAACAGTTTGTTGTTTCAGCCTGGGCCTGATTTACAAAGGCAACAATCAACATGCATGCAACATTTTTAAACTCTCTTAACCTTAAGAACATAAGTGCAGTTTACCCAGGCTCTTGTCACACATTTCAGAAGGTCAGGCAGAAGGCAATGTTTTGAAAGGCACATTAAATATTAGTTTACCCTGAACAGTTATTTTTGTGACTTTATCAAGCACAGATGGCTCTTGTTGAGACCATGGATGGAGAAAGAGGAAAAGGAAGAAGACACTAAATTTATCACGCTACCTAAATCAAATGAAAGTCAGGGCAGTTGCCATCAAAAAGACATGTCAAAGAAAAACAGAGAGAGAGAGAGAGAGAGAGAGAGAGAGAGAGAGAGAGAGAGAGAGAGAGAGAGAGAGAGAGAGAGAGAGAGAGAGAGAGAGAGAGAGAGAGAGAGAGAGAGAGAGAGAGAGAGAGAGAGAGAGAGAGAGAGAGAGAGGAAAAGAGGCAATACACAGTAGCAGCCTGTTCTCAGTCTCAAATTATATGTAGGAAGAATTTGTCTAGTTAGATCTTTCGATTATTTTATTGATCTCATTAGGGTAATTGAAGGGCATAATTTCAAGCACTGTTGAATGCTGAATATTTAAAGTACGAGTGTGAGTTTTACACGAAACAAATATGATGTAAAAAGTCTACACTTCCATTCAAAAGTGGAAGTTTGGCTCAGTACGATATTTTATTCAGAAAATACTTTATTCAGCAAGGATGCAAAATGTTACAAAAATGTCAATTTTTTTAAAAATACATTTTTTTTTGCTGTTGTTTTCTTTCTGTTAATCAAGTAACCCTTGATTTTTTTTTTTATTCCACAACAATGAAAATAATAATAAATGTTTGTGAGCACCAAATCAGCATATTAGAATGATTTCTGAAGGATCATGTGACACTGAAGGCTGGAGTAACGATGCTGAAAATTCAGCTTTGCCATCACATGAATAAAATGTAAAAACAATTATATTATAATAGAAAACAGTTATTTTAAATTGTATTTCACATAGTTACTGTTTTGATGAAATAAATGCAGTCTTAGTAAGGATAAGATACTTCTTAAACAAACATTAAAAAAATCTTTCCGACCAAAAGCTTTTGAATGGTACTGTATATATTAGATTTATTGTATCATTTTATGTTCTTCATATTTATTTTTTAAATAATATATGTTTGTTTATAAATAGAGCACATGCATATAAAATACAACAGATCAGGGCATTTCGGCAGTAAATTGACTTTAGAAACACCTTGGCCGGTATTTTATTATTGTATTACTTTTCTCCTCATTGAACAATGTTCAAACACTTTTAAAAAAGACCGTATTCAATCATTGTTTTATTACAAATATTCCAGTTAGTAGATTTATGCCTCTCACTCAGAAACATGTTCAGATATATAAAAGACAGATCTCTTCAAAAGACTACGAGAAAGAAAGCTGTCTACGACCTTGTGATAAATCACCACACGACGCTTCAGCGTGGTGAAGATTGTTTCTGCCTCAACAGATGCTTATAATTGGCCACCCATTATTGAGAGGCTCAAGTTCAAACCTCATGTGAAGTCCTCTAGCCACATTTGTCTCAAAGCACAGACAGAGTCTGGTTTCTCGAATCTGCCTTCTACAAGGTGTGGTCAAGACAAGACAAACCGTGCTCCATTTATCAGTGGGTAGTCGGCAGCTGCATTGAGAAGCGTAGCGTTCCAGGGCCGCTCTGGGTTCTTTGTCAGGCATGTGCTGGTGGGATGAAGTGGCTACCAGAGCCCAGTGACCCAGTCCACATCAAAGAGGAAACACATCTGGTCTTGGGAGAAAGGGAGGAGAGGGTTTAAACAGGGTACACAATTACCAGCGCAGCAGGATGGATGATACTACAGGAAGGAGAAATATTGTGACACTTCCTGGAGTGTGTTGAAAAATTAGCGCTGTGCATAAATCACTTAATGTCATGAATGGGTTTTGAAAAAAAATAATATTTTGAAGCCTAAAAAATTTTGATTGAGATTTACTCGGTGTCAAGTAAATATTTAAAGAATGAATTGAGATCTTAATGTCACCATGAAATTAAAATGGAATATTTATTATGAATAATTTATTCGTGCACATCATTTTTTTATTTTGAATTTGTGTGCCCTCATAATCTTTAATCAAAATACCTTTTCCTTTCTCTTTAAACGACATCTCTGCTCTGATGATGCATTTACTGGCGCGAGGGCGGGAAAACCTCTCACTCGCATGAGATCGACCAACAGCAAACCACAACCATCCAATGCAGTTTTTTTTTTCTTTTTTTTTCTTGTTTGAGAAGCCGTTTCACTCAGGCTCAAAAGAACTTACGCAACTTCCGTTCCATGCCAACTTTAAGGAATAGTACATATAGTGCCTGTCAGTGAAACTGGCCATTATGATATTGTGTTGCAAATGTACTCAATACCGTACATTACTGCAATTAATGCTATCCTACTGCAATTAATACTGTCATTTCATAGGATAGCAAAGACAATAATGTCATTTTGTGTTAGAAATTTAAACACACGAGTGTTTTTATACCAAATCAAGTGTTTGTCACTTGAAGAAGATTGAGAGATGCAGCGTGTGTGTATGTGTGTGTGTGTCTGACCTCTGTCACTCTGGCTGTGCAGTATAGCTGGAGATTGCTAGCAGCATTAAGGTTAAAGGTCACACCTCTGTGGGAATACTCTCCTTAAAAGGTTATCTGGCCCTCAATTGGGCCCTCTGATGTGATCTCGCCCTGTAATTGTGTATGATTGAAATAATATATGAAATCAAACACAGGCTGAGCCAGCGCTTTTCCCACCCTTCTCTTTTTGATAAGAAAAACAAACTTGCACAGTGTCACACACCTTTACCTTCACAAAGATAAATAGTTAAAATAAACAATCAAAATAAGTGACAGGAGTGAATATCATTTCTTTTCATGAACAAAGAGAACTAAAAGCACTTTTCACTATTGTAGGTGTCAATTTCTTTTTGAGTGGCTAGGCAAGACATGAAAAAAATGCAACTGAAATTGAAAGCTAATCACTCTGACTTAAAAAAAAAAAGTGCCTTTGACATTTTTTACTCCTGTTGTCTTACCAGGAAAAAACATCATGAGGTACCTCTCTCTCTCTGTGTGTATGCGTGTGCGTGTGAGTGTGTGTGTGTGCACGTGCGTGCGTGCCTGCGTGTGTGTGTGTGTGTGTGTGTGTGTGTGTGTGCGTGCGTGCGTGCGTGCGTGCATGTGTGTGTGTGTGTGTGTGTGTGTGTGTGATCATTTTTATTTTAAAGCAAACCATCTGCAGAAGGCGAGACTCATCTGGACTCTGGACTAAATGTAGATCTGTGAAAGGGTGATTTAAAAACAATTGCTGTAGTTTTTTTTTCCCTACAGTAATCATCATTAATCAACTTTATTATACATTTTATTTCCTGCCCTAAAATTAAAACAAAAACAATAGCAAAGTTCTCTGTATATCCATATTGAAATCCATTCACCAAAAGTGTAATCTGAAACAAAAATAGTAGGCTATCTTCTTCATGCCTAGCCAAGCATTTAAAGACCCTTAATTGGGTACACACTCTCAAATCCCTTGTGTTTAAAACAAAAGAGCGGTCATTTCTTGAATCTCTATCTCTCTCTCTCTCTCTCTCTCTCTCTCCAGTCCTCTGATTGTTGGTGATTACCGATATAGCACCCGGTAGCGCATGATAAGCACATTTATATCGCCCTTCTTTTCCGTAGTGTTGGACTAGAGCTCGTCTAAATCCGGTGGAAGCTTAATGTTTATCCGACGTGAAAATAATTACTCAAAAGTGTTTCTCTTAATCCAAATAATGAGGGGCCCAGAGTGGGGCTCAGTGTCATTGTAAATCAGGACAGGGCAATTGACTCCTCACTCCTTGTAAGTTTCAGGTGAGGATGGGGGCGGATAAAGGTTAGCTTAGGTCTAATCCAGCCACGCTGCAGCCCTTAATCTGTTATGATACAAGGATGATCACTTAAAAAGGGAGGGCTGCTGGAGAAGGCCGTTTGACTGGGACCAGTCTTAAAGCATGCTTAGTGGCCCGCTGTCTCCACAGTTGCCAGAAAAGCTCTTTTGTGTGTGTAAGACTATGGAGAGGCGGGAAGAATTGGATGAAAACATCTCAATATCGGTACACTGCACGCTAATTGTTTGAGGAGCTACGAGAGAGATAGAGAGAGACGTACAGTACTTATTTTGTGGTGTGGCAAAGCTGCGTGGAATCTGGAGATCATGTGCCTATACAGTGGCCATGGGGGTGTGATTTCGACGGGGCACATGGGGAAGGATCATGTATTGTAGAGTGCTGAGTGCCATTATGGTCCACATGGAAAACAGCTCCACTTGTTAGAGAGTGAGAAAGGCAGAGCGAGAAAGAGTTAGAGCGAGGGTGAGAGAGAGATGGAGGATTCAATATCCTATCCCAGGGCTCCTGTGTCATTGCAGGGGGATTAGGCTGCAGAAATCTGCATGGCTTTGCTGTGAGAGCTCAGGGATGGAGCGGAGTTGGCCGGCCTCCAGTGTGACGGCCATCTTTCCAAGGTCTCAAAAAGAGAAGGTTCTGAGCTCTTTGTTCGCTTTCTGTCATCTGACTGATTTGCACGAGACTGAGCTGTTTTTTCAGTCATTCCTTTTGTATTGAAACATGCCAAAATGATGCTACAGTCATCTTTACATAGTGCATCCTTGAAACATTTCTTCAGTTTAGATGACCATTTCAATGCATGGCTGACATGCTTGATCTCTGTCTGCTAGTAAAGTTTTAAATTCGCTCTAAGGTAAATAACAATCACCTCTTTGACCAGATATTAGCGCTTTTTAGAAATCCATTTTCAGGGCACAGCTCCATGTGTTTAGTACTCCCTTGTAATTTGGCTGGTACCAACAACGGTTCACCAGCAATTATCTGCATATTTACTAGGTTGCTTTATATGGAAATAACATGATGAAATCAATCCACGCATATGTTTATTGACCATTTTGTACTGCCACATTGATCGGCGTGAATGTGACCCGATAGCTTGCATCTTCATTATGCCATTTGAGAGAGGTTATTAGAATGGTGTTTAAACGAGCCTTAGTCTGCTGTGTGACTGGATGAAATGTGGTTATGATGAGTTGCTTCTGGGAGCATGAAAGAGAGAGCTTCTGGTATATGTGATTTAGGTTAAACTCTATAAAGCATTATGCATATAATGTATTATTTGATTTAATGAATGTATACATCTTTTTATGAACCATAAATAGCCTATACTGTAAATGATAATCTTAATTTGCAAATAATGTTTGTAAATGTCTAATCCGTGTCTGACTTCTCTCTGTGGTATACAATGTGGTTATCAAAGATAACTAAACTGATATTAATAAAGTGAAATGTTATTTAGAAATGGGAAATATATCAAATATTTTCATTTTACTCGACATTAATATAGAAAATATTGAAACTGAAAATTGACATGTTCGACCGTTTGCCGGTTTTTGATCTTCATTTTTTTTATCGTGTATTGTTGTGTGATGTAAGAATTAGTTTGTTACTTTACTTTACTTTACTTTAAATTGATTAGTTGATTGCTAAGTAACAAGTCTTGAGGTCTATGTGTGCATTTTTTGTCTTATTAGTATTCATGTGATATTGTCAATAGTTTTATGCAACACATACTTTGACATGTGCAGTATATAATATAGACATAATAATAAGTTATGTGTACTAAAATATACTAAATAGGTAATTACTACAATTCCAAATGATCATTTAATACTAATTATAAGCATGGTGGTTCTTTCAAAATTGTAGAATTGATTGTATATCATCTACATATTTTTGTATTCATATGATCCATTTGCTTGTGCTCATTTTGATTGTATTAAATTACTCAATTCTAAAAATTATTATATTTAATCAACATTTTTTATAAATTTTTTATTGCATATAGAAATATGGAACATTTATACTTTTTCTCTATTGGTAAATTATTATATTTTTTGTCAACATGGAAAACAAATTCCCAAACCTTGAAGTTACTTGTTTATAGGTTTAGAAATTTTCTCTTTAAGCAGGGGAATTTGATAATTCTCTTAACATATGTCCAAATATATCTTGCTAGGCAACGTTTGATCCAGCTTTGATGTGATGTGATCTTACACCTGATAGCCTTGATGGAGTCTCATTATATTCACTCGGATTCCCTTGCCGAGGCTCAGAGTTGTGACTGAAGGAGGGGTGCTCGCAGGAGAGGGCATGTGCAATCTCTTTTGTCTGGATATAAAAGAATAAATATCCTGCTAAACCCAGAGTGCTTGCCAGGCCAGCTAAATCTTGCGCTCAGTATTCACTGCTGTGTTTCGCTTCTCTCTCTCTCCCGCTTTCTCTCCCCGTCTCTCTGTCCCTCTAATTCCCTCTCATTTCTAAGCAGGAGAGGGAGATGAATTGACTGGCGTTTGATGTGTTGATTGGCAGAAGGAGAAGGAGATGTGCTGAAGGACAGCTGTATGTGAGTTTGTCTCAGGGGACTGCGGCTTGATCGCTAAATGAAGACCTCAAGTGCTTTCTTGTTAGCCACCGTGGATCCACCTTCCAAATAAAGCACAATTAGTTCAAGCACAAATAATGAAGCGGGATCTCTGTGTGTGCTCAGTATGAAGCCACAAAGCAGTGGTCTCGGGACGCTGTGGGGTATCGGGGTCTAGCGCCCGAGGGCAGAGAGTGGTGCTGGTCCTATCAGCATCTCTTTGCTGTCTGTCTTCTTCACTCTTCATTTCTCCCTAGTGTGAGAGCTTTGTACTCCCACAAAGAAGCTCACTTGAAATCATGGACGGAGAAAATGCAAGACAGGGAGAGTAAGAAAAAAGGTAAAGGAGAGAGAATCACGATGAGAAGTTGAGCATAAGTGATCCCCTTTGTATTGCTGGCACACCTGGGAACATCTGATTGCATTGAGCTCTAAAGAAATACTGAAAGTTCAATACAAGTTGAGCTCAAATTGACAGCATCTGTGGCATAATGTTTATTGTCTGAAAATAATGGACTTGTCCTTTGTTTAATTAAATAAATAATAAAAGTAAACTTTACAATAGAAGTGAATGGGGTTAGTATTTACTGGACTGAAAAGTAGAAATGTGTTACAATTTTATAAAAGCATTTACATAACATTTTCTTTAACTTCATATTCACTGTAAAAAACGATATGATCAATAAGTTATAACAATATTTTTACATTGCTTTTTAAAGACAGTTTAATGTAATTTAAGTTGAAATAACTTAAACATCCAACTTGATTGTACTTAAAAATTGTAGGCAGCAACTTTTTTTTACAGTGTTGTGCAGTGAGCTGTAAAGTTGTTCTCTTTTTTTACGATCATTTTAAGTTGTTTTGCAGTTGTAAATTAGATATAACTTAGAATAAGTTAGCACAGTAAGCAATTTGTGTGTGTGTGTGTGTGTGTGTGTGTGTGTGTGTGTGTGTGTGTGTGTGTGTGTGTGTGTGTGTGTGTGTGTGTGTGTGAGTGTGTGTGTGTGTGTGTGTGTGCATGTGTGCGTGTGTGTGTGTGTGTGTGTGTTTGGCATTGTGCCACAATTGCTGTTGATTGATCTTAACTTGTATTGAACCTAGAATATTCCTTCGGTCAGCACGGTTTTGCTGAGAAGCCGTCACGAGCAAATAATCAATCTTCACATATAGTATAATATCTGTTGTAGTTATCAGTTGTTGTTTTTTTATGAGAAATTCAAAATGAAATATTATAATAAAATCAGCATTTAAAATGATGATGATAAAAGGTTTTTAAATGATCAGCTTATGATTTCTTTATCCATTTTAGGGCCAATTGAAATTCAGCACAGCAGCTGAGCTCAACGGTGGCCTTACGCTCCCAGACTCACAAGACCAAACATGTCAGATCATCCCAAAATCTAGAAAATGCTTGTTTGCTCTGGCAAGGCTAAAAGCGTTGGCATGTCCACTCTCCCTTCTGCTGGTCTAATGCAGCATGGGTAATGCTGTCAGAGCAATGCATCGTGGGGACGTTTGTGCCACTGCATGATGAAGCGTTCTATTTATATTAAAATGAGAGGCTTCTCCTGAGGGAGACATTGAGGGGAATGGAACAACAAACACCCAGCTTTAGTGTGTGTGTGTGTGTATGTGTGTGTGTGTGTGTGTGTGTGTGTGTGTGTGTAAAAGAGAAAGAGAGCACCCAAGAGAAGGACAGTGACAGCAAAAATGGCAACCCTTCATCCAGAGTGGCCCTTTGGACCCTGGGAAGAGTTATAATGTGGTCGCAAGGCATTGTTGCAAGGATTTTTTATTTCTAGTGTTGCTGCGTTTGTTTTTTGTGGCATATAGTCATAAACCACGCACTGTAATAAAAGGAAAGCCTTAAATCTAGCTTGAGTGACCAGTGGGATATGGGATGCGGGTGGTCACACAGGTTTTTTACCATGTTAATGCGCAAGCCAAAAGCCTTCAAGGCTTGCCATGGTGATGGATGAGTTGCAATTCAGTTGAAAAGCTCCTAGTACATTGGTTTAAAATGTTGATCTTTTACTGTAGCTCTCTCCAGTCACATTGCAGTTAGATCGCATTGCAGCATAGAGATAAACATTCTTACCACCTGTAATCCATTTGTATTCAATTTATTTCTATATAATCTATTTTGGTGTTTTCACTGCGCCAAAGATGTGGTGGTACTGTAGGTTTAGATGCTTACAGTGCTCAAACTGGTGACTGACAGTTTGAACTATATCTCATTATGGTGTAATCCCCTCCAGAAAGGCCATTCCTGACTTCATCAATACAAAATAGGCCTGTGAAAATAACACGCCACGAAGTCTCGCTGTGCAGCACTAACAGCAATGAAAAGCAAGTCCGTCCAGTGCGTGTGTAATGATTCTGCTATTACAAACAGTGAAGGTTTCTCTTTTTTCTTTCTCAAACGGCCAGAGAATGGCCTGCACCAGGCTAGTTAATTAAACTCAAGGGTGAAGCATTATTTGTGGGAAAAAATCCAATTATTTCTCCTTTCTACCGAGAGAGAGAAAGTGAGGGAGGGAGAGAATGAGAGAGTCAGGATGTCACTTGGAGATGAGATGGCCACTTCACTTCTCTTAAGATCTTCATTGTTCATCTGCATGGGCCATTCATTACATTGAATTATTTTCCTCATTTGCAAGTCAGGATGTCATGGAGAATTTTTATTTTTTTGGATTATTGGAGATACTCTTTATGCAATATTCCAAAATGATTTCTTATTTATTCATTAATTTTCCCTTTGCCTTAATCTCTTATTCTCTCAAAGTAAGTAATAACCCATGATAAAAAGTCAAACATCCTTGTTTATTCCGTGACTTCAAAGACAGAGGGCATTACAGTCAGACAAAGGGCTAATTAAGTCTGAAAACCTTAATTATAACTTCATGGTTTTATTTACGGAAACGTTAATTGGTGAGATTGTGTCAGAGCATAAACCCGTATTCCAGCACTGCAATTAAAAGCCTTAGTTCAGGGCCGGCAGCTCCCACATTATGGCTTCAAAGGCAGAGAAATCAAAGTATCTTAGATCCGCAGGTGTGGTGTTCATCTCACAAGAATTTGGTATATTGTTTTAAATAATAACACAGCTGTGGTCAATAACAATGATAAAACTGGACATTCAGCGAGCAGTTTGCTGGCATCAAATAGCATCAGATTTGTTTATTTATTCACCTGTCATGCATTATTGCAATAGTTCTAATTAATGTGTGTGTTTGTAAGTGTGTGGAGGGAGCATATTGGGTGAGATGTAATTTCACTCTTTCATCCGTCCGCAGGGACTAGCAGGGCCCCTAATCTGGCCCCGTGAGCCCTCGCCCTGGGTTGAACTTTAGCCCTGAGAGGGTCAGCCACTGGCCCACTGGGAGACTGCCTCCACCGGCTGGCTTAATCCCAGCCAGTCGATAGACGTGGGGTACCGGGGCACGGATGGAACCCTCCACACACACACACAACACAACACACGCACACACACAACACAACACACGCACACACACACACACACACACACACACACACACACACACACACACACACACACACACACACACACACACACACACACACACACACACACACACACACACACACACACACACCAACAAATGCACTTATATATACACACATGCTCAAACATGTAAACGGTTAATTTCAATATGTGATAAGTGGTGTTGTCAACAAGCAGGTGCGAAAGTTCATTCACATTCACACAATTTTCAAATGCACATCCACATAGATGCATATCTAAGGGCATTTAATTTCAAGAGAAAAGTACCAGCAAACCTAATGTAATCACACACTCACTGCATGGTATATTTATGCATATGATTTGAGCCTTTACCTCAGGGCACAATGTGCTGGATTGATGTGGTAATGTTTTAAAGGGCTGCCAAGTGAGTGGAACATCACTTTAGCAGTGGGTCAATGGAAGAACGGATTTTCTTATTTAGATTTGACTGGATAGGATTGATCTTGTTCCGTTCACTACATGGTTTCATAATTTTTGAAACACTACTCAATCTGAAATTTGTTAATAGTTAACATTGCATTATGTAATAGTTCAGTAACAGAAATTGACATGTAAGACCACACTTTGTTGGGTTTTGACTGACAGGCACCAGGTAGATTGCTTTAGCTCCCAGCCTCCATGACAATGAGATGGGTGAGTGGGGTAGAGATATTGGTGGCAACTCCCTAAATTACAGTACTTAGAAGGAGATAGGAAGTGAAGGGGGGTGAGAATGAGTTTTTCAATGAGCTTGACTCTCTGGGGAAAGGATCGGTCAGTAGACGATTGAGATTAGGGTCAGGGTGGGCATGTCATCAGAGGGACTGGGCAAATTTATTGTAGGGCTGGGGTTAAACATATGGTTGTGTGCTTCTCAGCCCCAATGTTATAGTTACAGTTCAGGTAGAAATGCCACTGGTTTTTGGTCTGTATATGAGATTATAACAGATAGGGTGTGTTAGAGGAAATGATTGTATTTATTTGTAATAATTTATTAATTGTATGTTAAATTATTATATTTCCAATATTTTAGATATTTGTAGTTGTATATTATATTTCTAATGGTATTTATAATTGTTTATGTGTTTAAATGTTTTTAAATTAGTGTGTTACTTTATTATAGTATAGTATATTATAGTATAGTATATTATAGTATAGTATAGTATAGTATAGTATAGTATAGTATAGTATAGTAGTAATAATGAATCATTGTCTATGTTGCTTATTTTTGAATGCAGTGAGCTTGACCGCCTCACATCGCAAAAAAACGTAAATATATTGGTGTCAGAACTTTAAAGTCTACAGAAACCTTATGGAATATGGATTGTAAAAATTTCATTTCCCCCAAAAATGTTTGAGACTTTTCCACAGTAAAAAGAGTCCACAATCCTTCTTTGCATGTATAGCCATCCTCTTGTTCCTTACACTGATCATGTTTTGAAAAATGTTGGTTTGACCATTTCAGTCATAAGCCATTTGGGTTATTTACGGAGACATGAAGGTTCAAGCTCATCATTAATCTGTACACTGTCTCATTCCATCAGTCTGCTTACATTTTGATATAGACCTGCCCAAAGGATTAACTCAAGATGTCAGCCGTAATCAACTCTACGCCTAAGGTGTAATATTCTAATGTAGGTATTAAACAGGGACATGCAGGCTTTCGGGGGTTAATTACATCTCATCTGGAAGAGTGACAGTCACAGAGTTTGACAGATAGATAAACAGATAGATTGATAAATAGATAACTTTGACCCCGGGGCTCCTTGTGACTTTCACTTACACACTGAAATGGCTCTACCTAAACTGTTTATTAACAAGCAAAGGGAGAGTAGGAGAAAAAAAAATTATCAGAAAAATAAATTAACGTTGGCTTGCAGCCCATCTCTCTCCAATCAAATGGCCAAAGATTACCCCATATAATTATACTAAAGGGCAATTGGTTGATATGAGTGCAGGTCGGAGGTCGTGGCCGGCATAAGTGATTCCCCGGTAGACTGTAATGTGGTCTGTTCGTCTCTGG
Organism: Siphateles boraxobius; assembly: GCF_051911475.1. NCBI lineage: Eukaryota > Metazoa > Chordata > Actinopteri > Cypriniformes > Leuciscidae > Siphateles > Siphateles boraxobius. The sequence goes on from NW_027508919.1 coordinate 15,842,656, forward strand.
GTCTGACCCTATTCCACTGCCTGATTGCCGCCTGTCACCTTCTCTTCAACTCATGTAAATTGTGTCTGCTACTCTAGCACTTGTACGGAAAAAAGGGTGGGGGGACTGGGTGTTTGTGTGTGCAGAAGGGGTTTTCTCTGTCCGGCCAAACTGTGGACGCTCTGCTTGTATCGAAACCCATGTGTCTGTAATGGTTTCTGGGTGGCAATTTGAGCGACGACGTTTTGGACTCATCCTCCTTAATAGGTTGTCCTCCTCCGGCTAAAATTGAATAGCCCCGACATGGCCCAAGGCGGGCGATAAAAATTCAATAATTCGGCTGGGGTCAGAGTCCTGTCATTTTTTGGGGATGGGGGTGAGTAATTATGCTGCACTAACATGGCGAAGGGGGTGAGGGGTTATTGGATTGAGGAGGAGGTGCACCTGAACTTTGATAGAACTGTAACCTTCACAAGTTCTCCAAGTTTCAGGCCACATGAATAACTCTCTGCAACAACCCACACAATCATAAATGCACTGTATCTGGCAAGGGAGATATGGCCAAGTTATTTTTAAATGTGCCAATTTTAAATGTTATGATCCTTAGGTTATTAAAGCCTGAAATGCTTTATGAGTGGAAAAACATGAAGGCAAAGATTCTCTGCTTGTGTTCATGCCCATAACGTATATTTTCACTGATCCCAATATATGTCACAAATCAACAAGCATAATTCTCCATAAAATGTCACAAAAGCAGTTCTGATGGAAAATTGAAAACGTTAGAATATGAGCCTCCCTCCTCTGAGGGCGAGTTGAATGGAGGGAGTCACATGTCTTTTGTCCTGTCAGTTTTATATGGCATTATTATTCTCAGGGTTGTAAATTCCAGGCATGTTAAGATCTCAGACAACAACAATATAAAATTCAATCAATGAGGTGCTCTTTGTGTCTGCCCCTGCAGATGTTTTGCTGCCTGTGCGAGTTCTTAAATCACAGGCAGGAGGATTCTGCATAATTGCATGGTGGTGCAGATCTGATGTGTGCCGTCTGCGTTCTGGCCTGGGCGTTATTGAGCTAATGTGAATTGCTGTTTAAAGCGGCCTCATAAAATAAGGCCGTTGACACAGGGTCAGTTCGGAGCTGCGTGTTTTGTCGCACGTTATATTACAGAATTAATATTGATATGTGCTATTGAATTTAATTTATATTTATGTGTAACATTGACAATAAGATGTGAATTGTTACCACGTTTTTTCTGCCCACCTCTGGCATAAAAGTGCTCTGCCTTATAGTATATTTTTATGTATAGGTTTATATACGCAGGCAAGATTTTGTCTTGCTACTCATTTTCCTTGAGATAATGCACAACACATTTTTTAGTATATGCATTGTCAAACACATTCTGTCTAAATATTTATTGCAGTTCTATTTTACGTATCCTATGCTATCCTATTACGTAGGACTGCTAAAATGAAAGTATTTTTTAATGAAAAGTTATCTATAGATTTCCCAAGATGGAAGCCCAGCTACTTACTGTAGGTTGCTTTTTAAAGCACATTCAATGTACACAATATTCAAGCAGACTGCCTTTTAGCTCTGCTGATGAGATTTACAATAAGTAGGCTATAAGCGTTTTATAAAATCAGCTTTTAAAACTTTAGCAAGTTAAAAATATGCACTGATTTAGTACCAAGAAGTCAATATTTCAATGTTGTGCTTCAATACGTTAGTGGATTCATTTTATTAAACACACATTATGCATGCTGCATAAGTCAGAATGTGTAATTGCTGATGAGATAATGATTGAGCGTTATCTGATGGCCTCGTCATTAGGATGCTAATGAGAGACTGGTCTATTCTGCCCAGCCCCATCTTCCCTCTGTGGCTTAATGAGAATGACATGGCCCACCTGAGACGGATCATCCTCCAGTTAATATTTCCAATCTGTTAATCAATGAGCTGATCGATGGATGGCAGGGTGAGGGGAGACTGGCCGGGTCACCCCAAACTGTCAGCATGGTGCCCCGGCGGGATTATGGGGCCACACTGGCTCTCTGGATCAGATGGCAGTTTTTAAAGTGTTGGATTTTTACATGCTTGTTATTTTAAAACATTACTGAGTGATCTGCTGGCTATATGTTATTCTGAAAAAAAGTTATTTTCATATTTTATACAAACAATTGATGGCAACAATTGATGTGGAATGATTATTATTTTATATATTTTCTGAAATAATTTTTTTTTAAAAATCAGAGAGAGCCACACCAAGTGCTGTTCATTGGCCACAATGCTGACTGGTGTCTTGCAAAAAAAAAAAAAAAAAAAAAAGATCAAAGTTCAAAGGGGAAGAAAAATCATATTAACAGTGTAATAAGAAAAGATTTGGCTGGTATGCTGCAGGTTGTGGAGCAGTAGCTGAAGGGAGGTCTTTATTTTGACATCAAGCTGCACAAGCAGCCCCCTTAAAAAGCTTATTATGTTCTCTGGTTGTGGCAGTGCCGGCCCATTCCCAGCCTCGAAGTAGGAAAGCTCAGGACCAAGCTGTAGCACATTAGAGCCAATAAATGTGCGTTGGCACTACTCAATTTAAAGTAAAGCCCTCTCTTGCCTGGCCGGTCTGCCTCATTCCTAATAGGGTATTCCACAAACGCAGCTCATCAATTGCAGGATATCTCGTGTATGGCTACTTTTTCCTTTTTTTGTTGCTTTTTTCTTGTGTGTGCATGTGTGAGAGGACAGACATAGTTTTTTTTTTTAAGTTTTGTGATTTCGTAGATGTTTCTCTTAGATTAGACGGGGGTAAAAAGTGTGAAAGCTATTGATGTTACCGAGAGGACAGGATGTTTTATTATTATTATTATTATTTTGTTTATTGTGTTTATATCACACCAATCTGCAGGGGTTTCAGGTTTATTTTTTAAATTATTTAAAACATTGACATTTGTATTACTGCATTGATAAATGTTCTTTGATTTCTGCAGAGAGGCTAATATCAACCTACAAGATTAACTTAAGCCTCTAAAGTTCACAGAGATTTTCTTGTGTGTGTGTGTGTGTGTGTGTGTGTGTGTGTGTGTGTGTGTGTGTGTGTGTGTGTGTGTGTGTGTGTGTGTGTGTGTGTGTGTGTGTGTGTGTGTTCTGTAATAATTCAGTTTTTCCAATCAACTAAAGTCATTTATGTGTATAGACTAAAGCGCTATCTAATAATCATTTGTTATAAATTGGCTATAATTTATAATATTTAAATTGTTTAAATGTATTTCACTACAATATACACATGGTATTGTAATTATGTCATGAAATATATTTAATACTCATATAATAGTAAATGAAAAAAATATGTAATGTTATAATAATTCTGTGTGAATAATAATTTTAACTCTTTATAATCTTTTATAAACATTTTAAAACTGCAGTTCTATTTTAGTTTTTAAGTGTATATGATTTATATATTATAATGTTAATATGTATTTTGATATCATTATGATGTTAAAGGGTTAGTTCACCCAAAAATGAAAGTTCTGTCATCATTTACTCACCTTCATGTTGTTCCAAACCCGTAAGACTTTCGTTCATCTTCAGAACACAAATGAAGATATTTTTATTAAAAACTTAAAAAAGTTCATGAAGAGATCATAAAACTAATCCATATGATTTGAGCGGCTTAGTCTAAAATTTCTGATGAGACTCGATCGCTTTATATGATGAACAGATTTGATTTAGGCTTTTATTCACATCAGTTATAGTAATCTGAAGCTCAAGCATGCTTGCTTGATGTGCAAGAACCAATGAGGTTCTTTCTCTTGTTACGCAGCACGTTTGAGCTTCTGCAAGAACCAATGAGGTTCTTTCTCGTTACGCAGCATGTTTGAGCTTCAGCAAGAACCAATGAGGTTCTTTCTCTTGTTACGCAGCATGTTTGAACTTCTGCAAGAACCAATGAGGTTCTTTCTCTTGTTACGCGTGTCATGCAGTTATGGTTGATTTTCTGTTTGTGTTCACTAATCAATGTTTATATGTGAATAAAAATAAAATCTGTTTATCATATAAAATGATCGAGTCTCAGAAAATTTTGACTAAACTGCTCTATTCATATGGATTAGTTTTACGATCTCTTTATGAACTATTTAGATTGGAATCCAATTCTAACACTTCCAATAATTAGAAAAAGATCACATGAAGAGTGTCAATAGCTTTTTGTACTGTGGTATCATTAAGTGCTAGTGGGATCTGTATCAGAAACTAATAAAGAGCACAACAAGCATTCTCAATGACTGATGGCCCATTGATTGCCTGTGCAGTTTCTCCCTGATGGTCACTTGTTCAAGAGTTGTCTTTTCATCTTTCTTTTCCTCTGAGAGGGTGAGGATGAGGGGGCAGTGCGAATGTCAGAAAAAGAGACGGCGAGGAGAAACAGACATACATGAAGAGACATACACCCTTTAGTTGTGCAAGTGACTGGCCGCCTAAATTGATTGTGACTTTTCACCCTGTTTTTTTTCCCGTTGCTCACTGACTCATTTAAATTCTCTGTTTGGCCCCAGATGATTCAGTGGCTGATTAATAAGTCAAGTCTCTGCTGCACCACACCAGCTTTATTGCTTCAGCCTTTGATATGCAGGCATGTCCAAAAGAGCCCAGATTTCAAAGATGGCCCAACTGTCGGCATACATATTCACAATGATCTAGGCCAAAATTAAGCTCTTTTATGCACAGAGTAACCCACTAATTGGACTGTCCTTGAGAATCTGCCATATTGATTACTATTCACCCACATTACTGTACATCTGCTAACCTTCTTAGATAGTTATCTCTTATTCTTGCTAGAAGTATTCATGCTGTAATGCTATGAATTACTATCACATCAGTTGGTTCTCTTTATATTAATAGTAATTGTAGCGTGCTATGCATGTTGTAAAAATGTTCAATGTTTATTCTTGTCAAGTCAGCTTTATTTATATAGTGCTTTTTACAATACAGATTGTTTCAAAGCAACTTTACAGAGATAACAGGAACATCATGCAACAATGTTTGTTTCCAGAAGAAAATAGCATTTCCCTTTCAAGGGAACTTCGAGCTGCGTCAAACGCTGCGGGAACGCCCCTGCGTTGTGCGTCATGAAGCACGTATGGAATCAGCCCAATGGAGAGATGAAACGTCATAGGCGGGTGACGTCATCGACCAGGAAACTATAAAGCACCCCAAAAACACAAGCGCATTAGCTTCTGTGCTTTCAGTCGCGCTACATGTGAATCTGTCCCTGTGTGATATTGTCTGTCTTACATACCCTGCACCACACAAACAATTTATCCCTATATATATATATATTGAGAGATTATGGCGGACGAACAGCAGTTTAGAAAGTGTGTTCCTCCCTGCTCGCGTTATTTAACGAGCGGGGATACACATGATCTTTGTGTTGTTTGTTTGGGAGTTCAGCATGCCCAGTTTGCTCTCGAGGGAGCAGACTGTGAGCATTGCGAGCGTTTGCCGTTAAGGACGCTCCGCTCCCGCCGATCGCTCTTTGAGGAGAGCGGTTCGGTGCGCGCTCCCCGCGGTTCGGGTCCCGCTTCTGCCGAGGCAGAGCGGCGGCGCTTATCGTGGGGATCGCAGATGGATCTCACAGCGGGGTTTGAGACGGGCTCTGCCTTATCTCTCCCTTCACCTGTGAGATCCAGTGCCTCAGTCCCGGGTTCGGAAGCACGCGCTGCGGTTTCTTCCGCTCGGGCTGAGGCACCAATGCTGCAGCTATCCAGTTCTGAGGAACTTGATGTTGTTAGTGTTGAGGGAGATGTGGAGGATTCGCCACCCCACACTCCTGAGAGTGATGAGCTTATGGAGGTGTTAACAAGAGCTGTTGGAAAACTTAATATTGAATGGCCAGTGACTAGACAGGAGTCTGTTTCTAAATCAAAGTTGGATGAGAGATTTTTGCCGTCACGTGTGCAGCCTCCACGCCGGTGCCTGCCGTTTTTCCATGATCTCCACACCGAGGTGTCGAAATCATGGAGAAAACCGGTGTCATATAGAGTGTTTAGTCCCCAGACTTCAACATACGCTAATATTATGGGAGCCAAGGCTCATGGTTATGGTGCTTTGCCTCGTGTGGAAGAGACGCTTGCGAGCCATCTCTCCCCCGAAGCAGCATCATCTTTTAAGGCACCGGCATTACCCACCAAGCCTTTAAGAAACACTTCGGCTTTGGTGGGTAAAGCATATTCGGCAACAGGTCAGGCTGTGTCATGTCTGCATACTATGCCAATCTTGCAGGCATACCAGGCTGATCTGCTAAGGGACATGAGTGAGAGTGAGGAGGTCAGTACTGACGTAGTTCGCGAACTGCGTCAGGCTGCTGATTTATCCCTGCGTGCCACCAGAGAATCGGCCAAATTAATGGGTCGTTCTATGGCAGCTCTGGTGGCCGCAGAAAGACATTTGTGGTTAAATCAGACTAATATTAAAGAGAGAGAAAAAGCTTTTCTTTTAGATGCTCCTCTTTCTCCCATGGGGTTGTTTGGTGATGCTGTGAATTCAGTTATCGATAAATTCCAAGAAGAAAAGAAACAAACTGCAGCTTTTAAAAAGTTTCTTCCCCTTAAAGTTCATGTCCCTGGGGCTGCTGGGCGGGAGCAGCCCCGGCCGTCTTCGAGCTCATCACATAGAGCGCAGCAGAGGCAGAGTGTCGCGTCTCGTGCTCCCCCTGCTGGACAGTGGGCTCAGCCGCGACACTCTCAGCCGAAGCCTTCTCCCAGTAGAACTGATCTGAGGACAGTTATATTGGCTAAGAAGGCTTCGGCTAAGAAGAAGTCCTGACGCCAAGCCGTTCAGGATGCTGAGGGTGGTCCCCACCGAGGCGGAAAGGTGTTCACCTCTTTTTACGGTGCCCATTCCTCCTCGGTGCCCTCAGGGGCTCGTTCTGCCAACCCCGCCTTTATGCCGGGGCACAGACGATCCCAGCGAGCGCTTTCCCGAGGGACGGCCGCTCCCTCTGAGGAGGGTCTCAGAGCGGTCAGACCAGTTGTTCCCTGCCGGTGCGCCGTTACAGGGCGCTGCGTCTGCTGCTCAAGTTACACCAGAGGCCAGTCTCGAGAGGCTGGTACCCTTAGTAGAATTTCTGGCAGAGTGGAAAAGCCTTCCAAAAATATCTCATTGGGTCCTGCAGACAGTAGAAAAGGGTTATGCTATCCAGTTCAGGTGTCGTCCACCAAAATTCAGAGGGGTTCTGCACACAGTGGTGGGCCCCGAGCAGGCTCTGGTATTGGAACAAGAGGTGAAAACGCTCCTTCAAAAAGAGGCTATAGAACGGGTTCCTCCTCCCAGTTTGGAGTCAGGTTATTACAGCCGATATTTCATCGTTCCAAAGAAGGATGGGGGGTTGCGTCCAATTTTAGACCTGCGCATATTGAATCGCTCGGTAGGGAAGCTAAAATTCAAGATGCTCACTATCAAGCAGATCGTGTCTCAAATCAGGTCCGAGGACTGGTTTGTCACGATAGATCTGAAGGACGCATACTTCCATGTGTCCATCCTTCCACAACACAGGAAGTTCCTGAGGTTCGCCTTCGGGGGCGAGGCGTACCAGTACAGGGTTCTTCCGTTTGGCCTAGCTTTATCTCCCCGCACTTTCACGAAATGCATGGATGCAGCACTAGTGCCTCTGAGGCTTCAGGGCATTCGTATTCTCAATTACATCGACGATTGGTTGATTTTAGCTCAGACCGAGCAGTTGGCGGTTCGGCATCGAGATGTCGTCCTCGCTCATATCAGAAAGTTGGGGTTGAGGCTGAACGCAAAGAAAAGTGTATTATCTCCTTCCCAGAAGACCACTTTTCTGGGTGTCGTTTGGGATTCGGTATCGATGCGGGCGCGACTCTCTCCGACCCGCATCGCTTCGATTCTCTCAGCTGTGAAACAAGTGAAGCTAGGCCAGCTACTCACTGTCAAGCAGTTTCAGAGACTGTTGGGTCTGATGGCAGCAGCGTCCAACGTTATACCTTGCGGCCTGTTGTACATGAGACCGCTACAGTGGTGGCTCAGGACCAAGGGATTCTCCCCGAGGGGAAATCCGCTCCGCACGTTCAAAGTCACGCGGCGCTGCCTTCGTGCTCTGGTCATGTGGAGAGAAACTTGGTTCCTATCCAAAGGTCCTGTGCTGGGGGCTCTTTGTCGTCGCATAACGCTAACGACGGATGCTTCCCTCACAGGGTGGGGGGCGGTCATGAGTGGTCGCCCAGCCCGAGGTCTGTGGCAGGATCATCATCTTTCGTGGCACATAAATTGTCTAGAGATGTTGGCTGTGTTTCAGGCTCTGAAACACTTCCTAACAGACCTGAGAGGCCATCATGTGTTAGTTCAATCAGACAACACGTCGGTGGTCTCTTATATAAATCATCAGGGGGGCCTGCGGTCTCGCCGGCTTTACAAGTTGGCCCGTCAGATCCTCCTGTGGTCCCAAGGGAAGCTACTATCTCTGAGAGCAATGTATCTCCCTGGGTATTTGAATGTGGTAGCAGACTCCCTGTCGAGGCAGGGGCCGAGGCCAGGGGAATGGAGACTCCACCCCGAGGTGGTGGAGCTCCTTTGGTTGAGTTTCGGTCGCGCCGAGGTGGACCTATTCGCTTCCAAGGAGACCACTCATTGTCATCGGTGGTTCTCCATCACTCTTCCAGCCCCCCTGGGGTTGGATGCTATGGTGCTGCCGTGGCCGAGGTCACGTCTGTACGCCTTTCCCCCGATTGCTCTGTTACCAGGAGTTCTGGAGAGGGTCCGCCGGGACGGGGTCAGTCTACTACTAGTAGCCCCGTTCTGGCCGGCCCGAGTATGGTTTGCGGACCTGATTTCTCTCCTGGACGGTTCTCCTTTGGAGCTCCCGGTCAGGAGGGATCTACTCTCCCAGGCGGGGGGCACGATACTTCACCCCCGCCCAGAATTGTGGAAACTGTGGGCTTGGCCTCTGAGGGGGCCCAGCTCATAGACTCCGGTCTCTCAACCGTTGAGACCATTCTTAACTCCAGAGCTCCATCCACGAGGAAGCTTTATGCCTTGAAGTGGAAACTTTTCACTTCTTGGTGTGGAGAACACCTGCAGGACCCAGTTAACTGCCCAGTGGGTGCAGTGCTGGAATTCCTGCAGGAGCGCTTCTCCACAGGGTTATCCCCCTCCACACTAAAGGTGTATGTGGCGGCACTAGCTGCTTACCACGTCCCTTTCAGTGGAGTTTCTCTTGGGAGACACCCGCTTATAACTCGTTTCCTCCGTGGCACTTTGAGGCTGAGGCCAGCAGTTCGTACGAGGGTGCCGACTTGGGATCTGGCCATTGTATTAGAAGGTCTTTCCCTAGCTCCTTTTGAACCTATCGAAGAAGTTCCCGAGAAGTTTCTTACTTTTAAGACTATCTTTTTGCTTGCTATCTCTTCACTAAAAAGAATCGGAGATTTGCAGGCTCTGTCGGTTTCACCCTCGTGCCTGGAATTTGCACCTGGCATGGTTAAAGCTTTTCTGCATCCTAGACCAGGTTACGTTCCTAAGGTTCCTACTAATATTGTTAGACCTACGGTTCTGCAGGCTTTCTGTCCTCCTCCATTTATGTCATCGGACCAGGAGAAACTTAATTCACTCTGCCCTGTTAGGGCATTAGACGCTTATGTCCACAGAGCTGCCCTGTGGAGGAAATCAGAACAACTTTTTGTATGTTTCGGGCCACCCAGGAAAGGGTGTCCGGCGTCTAAACAGAGAATGAGCAAGTGGGTGGTTGAGGCTATCTCACTTGCTTATGAGTCGGCTGGCCAGCCTTCACCTTTGGTTGTCCGAGCTCACTCTACCAGGAGTATGGCTGCTTCTAAAGCTCTTTTGTCGGGGGTTTCCCTGAGTGATGTTTGTGATGCGGCTGGATGGTCTTCACCGCATACTTTTATTAAGTTCTATGACCTAGACTTAAGCTCTACCCCTGGGGCACAGGTGCTCTCGTCCTCTGTGCGCTAGTCTCACATGACGGTCATTTGGTCCTATGGCGACGTGGGTATTCGCGTTCCCGCAGCGTTTGACGCAGCTCGAAGTTCCCTTGAAAGGGAACGTCTCGGTTACGTATGTAACCCTAGTTCCCTGATAGGGAACGAGACGCTGCGTCGCTCCGCCATACTCCCGGCACTCCCGTTAGCGCTTCCTTCAAGCCTATCAGAAGCTAATGCGCTTGTGTTTTTGGGGTGCTTTATAGTTTCCTGGTCGATGACGTCACCCGCCTATGACGTTTCATCTCTCCATTGGGCTGATTCCACGTGCTTCATGACGCACAACGCAGGGGCGTTCCCGCAGCGTTTGACGCAGCGTCTCGTTCCCTATCAGGGAACTAGGGTTACATACGTAACCGAGACGAACTGTCCAGCTTAAGTAAGTTCAGTGATGTTTCATATTTGTGTAAAAAAGTTATTAATTTAGTTCATTTATATAGCCGCGCTGGAGAAAACCGTCATCCAGCTCAGTTCAAATCTCATATAATGGTGTCAATGCAGGCAGATCAATAATATTGTTGAATATTAAATTAAATGTCCCCAACTAAGCAAGCCAAAAGCCAAAATGTGGCAATTTTATTGAAAAAAACACAAAAAACGTCTGTATGCAGATTGACTCTTATTATTAATCAAATCCTTATTTATTATTAAATTCGTATCATTAGTTCATTTATGTTACTACATGAAGCTCATTTGTAGATTACCTTAAACTTTTAATTATTTTTTAATGTAAGAATTAAGGCCTGTTCACACAAATTCTCAAGTGACAGAGCAAAGTTTCACGAATAGCCTTCAAATTAAGAAATGGATTATCACAATTTGATATTTCATATTATTATTGCAAATCTGATTATGCATGTTTATCATGGTAAAAAATCAGATTTTTTTTTTTAGTCCTGGTTTTTTAAGTGTTTACAAACCCAATCAGTGACGTCAGTTTTATTTTTCCTTTTTCTTTACATCCTAATTGACCTATTCTTCTCTCACACAGCTGACCCTTGTTTTCCGTTGCACATGCAGTCATTACTGTAATTAGTGTGTAGACAATGTGTAACACTAGTGTGCCTCACTTCATTAACAGAATGACATGTGTTTGTCAGTCTCCATTATTCCAGCCAGCCTTCTTCAAGAGCGATGGGTCACTTCCTAACTAGTGTGTCCAATAACTAGGGGCTGTTCAGCCATAAGTGTAATGTTGTCTTCACTAACTGGCTCATTGATCTCGTGAGATGAGCCATTAAACATTAACGGGCTGGCGCTGGGCTGTTCTCACACAGCCAGCCGATTAATAGAGCCGTAATGAAGGAGGACAGGGCCCTTAGAACGTACTGATTGATGGCCGAAGACAGAGAGAGAGAGAGAGAGAGAGAGAGAGAGAGAGAGAGAGAGAGAGAGAGAGAGAGAGAGAGAGAGAGAGAGACAGAGAGAGACAAGCGGCACCTGTTTAGATATTGAAGGATACCGAGGGTCGCTGGCACCCTGCTGAGAGGTCTATACTAGACTATGTGCTTGTGCTACAACAGCCGCTGACAAGCTCGGCTCCCACAGAGACTGTGCAAATACAAGGGCCTTGAAATAGATATTATATGCAAACTGACTGCTCATTCATCCAATCAGCCAACCGCTCAGAACTACATATTCTCATAGAAACATGAAAAGACTGGGTTCTCATAAATATAGATGTGTTATGAACCTAATAATAAAAATCCTTATTTTGCTTTGTAAATGCGTATGTTTGGACACTTTCTTTTAAAGGCATACTTTTGTAGGCATGTCTGAACATGTACACAACACTGTGTGTGTTCTCACTTAAGGGAAGTACCTACAATTGTGTTCAATGTCATTTGTTACCTATACTGACATAACTTTATTTCGGCTGTTCCATTTCTTTTGTTTTCCCTTTATTTTCTATTGCTAATAATCAAATACTCCATTAACTTGTCTAACTAGATGTAACCCTCTATGGGACTAATTATGAAATCGCAGCTAGAAAAAAATATATGTCTTTATATTTTACATATATTTAAGACTAAAATAAATGTCCAAAATTTGTTTTCTACATCTGACCTTTGACCTTATTTTAGGAGGGTGTCAACTGACAACTGACTTTCTCCTATTAGGGTCAATTATTTTTGGCAAATTGTCTGAATCTTCACATACATTCAAATGCATTTCACTTTCTATAGACATTATTAGAGTTTATTAATATAATATCTTGCTGATTACTTAAATTACAGCAATTATTTATTGGAAAAATTGTAAGTATCATTCACACCATGTCTGTTTTTTAATTATTTTTGAATACGTATGCAGTATTAAACTACGAAAAACATTTTCATGGTGTTTTAATATTCAGTGTTTTAATGCAAAAAAAATATTTTTTAAATCAAGCATCTATTTCATGTCTTGTGATATTCCCTTAGGGTTAGTTTCACCTCGACTCTCTCTTTCCTCATCTTGCTCTTTTTAACAAACCCTGACAGCTCTCAAGTGCCTGTGTTTTTACCCTTTTATCAGAAACAAGCCTCCTGGTCCTCTGGTATTCCAAACACTACACTCAAACCAGATGTCCTTTTTTTCCGCCGGTGGCACAACTTTCAAGATGACAGCGTGCCCCAAGAGAGCAGGGCAAAATCCATGGCCTGCTGAATTTGTGACTAATGGGCGTTTTGATGTGACAGCAGCCACCGCCTAGGGAAATTGAAGCGAGCAGCGTGTCGATAGCTTTTGTGTCTCTCAGCGGTGGGTTATTGTTGACGGACCTTTGGGACAGGCCCTGGCCGTTTACGTTTGCAGACGGTATGTGGTCAGCAACAACTTTTCTCTCACTCCGTCTCTCTCCCTTTTTATTGTCACTATTGATCTGGCGCTGCCTCTCCACGGTGTGGCTAATTTGCTTGTTAACATAAATTTGTCAGCAGCGAGGGGAAAGGGTTTCCATCACAACTGCCTGCAATGAAGCTTGAGCGACCCCCTAGCAACCCCCCCCCCCCCCCTTCGGTTTCTCTCTTCTCTCCCCCATCTCTCGCGCTCCGTCTATCTGTGACTCCCTTCCGTCTTTGATTTCCTCTCCCTTTTCCTCTTGCAGTTTTTCTCGTTCTTTCTCTCTGCCCTCCGGTCCAATGCAGTGGGCCGATTTATTAAACAGCTGGTTGTTAAGCTGTCATTTAATCAATACGGTTTCTCGCACCCCTTGCTCCTTGGAATTAAATGCGAGTTAAACACAAACCAGGCATAATGACCTTTTTATGGGGCCTGCTCAGCCAATGAAATTAGCACGAAGGATCAGATATTTATACCTATAAGCCTGTGTAAGTCATTAACTTCAGACAATATCATTTTAAACGACAACACATGTCTCGCTCCCCTCCGCACGCTTTATGTCATTCTCCGGTTTGTCACGGCGCAAGAGGAATTTTGAAGCCTCATAACGAACTGCAGACCTCGGGGAATAAATCAGCATATTGAGAAAAAAAATGGGAAACTGAAGGAAGGGTAAAAAGAGCAAAGATCTTTAATTCCTCCACCCAATCTCACCAGTTTGTCCAACTTCTAAAAGCTCCAGATGATGCAAAAAAGTTCAGAAAGTTCTGAGCCATCTGCTGAGATATTAGCGTTTTTGCATTGCGGATCATTTGTAAATATTTTGGCTTTTCCATGTCACGCAGCAAGAGCATTGTGAACACCAACAGCCAAGGGACTGAAGTCATCCTGGCGAGTGAAACTAAGGTAAAGTATTTAATGTTTTGTTTGCACAACGAGATAGAAATCTTAATTCTAAAGATAAATGAACTATCACAAGCAGTACAATATTTGGAGCAACTGTGAAAACACCATAATACCCAATCAGACGACATAATGAGATATTACACTAGGGTTTTATTCATGCATACACTGTAAAAAATTATCGTGATTATAACGGTAAAAGACTACAGTGCAAAACTTTTAATTGCTTAACAGAAAGTTTCCTTACTATAAACGGTAAATAACTGTGATAGATCTAATAGTACATTTAATGTCATTTTACTGTAAAATACCGTTAAATTTACAGTTTTTGAAAGTAAAAAAAAGAAAACTCATTGTATAATTTACAGTGAAAAACCGTAATTTGACATTCCCACAATTCCCTGCGTGACACTTCACATTTGAAGTATTTTTGTTGAAATAACTGTTTTTTCATAGTTTTCTTAGGTTTTTTTTTCTAATCAATTATGTACATTAGGGTTTTATGTTACATTTAATGTTGTTAAATTAATGTTTATTGCATTTTTAAAATTTCATGTGTGTTATCATGATGGTGTTTAATGTTTGTGCGAATGACACTGTGCAGCGTCTATACAATAGTATTAGCTTTCTTGTGGAAGAGCTGCTTGTGATGAGCTTTGATTGATCATGTGACGCTCATCACTGCTGTGATGACTGTTGGTTGTCAGTGTATTACAATGTTACAAAACAGAAATAAATACTTCAATAGGTCCGTAAATTAACATTAAATCAGATAATAAAATATGGTTTATTACTTGAAATTTTAAGTTAAGTCTGTAAAACCAATAACGTTGTTACCGTATTTTTGACAGTAAAGTTCCGGCAACCAAAGCTGCCGTTTCTTTACCGTAAAAATTACGGTTTTATAGTTTTGTTTTACAGTGTAGGCTCAGAGCACAAATTCTATTTCCTCACAGAAATTCATGAATATTAATCAGACACTATACTTTTTTTTAATGCGACTGAAGCATATCAGTTGCATTGTTAGACTTGGTTTTTAAAGTAACACTAATATTTGCCTTCAGTACATTATTATACATCACAGGAGTCTTTGCTGTCTGTGCAGTGGGAGACAGTGGTAAGCTTTTTTGACATGACATATTGTCTGTGTTTTCCTCAGCGCGGCTCACAGTGGGAGACATGACCATTAAGCTGCGGCGGTGGTGTAAAATTTCCCAGAATGCAATGGTCAGAGAAAGGGAGCACTACCTCCCAGGTCTGGTGGTGACAGGCTGGGATGACATCACCAACAACTGCAATGAGATACCATCGTAGCATAAATAATATTTTTGTTGACGTTCGAAATAAATCAGATCATAAGACCTGTAACTCATAGCTAAGCTAAGATATCATCACAGTCTCAGACGATCCATTCCTCCCACTGACCCTCTGCAAACCTGACACGACAACTGTCACCCATGAGTCAACACACGGACAGCAAAGAAATACAGCAAAAAACACTACAATTCATTTTAACATAAAAACATGATTCATGAACATTCATTCAAATACTAATTGCTGCAAATAAATGTGTAATTAAAAATATTTCTATTTCAAATAAATTCTGATCTTTTGAACTTTTTATTTTTCAAAGAATCCTAAAAAAATGTATCACGGTCTTCAGAAAAAAATATATGAAGCAGCACAATGGTTTGATAATAATAAGAAATGTTTCTTGAGCAGCAAATCAGCATATTAGAATGATTTCTGAAGGATCATGTGACACTGGAGACTGGAGTAATGATGCTGAAAATTCAGATTTACCATCACATGATTAAATTATTTAAAATAATTAATTTAGTAAACAGTTATGTTAAATCATAATAATACTTCAGCATATTACTGTGATCAATCAAATGCAGCCATGGTGAGAGACTTCTTTCAAAAGCATTAAAAATCTTACCGAACACAGTTTTGTGTAGTAGGGTGAATATTAATGACAATTTCTAAGTTCACATTTAATATATATGGAAACAATTGAAAATGGTATATTCATAGTATAGCACTAATTGGTAAGAATAGATCTTTGCTTGACCATTTGCTCTACCCTGAGGGAAGTGGACATCCTGACCCTAACCTGACCCTAACCTTACCACAACCTCAGCGTTCTTTTGACCTTTGACCCTAAACTTAACCTTAACACTCACAGGAACCCTGACTTTCACCTTTATCCAGGCACTCTGCTTTCCTCACAGATCTGTACTCCCCTATGCCTAAATGCTGTTTATCCCTCTTTTTTATGTTGTTCCACATCCTACACACACACACACACACACACACACACACACACACACACACACACACACACACACACACACACACACACACACACACACACACACACACACACACACACACACACACACACACACACACACACACACACACACACACACACACACACACACACTTTTAAGCTGTTAATATACGCAAATACGGATATAGAGGAGGAACTACAGGCTGACAGCTCTATAATTTAATCCAGATAATCTGTTTTATTTCAGTATCTTAGACATCAGAGTGCGACTCTTTAAAATCTCAAAGTACCTTTCGCTCTTGACGACTTGAACGATATTCATTGTGTATTTTTTTTAATTCTTGTCACGCACGATGCACTGTGAGATACTTAACGTTCCATGTTTTACCATCTAGAGTACACGAGAGTAATGTGTCCTAGTTACTGCACGTAGTTTTACTCGAGTTGTAATCAAGTTGTACAGTAGCTTGCACAACATTGGGTCACATTACATTACATTGCAGTATTTGTGTGAAAGCAATAAGAAAGTATTCCGGAAAGAAAGAAAGAAAGAAAGAAAGAAAGAAAGAAAGAAAAAAAGAAAGAAAGAAAGAAAGTGAAAAAATGAGAAAGAAAGTAGCGCACATATGAAACATTACATTTATTTTATGGAGCGGATTATAAATGAACAATGATTGTGGAATTGTTCGTACTGTTCGTAATTGTTCGTGGATAATGGAATTGTTTTTGTCGGTGTTGGTGAACATGCATGTTACTTTTATTTTATTTATTTATTTGCTTAAAACACTGTAAAAAAAGTTGCTGCCTTAAATTTGTAAACACAATCAACTTGTATGTTTAAGTCATTTCAACTGCTGAAGCTTGTATAACATGAAAAAGTTAAAAATTTCTTGAAAATTTAAAAACATATGTTGTCATAACTTATTGTTATTTTTTTTACAGTGTAGTTTAAACCACAATACCCAAGTTGCTTTTTTTAAAATGTAACACACATTACTTTTTTCTATTTATTCAGTCTATAACCAACATTGTAATTGATGCATGTATGGTGGAAATTACAGCAATTAAAACTAGTAATTATGTAGCGATGGTTACTTTTATTTGGAGTAATTAAAAAATATTATGTCATTTTTTAAAAGTGACATTAACCAATGTGGTTATTGTTATTGAAAAGATCAATATAAAAAATATTAAAGGTTAAGTTTTATAATACAAATGTAAAGTTGATTTATTCTACATATATACAGTTTTACGACTTTAAAAAATAAATAAATAACATAATCAGATTTAATAACACATTCTCCCTAACACTAGAAATATTACTGTTTATTTATTATATTCACTATTATTTAAACTTAAAATGAATCCTATAATCTAACAAGCAGCACAAAAGGCAGCTTAAACAGCAGATTGAACTAGGATTAAATGCATCGGCATCAACTTTGAAACTCTTTTAACGTTGCATACTTTGTCAAGAGTTCTTTTGCATTTTTGTCAAATAATTGAAAGATTAACCGGATTAACAAGATATATGATGAATGTAACTATATTGTCAGTCATTGCTTTGATTGATAACATAACAAGAATGGTGAACCTTTGACATGCCAGCATTGGTCAGCAGTGTACAAAAAACAAGTTAACTCTCCTCACACACATGCTTTGCTCTTTCCTCAGGTTTTCTCATGGCTCCCAGGCGGAGGAGGCTCTCTTCCCGGTCCCTGTGTAAGTCTCCCTTTGGCGAAGGGCTTAATCCACTCTGCCACTTTAACCCCCCGCCTCCAGTCGTAGAACAGGCCCTCTCCAACGGGTGGTCATCCACTCAGCCCCCAACACCTCCTTAAAAAAAAAAAGAACTCATGGAGGAAAAAAGTTGGAAAACTAAACATTGTTGCATTAGATGGACATCCTGCAAAATCCTTTTCTCCAATCCAGATGCTCATATCTCTTTTGACAGTCACTGGGCGGCAAAGTTCGTGCTTTAAAGCAAGTGGCTTTTGGACTCTGTTTTCAACTTTCAGTGTAATGAAAGGCAAACATTGCAAAATTCCCGCGTTATTAAATAAAACATGTCGGTGGCCTGGGGCCAAGCATTGTCACGCTATGAACAAATGTCTTATGATAATATGTTCCATGACTACTGGCCCTGATCTAGAATGAGCACGTTTGATGTATAGACTCATTATTATCTGCAAGATATATGCTTGCTTAGATGAGAGGAAAATTTATTTTCAACTCAATCCAGCCTTACTCCTCCGTGTTGTGTAAATGAAGGATAGCGTTTGAAAAGTGTGTGATGATCAGAAAAAGTGTAAGTGGAAATTATATGTGTGTGTGTGTGTGTGTATATATATATATATATATATATATATATATATATAGCATGCATATAGTTTGTAGATCATCTCAAGGTGAACTAAAGATATACTTCTTGGAAGAGTAAAATTGTCGACATGTAAGTGGAAATAAAATTGAGCAAGCTCACATTTAAATTAACACCAAACATTAAACAATGAATGTTGAACACAGTCCTGACTTTACTTAAAGATTAAGTAGAGAAATTGAAATCTGAATAGCGGTAAGAGAAATGGAATTAGACTATAATTTATCTATGCTGAGTAAATAATTCATGAATGGATTTTCACACCATTTTCTGAACTGACTGAAATTGAATTGACCTTCAATCTGATACTCAAGTCATTCATTTTAGTTTGCAATCACACAAATTTAGATTTAACATTTAATGTCACTAACATGATCCCACATAATGATAAATCATAATATCATAAAAAAACTGTATAGGATAAAATTAGCAATGAAAACACAACATGCTTATGTATGTATATGTTAAATGTTATGTTTAATATAATAATAATTATTATTATTACATAATATAATTATTATAATAACACACCTAGTAGCAGGTTCAAAATGATAATTATCAGTGTAATCCATATTTAGTAGTAGTTAATGTATTATTATTATTTTTATTGTAGACTTATTATTGGACTTTGAATAAACTACAATGCATCTAGAGGAAGAAAATAAGTCACATCCTTGAATATTTCCATGTATGTGAAGAATTACTATAAATATCTATGAATTTAGGCAAAAAAGGAAGGAATGGAGGGAGAAAAAAAAGACAAATTCCAACGGCGGCTCAAAAAAAGGCACGGCCTTCCTCGCTCTCTCTATCCCCCAACACCTTTCTGAAGGATTTATGTAGAATATGAGGGGATTGGAGCTACACCTGGCTTGACAGACACAGCGCTACTTTATTAAAGCTAGTGCTGCACAGACTGGTGCTGTATTAAAATTGAAATAGAAGCAGGAGAGAGTTATTTGAGGCCAGAGACTGAGACCAAATCCCGGCTGGTCAAAGCAACCGAGAGTTTCCCCTCAGCCCGCATCTAGGTTTACCTGAGCGCATATGAACACACACACATTTAGAAGTACAAGTAAACGAGAGTTCCTATTGATATTTAGATAATATCATCACATTGGGCTGGGTTTTTTTTAGCTATAGATTTTAAATTGCATATTATATTCCTTCTTCAAGCAGGTAGTGCTGTTTTTTTTATTTTCTTTTTCTTTTTCTTTCTTTCAAGACCTGGTCCCTATCGGCTCAGCGCAGGCCCTTCTGAGGGCCTTCTGAATGTGTATGGATTTTTCTCTTCAGGAGGCTTGTTTTCTGTGATGAGGGAGTCATGCCAATAAGTGCTCCATTACATACGTAATCAGGGAGTGGCAAGAGAATTAGTCACTGCTGACCTCTCAGCCTCTCTCACACACACCTGACAGGAATATAAATGCTAACAAACACTCATTCTGACATATGCATACATTTTTAGACAGAAATAAACGTTTTTTACATTGCGTCACTGCTAAAAAAAATGACTTGATACATCTTGTAAATGAAAAGTAGAAAGGAGAGAATGTAGGATTATAATATATTGTCTTTCTGTTCTTGTTCAATTTGACTAATTGTGCCCCACTTTTGTTTTAATGACAGCAGCTCTCGTGCTGCGTGAAGTTTGTGTAAAACCTGATAATCACGTTCTTCAGCATGATTTGAGAATGAGATTTGAGCTTGATTGTGCTTAATGGAAGTAAGAAAATCTGACCTTTTGACCTTTATGAGTTCACATGAAGAATGTCACTAATTTGCTTATGTGACCCAGAAATAGTGCAGAATCTTCAATAAATATAACAGTACTTGTTCATTATATGTCATACTATTTTGAATTTGACAGAATCCTAAAACTTAATTTCCAGGTTTAAATTAGATTTCGATTCCTAGATTCAATGTGAACTGTGTGAGATTTTGTGTGGGACCGTTGAACTCCACAATGAAAAGTATGGTAACACTTTACAATAAGGTCTCATTTGTAAAACTTAATTAATGTAACACGAACTAACAATGAACAATGAGAATTTGTTTATTGTTTCACCCTATCTATTGATCTTTGTTAACGTTAGTTAGTAAAAATACAATAACAATCCAATTCTCTCTATTAACTAGTTATTAGCATGTATATTACTAGGACATTGGCTGTTTATTAGTCCTTATAAAGCACATAGTAATGCCTTATTCTGCATGACCACATTCTACATCCCTTAATCCTAACTGAACAACTATCTTACTAATTGTTAAGCAGTAATTATGAGTTTATTGAGGCAATAGTTGAAGTTAATAGTTAGTTAGTACATAGTGAGAATTTGACCCTAATTTAAAGTGTGATCAAAAATACAGTTGTTCATTTTTTGTTCATGTTAGTTCACAGTGTTAACAAATACAACATTTGATTTTAATAATGTATTAGTAAATGTTGAAATGAACTAACTCAGATTAATAAATGCTGTAGAAGTATTGTTCGTTCTCAGTTCATATTAACAAAAGTTAAATAATATGAACTAATGAAACATTTTAAAGTGTTACCAAAATTATTTTCTCAAAGTTGTAAATAAAACAAAGATTTTGGAATACTATTTCAGTCTTTATACTTCAAAATGTCATGTTTCATTTAATGTCTTATATGTGTTATTGGGTGTTTCTTTGTAATTCTTTGTGAAATTTATTAGCAATTAATTTAAATTTGAAAACAAATCACAACTTAATTTGAAAACAGCAATTTGTATTCAGTGGTGTGTAATGCAAATCTCAATAAATCAGTTTTTTTTTTAAAGGTTACATATAGAACGGGTATTTGTAAACAATTCACACTTTAAAAAGCTAACACATTCAATCTCAGTCATACCTAATCGATTTGAAATGGTTTTTAAAGTGGCTTATTGTGTTCTGTGTGACCGCTTTCCCTGTGTGGAGGAAATAACAATATGGTTCTGATTACATCTTTCTCCATTAGTTTTACACAGAGGGTGATTATTCTGTAGAGTAAGATGGATTCATATGTCCACCCGTCTCAGTGCTTCAGATGAAAAGCCTATGCGTGTACGGGAGGACTCCCTTGAGGAGTGTGTGGTTTTGGAGAGGGGCAGGTGGTGTGTGTGTGTGTGTGTGTGTGTGTGTGTGTGTGTGTGTGTGTGTGTGTGTGTGTGTGTGTGTGTGTGTGTGTGTGTGTGTGTATAGGTGTGTCTGCACATTCATTCCCCATAGGTTGTATAGATGTCCTACTGCGAAATAGAGTGAAAATGGGAGGGGGTGCCGGATTGGCACAATTTCACGAGCTTATGAAAAATGACTTGGCAGAAAGTAGTGTTCTTTGTCCAAGGCTGGGTTTAGATGGGTGGGGGCTGGAAGGAGGGATGAGAAGAAATATAGATGGAAGAGAGGAAGATTTCTTCTACTCCCCGACAGCCCCCCCAACCACACCCCCCCCCCCCCAGCCAACATCTTCATTCTCTCTCTCTCTCTCTCTCTCTCTCTCTCTCTCTCTCTCTCTCTCTCTCTCTCTCTCTCTCTCTCTCTCTCTCTCTCTCTCTCTCTCTCTCTCTGCAAAGTTTCAAAATGTATGATATCTAATTAAACATTATTGTAGCTCAATTCTCATTTCATAATTATCATAAGAAAAAAAAATATACTACCAATTTTGTCTTTTGAGAAGTCTCATGCTCACCAAGGCTCCTTTTATTTGATCATAAATACATTAAAAGCAATAATCTTGTAAAATATTATTACTATTTAAAATAACATGTTTCTATTTAAATTTACAATATGTTAAAATGTCATTAATTCCAGTGATGAAAAAATATATGCATTTATAAAGCCCAAACAAAATAGACCTTAGGAAAAAAAATCTCCAACACTAAGTGAATCAGCTCATAACACTGACTGTTAACATTCGATTGTGATTTTACTTATTGTGTAAATGTAATTAGCTAGTGGTGGTCCGTTTTACCCCAGATTTGTCCTGTTATGTTTTCTGCAGGTTTTTTTTTTTTTTTTTTTGTAATAATAAAAACAATCCATGCCTAAAAACATGTGAGAACCACTGCATTAGATTGGGATGTAAATAACTCTGTTGTGTTGCCAGTGCTATTTACACCCAGTGCAAAAAAGTTACTCCGTTTTTTTTTGTTTTTTTTCTTTACAGGAAACCCATCAAATAGATTTTCCCCAGCTTCATATAACATATAGATATAATCTCTCCTGTTATCACAAATTATTTAAACTCATTAAAATTGATTTAGTATCAACAATAACTTTCTCTACTTTCACATCAGTGAGAAAGAACCAGTGAAAAGAACGAGTGTCATCCATCCTCAGCTAAAGGACTCGAAGTGATTTAATTTATATTGTGTGCCTTACCGCAATGACACCAAATAAGATCTGAAGAAATTCCTTTGTCATGGTAGGGAACGGGGGATTATTGATGGTGTTGTTTGTGTGGACGTATTTCTTTAATTAAAACAGATCGCTGTCCAAGAGTAATAAGAGAGACAAATTACTTTGTCATGGTGCTGGCAGCACAGGGTAACTGACATGAATTGAGCTGTGGAAAGTATTTTCAAAGTGTGTTTGGGGCTTAGAGTAGAAAAGGAAAGCCAGGCTTTAAACCAATGAAAGTTTGGTGTAGATTTTGAATTCTTGTGTGCAACAGGAAACACTGAAGCAACTGTGACAGTTACGGCTGTCAGATCCCTCCTCTCTCTAAACAGCTTCACTACATGTGTTTATCTGCATCTGAATCTGTCAACACTGTGCATCCATGTATGAGTATTTTTAAGCATGTCTGTGTTCGGGCCCAGTAAGCAGCAGTGGGGGGGATAGCGGGGGGATCAAGGCTTATGCCTTGTAGTTCTTTCCCATTACTCATCTAACAGCCTTGCTTGGCTCATCTCTCTCTCTCTCTCTCTCTCTCTCTCTCTCTCTCTCTCTCTCTCTCTCTCTCTCTCTCTCTCTCTCTCTCTCTCTCTCTCTCTCTCTCTCTCTCTCTCTCTCTCTCTTCGTGTGTGTGCACGTGAGTGAATATGCATGAGTAAGCATCTGAAAACGTTGTGCCCTATATACCTGTGTTTGAAAATCTACTTTTTCCCAGGCAATAACTTATTCCATATGTGGTAAATAAAAACAAATAATTCAAGTACTGAATTTGTTGCCAGTGCCTCCCTTTTTAGACTGCAGCTTGTGGAGGCTCACTCAAACCATATGTATTTAAGTTAAAGCAAATGGTTGGCACAGTACTGGAAACTCACCTGATCGCAGAACAGTGACTAGACAGATTAACAGATTTTTCCCATTTGTGTGGCTAATAATTTTTATGTATGCCAGACGATCCAAAACAACCACATTCTTTATGAAAAATTGCCTGACAGTCTTTGAAATTATATTGTAAACAATATATATATATATCAGTTTGCATTGAAGCTACTATGACAATGTGTTCTTTTGATGATCATTTATTTTCATATGTAACTCCTAATTCTTCCTCTACATACATACATGCATACCGTAGTAATAGATATGGCCTAGAGGATAACATTGAAGTCATATTGCATAAGTTTAGAAAAAGCACACTACTTTTAAATGTTTAATTTTCTCTTGCACTGTCCTTCTGTATTGGAAACTATAACATACACAAGAACTCTTCACTCAAAATAACTAAAGTGGATGGCACATTGCTAGAAATATGAATTTTAGTTTTCTCTAGATGTACTTTTAAGTTCTGTTATAACTTATGAGACATTACATTATATTTTATAGCTTTCAGAATGTAAGCCATATAGCATGTCAATTTAGCTCCTCTGAATTGGAGATCACAGTTGGAGATCAAGTGCTTTACTGTACATATTGAGCTGTGCACAGCTTTCCCAGATCTCTCTCATAGTTCAAATCTACTTTGTCTACTTTTGGTTGTTTCTGTTATATATAAATAAAACTGAACACCTCAATATTGCACTCAACACAGCCTCTTAAATTTCTAGAACACTCAAGTGTAAGTTAAGCTCAAGTGCTCAAAAAGGGCAAAAGTAAACCAAAATCCTTCAAAAATGTCTCTATAGTATAACAGATAAAGCCTACCTGCACTGGACGTGCTGGTTTCGGCCTCATCGCCGACTTCAGCCATGTCCTCATTTCGTATATGAAACACCTGCGATTCAGCAACCACCTGCTAATGCACTCACATTTGCGTAGCCTTATTGACAAGTCTGGGTGAGTAAGGTCAAAATACATAGTACCTTCAGTGGTGATATCCTTTCTTTTGCAGCAGAAATAAACTTCTGCAGAAAAAGTTAGGTGCCATCTAAAATGTAATGTTTAATTGCACAAATGCATTGGAGTAAAGAATACTTATTCAAAAATGTAGTCAAGAGAGGAAATGTTGCTAACATCTTTGATACTTACTATAGTATACTTAAGTACAGTACAATATGATGCTTAAGTATGTTAACTAATTACATTTACTCAAATACTTCAGACCACTGTTAATTTGTCACTGGAAATGATAGGTCATGTCGAACGTACTGCATTGTGGGATACTGTTTTGCACATTGTGCTCTGCTGTGTGCTTTTGTTCCATGCATGTATAAAATGTGCATAGGGTCCACAGCGTAGTACAGAAATAGTAAGAGCAGTATAGTGTATAGCCAATGTTTGTTTTGGACCAGTTCGATTTTCCCGCACTTATACATTGCCACAATGTTTCCATCAGTTACGTTTTAGGGTTTTTCTTTGCTTAATTCTATCTTCAACAACTTGACAAAGTAAAGATACTCTTTAAAACTTTCATTATCTGCCCAGATTAAGCCGGATTAAGTTGCGTCCATGCTTTCTTGTTCCACAGCCTGTCCTCTGTTGTCTTCTATCCAACATCAACCTCTGGCCACCTGTTTTTATGGGTTTGATGTGTCCATGGTAACAATCCTCACATCTCTGCCAGGGCGCTCATAAATTATGAACACTGAGTTTGCCATGCACAGCTGCAGCGCTGTCTGACGTTAACGATACCAGAATCCAAACAATGTTCTCTGAGAGTTATCAGTTATTCCATGGGAGCTTTTGGCAGCTCTTTCCAACCTGTGTACTTCACCTACTCAGAAAGCCAGTTAAAATATATCCAGTTACAGTTTTCGGTACAGTATGAGAAGGCACTGTGCGCATTGTTTGGATGAAATGAGTTCAGCTATGATTATACCTTCATGTCGATGCAGAAACATCCTGCGGTCGCATCCCTCGCGGCGCCAGCCGCTCTAGTTCGGAATTCCGCACTTCGTAAAAAATGCATCCAAGGCTCATTGTGTTCTTCTGGTAATCAATATCTACAGCACAGCTGTGGAGTCATAAAGAAGGGACAGGATGCTACTTTTGGCAGGCATTGTGCAACTACAGTTCCCAGGATCCCATACTCTGTGATACACATATCGTCATACATCAGTCAGGACTGTGTCTTGTAACTGGAGAATACGGTTTCACTTTAATATGATGGTCCCTTTAACGTATTTTGTTAACATTTCAATCACAGAGTCATTTTCACCAAATCTCAAATGATATATTGTTTTAATAGAGGTGCAAAAGACACTGATATAATTACATTTTGAACATCTTAGGAATAAAATGTCTGTCTTGCAATAGGCTAATAGCTAGCATTTTATCAATCACATAATACAAACTAAATACACACAATTAAAAAATATTTTAAACATTTTGCATATTTGGAAAAAAAAATCCAGCTTGTTTGGAAATTACACCAAAATATTTTGTTATTTATTTAAATCATTATTAATACAAAAGAAATATGATGAAATCACTTACATTATCATAGTTTTAATCTTTCCGAGTCCCTCTATAAATAAAAGGCATTTTAAAAGTAGCTAAAAAGTTTTCTAAGACTTACAGACCTGAACTTTATATAGGAAAAAGAAAAATAGGTTGATAATCATTTATACATCAACTCCTGGGAAAGTGCCCAAAGTCAAGGCTTTATTTATTTTCTGAATATTAAACAAATGAAATCCACAACTTTAACTTCTGACCCTTCACCCTCTTCCATCATGTTTAGTTTTTGAACTGGTAATTATCACATTTACAGAGAAAAATCTATCCTTGTTATCCGATATTGGTGAGATGCTCGTCTTTGGACATCATCCAAAAACCACTTCTATCAGCGTCTGAAGATCTCAGAACAGTCCCTGGTTCAAAATTGAGTCTGTGTTCTTCAAAAGAGCCTCCTTCTTTTGAAGTGAACTTCTGGGATTGTTTCCTCACTAGCCTCAGTCTGAACTGCAGGAGCCGAACTGATTAAGTGCGGACGAGGGCTAGGTATTGTAAATGAGGTGACAGTCAAAGACTCAAAGACGCATTCAGGAGTTACAGTAGCTTGCCGAAGTGTTGTTAGTGGAAGTCTCACACAGGGCAAATAGGGAGGTTGTGTAAACCCAGATGTCTCCATGATCTGTGGAAACATGGTTTGAAAAGAAATAGTATGCATAAAGAGGCTATTATTCACAAACACAAATCAGGCCCTCACCAGGGGAGCGGAAGTGGCAGTAAATCTGCATGATTCTCACCCCTCATTAGACCTGGATGTCTCGTTCAGAAGTGCCTCCTCTTCTGGTCGTGGCGCTAGCCCGTGTGCTAATGCCCTTAAGCAGCTGAGACGGATAAATCAGTCTCATCCTGCCATCGAGCTGGGGGCTGTGACATTTGACAGTCTTTTATAGCACAGAACGAAACATGTCTGTGTGCTGCAATTCAATTGTGCTGTATCGATTTTTGCCCTGTCCGTCATTATTCCCCCGGCCTGATTGACAGCTGAAAATTGGTTACGTTAAGTATTTCATATGTTATAGCGGCTGACATTTGCTTGCCTGCACCTTGTGTCAATATTGTTGGAGAGCTCGGCAGCTTTATGAGAGAGCATTATACACTGAGTGTGGCTTTTGTGTGATGTCCCAGTGTTTTTCCTGACATAATTTAAGATATATTAAAAAAACGCCGCTGGCATCTTTCCACCTCTCGAAGGTGTTTAATGCCAATATTATTGTCTTCCTACGGAAGAGGATGCATGCTCATAATGGAGATGCCCTCCTCCCTTCCCTCTGTCACTATCAGCAAGCTTATGTTTAGGCATTAGATGGACGATGACTGTAAAATTGAGCCTCAGTGATTGATTCGTGTCGCGGCTCTGCGCAGGATGTGAGCACCTCCCCACCCGCCATACCACGGGATTGGCACAACCCCATTATCTCTTCTCCACATGGAGCTGTTGATACAATCTGTCACACATTAATGTTGACATTTTGTTGTATTCATATTATACTTGAGAATATGACCCCATACATACATACATACTGTACATAAAACAGCAGTTGTCTAGTCTTCGTAGGCTATACATTCTTTTATTTTTAGCCCAGGCGTTTCTAGGCATCAAATAAATTGTGTGCATTTTTTTCAAATACAGTACAGATTTGACAACACTCAATAATGCATTAATGATTTAACAGTTTATTTGTGGAAGTAATGCAAAAATAATGTCATTATATTTATTTGGAAAGCATAGCCTATAGTAGTCAAACTATGTATTTTATATCTGTACTGTAGTTTAGTCTTTTTTTTATTATTTAAGATAATGATTCTGGGGATATCTGACCTGAAGCGAGATCGCTGGTCCTGTTGATGGCTTCCTTTGCCTGCCATCTTTTGGGCAGCTGTGTGACAGATGGGTCACTGTGTTTGTCAGAAGTAAATTGTAAATGTTTAGCTCTGTGCTCCTGTGCAGGTGTCTGTCCCTCAACATACAGTCAGACAGCATTCACTGTTTCGTCCTCATCCCACCACATGTCAACATCGGCGGCACACACCGGACCGGCCCACCTCACAAATCAATGTGTATTCCGTAAATATTATCCCTGAACTGGATAGTCAACAGTCACCATTTATTTGAGGCTTGTAATGTTTTTCATAGATGCAGCAACCCAACTATTATATCAAATTATTATAGATTTTATAGACTATTTAAATTTCTCTACCACTTGTGTTATTTATATATGTACACAGATATTTTATATTCTTTCTTTCTTTTAAACTGGAAATATACAATACTAGAAATGCATTTAATAAAATAAAATGTGTTCAAATTGTTATTTATAAAATATGACAAATCTGATCTGAGCAGACTTATATTTCATCAGCAGAACAAACGATGGATGTAATGGTAATTGTTTAGCAATTAAAGCTAAAATGTATATAAGTATAGCAAAGATCCTAACAAAGTCACCTATTTTAGGCCAGTGGATGATCTTGGACAGGCATAGAAAGAGGAAACCAAAACTGAACATCACAAATGAGTCTGTTGCATATATGCTTCCTCTAGCCATTATGAATGTGGAAGGGTGTGTTCAGCATAAAAGATTAAAGTACACTCAGAATATGACCTGACGTGTGGTCAGTAATCTTGGCTTTCAGTCCAAAAGGCAGAGTGCTGGAGATGCTATCTTAGGTAATCCATGGATTAAGTACTCACCCATCTAATGGCACCCAGTGAGTAAGACAGCTTTTTAGCGAAAGTCCAAAAGCTGCTTGGTCAATAGGCCATATGCATTTAGTTTGAGGGAGGTCTGTTTCCCCCCTATGCTGAACCAATGTCGTTTTAAAACCTATTGTTCTTTGCCATGGCACTAAAAGTACCAAACAAGCCTGGATTTGTCTTGACAAATCTTGTCATGGCAGCTTTTTAAATTATTAAGTCTGTCCTCTTTCCCTCAAGTCTCCTTTGGTTTTTCTTAGGCTTACAACATTTCTGATGCTATCACAAGCTCAGATTTCTTCATGTATTTTGCAAAATTGCAATGATGGAAGAACGACTATTTTGCATTTAAGCTGCACAGGGATGGTCATATGAACTCCAGTTGTCCACAATTTGTAAAATGAAGTTACTGATGCATGAACTTAAAATAACCAGAAAAGAGGCTTACTATATTAAACTGTATTGTAATTTATTATGATATCTGCTGGCGAGACTCCATGACTGCACTTTAATTGATATTTATTTGGTCTGCAATCAGTCATTGCCAGTTGCTATGAGAAGCCGAGTTAGTGGCAATCTTTTTACACTAAAAAAATTCATCTCTTAAATAAAATCGTTTTGCTTGACTGGAATCACATGACCTTTGCGTGAATTTTTTTTTTTTACAGGGAGATATGAAGCTATGTCGAATATACTGTTGAACTACCACTCGACGACACAATTGAAAATGACAAATGAAAATTTTGAGTGCGTTTCACCTGTCTCACAAACTCTGCAGCTGTTAAAGAGAGAGAAAGTTTGGGGTTGAGTGGCTTTAGCTAGGGACTCCTGAGTTGTTAAAAATAAGTATGTACCTGCACTTTAAAAGTTTGATTTCAGTCGGACTAAAGCAATTATTTATTTTAAAAAAAAATGTCTTAATCTGTACTAGTTTGGTTTTTGCAAATTACTGACAGACCTACTGTATTATGTGATACTGCAGACTTTGTGTACATATACATTTTAATCAGAGTACAATTGACCTCTGTTCTTGCAAAAGACAGAGGTGACATGCAACTTGTTTTTTAAATGAATAGTTCACTCAAATTATTCA
Source organism: Siphateles boraxobius (assembly GCF_051911475.1). NCBI lineage: Eukaryota > Metazoa > Chordata > Actinopteri > Cypriniformes > Leuciscidae > Siphateles > Siphateles boraxobius. The sequence goes on from NW_027508919.1 coordinate 15,872,680, forward strand.
CCCAAATTTGAATTCTGCAAACATAGGCTTGAAACAACATAAGGGTGAGTAAATTATTGCGGCATCATTTTCGTTGTTAAATTTTTTGATTAGACAGATGAAGACTGTAGCTCAATTATATGTAAATTATGTATTTTGTATCTGTGTGTCAGATGATTTACGTAAAGTGGAACTTAAAATGGAGTTCACCTTTCTTGTAAACGTTTGATTCAAAGTTTGCATTAGTCATGGTGGGAGTTGTGATAATCACATTTGGGCAATATTTTTGCACCGTACTAAAGATATTGGTTGTGTTCGGTTCAATCCCGGCCTCAGTTGAGCACCCAAATATTTAGTGCGAAAGGATCTCGCATGATGTCTCAAATACAAGAAGCCTTAGTTCAGCTTCTGTCCCGAATCACATGAATAATTGCACTGTTCATTTTCCAAACGGGGATTATGATGAGGGCCTTTGTGGAAAATGGAGGCTTACATTAAGGGTCTTTTAGAGATCAATAAGCCAGAATAAAAGCTCTTGGAAGCAGAGAGGATTGAAGGGTATGAATGTGACTACAGACTGCAGCAGGCATGGGAGGAATCCTAGCCAGGGAGGGTCACCTTGGGATGCGGCCGCACTATCGGGAATTGCGCCGGATAAGCATATCAAAGCCGAGCTGGATGTCGATGCAAGAGCTGACGTAAGGTCTCCTCCGTGCTGCTGGAGCTGCCACTGGCCTCGCCTCTGATCTCCTCCACCGCATTGCTGCAGCCTCGTAGTTCAAAGCAATATTGATGCCTGAACTAGTCACAAGACCTTATTAAAGGATGCTGAACCGTCACCTGCCACAATGACTGGTTACCTCTGCAATAATGAGAACCTTATGGCATTGAGAACCGGATCAAACTCTGACTTGAAAGGAGAAGCATAAATTGCTGCTCTTTTGCATCATGTTTTTCTGGGTCACATGATTATTTTTTTGAGACAAACCATCATGGGAACCACGTGATATTGTACTAGTCTTAAACCACATCTTTTTCCCCACCACAGTGTCTCGTCAATGCCAACAAGCCGGCCCGAGAGCGGACAGGAAGACACATTGCGAGAGACGAGGATGGAGCGGCTCAGTCAGACTACCGCAGTCCCACACTGCGCTGCGGTTGAATAGGTTTAATTCTGCAATAACATAATCGGCATACTGCGATATTTCAAAGCTGATTCAAGCTGAACGTTTATTTATGGACCTGTCAGGACTTTTGATATCCACTCCTCCTTTGTCAAAACCTCCCACTGCTCAGAGGAAAGCTCTGGCTCTGGAACGCTGCTTGAGGACCACAAGGCATTCTTGCCTCGGATGAATGAAATCCTCCTTTTCTGTGGTTTTTAGCCAGCCATATGGCATGTAAAGCTACCCTTGTGGGACTCGTGTTGTGGTCTGTTGTCTAATGCTTCCATCAGAATAAACATTTTGACCATTTCCAACTTCAAAAACACACTGAAATTAATTCCAACGTCTCAAGGACTGGCAGACCAATACCCATTTTTTAAAGCAGTGTGCCTTTTTCCTTTTTTTTCCCCTGTCATTGATTCTCATGTCAGCCATTCATGTTCAGTTGATATGCATCACATTGAGAAGAATGTAACGTATTTAGATTTTCTTAAAGTACATAAGTCATAAAGCTACATTAAATCAATTTGCAAAATGATCCGTTACAAGCACCACAAAAGGAATAATGCCTTATACACAGAGGCACACACACACACTCACTCATTCTGAGACAGTCTCTAATCCAGCGATTGGTTTTACCTTATCACAGAACTTAAAGGAGTGTACTCTTCTAAGCTGCCGGATTGAACCTCTGTTCGATACAGGTTTGCAAAACTGAATCTGTTGAGCCGCAAAGATTTGATATGGGTATTTAAAGCTCTGCGTGGTATTAACCGAGAGCACAACAAATAGCCTCTTTTAAACCAACTCTCTCTACCCTGACCAGCCCGGATGCAAATGAAACTAAGCTTGTAGTGGATTGAGGAGGTCGACAGGAGGGAGATGGGACTTACAACGTGCGTGTACGCAAATCTGTAGCCATGATGAAGTGCGTGACCCTTGGAAGAGCCCTGTGACAACTGTGTTACCATGGAGTCCTATCCGTCCCTGTCGACCCGTGTCGGTGTGTTTTTCTGGCTCCTTCCATCTGCCTTTCTGCTCACATAAAAGACCTCGGTTTCCCAGCTAGCTCGAAAGGGAAAGCATCTTGTGAAATTAGGCGACATGATAAAGCAGTTTGTCCTGAGGAAAAATTGTGACATTTGTTTTGTTTCCTCCTCAACAAATATTGCACTACCGTAGTCTGCAGAATCACAAGACACAAAGGCACATCATTCTAAGTGATCTACCCCACTGTATAATCAACTCGGTTCTCCTACACGCCGAACTCTTTCAAACTCCGATAGCGGACGGCTAAGCGAAACTACACATAAAACAAGCTCCTCTCATAAATTCATTATGCTTGTACAAACTCTCCTGAGTTATCACAGTGTACGTCAGGTCCGTCTCTGCATATCGTCTGTGGAATATTGCACTATGGAGACATTATTTGTCAGATTTAGCACGAAACCTAAAATCCCTGTGGCTAAGTGCATAGGCTATTTCAAAAGATGGAATTGAAAAGAAATTGAAAGCATGTTGACAAAGGAAGACTACAGATGAGAGTGGGAGAGAGGGAGTGAGACGCACAGAGAGACGGTCTCTGGATATGTCAGATTATGTGACGTGATAATAGAAAACACTCAGTGGTGTGTCCAGTGTTACATGTGCCAGCAGATGTTTTCTTAGGCTGCGGTGTTATTCAGATGCGTTCCAGCGCCGCGGCAGTGTGGAGAGATAGGATAATTCACCTTTCTGTGGCTGACTTACAAATGGCAGGCTTTGGTTCGAAAATCAGCCCCAGTATACACATTTCGCACTGCTTTAATCAATTGCAGATATCCCATACAGTCTTATGCATACACTCACACACCTAAATTAGCAAACCTCTTTTACTGTAAGATCCTTGTTACGAAATGCAATCAATTGCATTATTACAAAGTTAAGACCGTCCACAATTATAGGTCAACAGATTTCATTATAGCCCATGGTATAAAAGAAAAATCAAATATGATTATAAATAAAATAAACAATACGATTATAATAGAATATAATTATGTTTCTGCCTTTGGATATGTTGAAATAGAACTATCTAAAAAGGTGATTTAGGTTACATAAATATGACTGTGAATGTGTCTATGCATGGAAAGAGAAAATACGGCAGGGTAGTTCTTCTCTCTTGGGTGTGGTGAGCTTTATGGCTTTGCCGTACAACTTTAAAGACTCCTGAGCCTTCAAATCCACGGATATACTCTTAAACCACCAGGGAGGCCTATTGTTTCAAATGCCTTCCCAATCAGCTTGCCAAACTCCACATACGTACACACACTAATACAGACTCATTCTTCTTCTTCTCTCTCTCTCTCTCATTACGCGACTGAGGCGTGTACAAGGCAGGTTTGGGCGTCACCACATCTCTAAAAGCACTAGCACTCACAGTAATTATTTTCTCAGACAATTACTTATAGGAACTGAAAGATTACTGGAGAATAAGAACCAAGCCTTTGGATGAATCTGTAGTGTGTTAATTAGGCTTCAGAAAGTCATTTTTTTTTAATTAAGTGCATTGTTAAATCAAGATGTCCTATGTGTATTCTGTTACATTTAATGTAATTAATTTTCTTCTTTTATTATTATTATTCTGAGCTGTATGGATTTTGTTTGTTCATGTGTGTGTGTGATATGGCAAATATATGTGACCCTGGATGACATCAAATATGGGTCATTTTTTTAACATTGAGATATATACATCACATGAAAGCTGAATAAATAAGCTTTCCATTGATGTATGATTTGTTAATATATGACAATATTTGGCCGAGATAAAACTATTTGAAAATCTGGAATCTGAGGGTGCAAAAAAATCGAAACATTGAGAAAATTGCCTTTAAAGTTGTCCATTTATGTTGGCGATTGTGCTGCATTCACTCACAAAAATAAATGTTTTATACATGTCCTGTAGGAAATTTCATCTTCATGGAACATGATCTTTACTTAATATCCTTATGATTTTTGGCATAAAAGAAAAATTGATAATTTTGACCCATACAATGTATTGTTGGACATTCCCAGAAATATACCCGTGCTACTTACGACTTGTTTTGTGATCCAGGGTCACATATCATATACATATATGCCACACTTAAGAAACTTTTCAGCTTCCCTGACATCATACTTTTTTTCTTTTTTTGCTGCGTGGGCAGATCTACCCTTCACGTCAAGACCAAAACCTTTTCATTAATCTTTCATCAGCCGTTATTTAGACTGTCTCCTTGTAAAGGTTGTATTTTTCCTGGTGTGGGAAGCTGACATAACATGCATGGTTGCAAATCTGTTCTGTACTTTAAAAGGAGGCCTTCATCTAACTTTATAGACTGATGGTAAAGAAATTTGGTTTACTAAATTATGCTATTATAGTTTTGTGAGGAGGATAAAAGTTTTTACTAGTTGTTGATTTAGTTTAAGTGTAGTTTGTGTTCTGTTCCCTCTTATTTTGTTAAAATTCATATTTTGCAGATTCTGCAAGGTGTGAATTGATGGAACTGTATATGTATATGATATGTACATCTCTCTCTCTCTCTCTCTCTCTCTCTCTCTCTCTCTCTCTATATATATATATATATATATATACATATATATAATGGTTTACTCTTGTGCTAATAAGTCCTCCTGAAGAAAAGACCACTTTAACATCCTATGTCATGTCAAACCAATTTCACTGTAATATGTCTCCCTTGCTACTCGCTCTGAAATCAAATGAATGGTGTGAGCAAAGGAAACTGAGCCATACATATTGAGGTGGATTGGTGCGGATTAGTCTGGGTCAGTTTAAGCCGCATTATAACGTCCTCTATCACATATACCTGTGAATTGCTCTGTTCCACTGTCACACTCAAATACTTTAGCTCTATTTCTGTAGCCAGCATTGGCCAGGGGCAAATGTCAGACATGAGTGAGTGGTTTCACGTAGTCTGAGGGGTAATTTAGTTCACCTAACATGTGGTGTGGCAAGCTGGCGTTGTGCTTGGCTTTTAGTGAAAAATATTACTTCCTTCTTTCAAGTGCATGCCTGCCAAAGGATTCAAAAGCACACGCTTTAGTTGTTTTGGTGAATCCCTGGCACATACCGTAGTATGTGGGTCTGCAAAATTCAGGAGCTGTGGTCTTTAATATGCATGGAAAACTCGCTCGCTGACATGGATCAGGATTTTATACAACAACAACAACACAAAAAATCCACAAAAGGATACAGTGATTCAGACTGAACCAGACCAACTCTCATGATAAAGGAACAAGTGAGCCTGAATAGATACAAATGTCATTCAGACGGCCTTTTTTCCTAGCATCTTTGTATTTGTGTATCAGTGGCTTTAGATTCCCTTAAGCCACATTGTCTATACAGCTTACCTGTCTGATTGTCCATAATTACCCCTAATGGACTTGCAGACACTTAGCAAGCCCAGCTTTAGGGTGTGGATGAGATTTGAGCTGTTCATTGTTTCAAGAGTTGGAATGTTGCATCACTTGTGGCCTTTGTTTGCCTAGACGGCAAGACAACCACCTTCCTCATAGCATTTGTAAACATTAGGCTCGACTCTCCAGCTGCTTTTATTAATTGATTCTAAAAATGTATTTTGCAGTTCTGCTATAATTTGCAATGATTGTTGTTATTCACAAGCTAGCTTGTTGGCTTCTGTCTAAATTATTTGTTAAAACTGGTAGCTCTGGCTGCAGGGAGACACAAATAGGGAATAGCCTAAGCCTTTTCCAGGTCATGCTTATACTCTAAAACAGCCGCTGACACATTTCTGGCTTTCAGACAGAGTGCAGTGGCACACAATATTAAGATTTATTGTAGGACAGAGAGCCAAGATGTTTTAGGATGAAAATAATTCAGTTCTCAAAATACCCATTCCAAGAAATATAATTAAGGTTCTGTGAATTGATATATTTTGTATTGCAAATTTCTAGAGTGGACCATAAAAAAATGTAGTTTCCCTTTTTTATACTTTATTTTAATGAGAACTGTATTTAAACTGTACAATAACAGGTTGAAAATCTTTAGTTTAAAAATCAATTTTCTAAATGTATTTGAATAAATGTATGTGTAATAAAGGAACATGTTTCAGATTTGTCTAACCAAGAATATCACGATATTTAGGGTTTTTGTATTCACTTTGAAATATAAAATTAAGTTGTCAGATGGTTTAGCTCAAACATTAAATGCTTAGCATAATGGTTGCCTTATTTATTTCGATGTGCAATTAGAGAATAAAAAATTACCTTTGCAAAAAAAAATTCTGTGAAAATTCTATAAATCATGAGGAGTGTAAAAATAACATATACAAAAATAAACCAAGGTTATGGTAACTATACAATTGTTAACCTCATGTTATCCTCCAATGCATAACTTTAACTCTTGGTTTACTCCGAATAATATCACACTGGTCAAATTACCTGATCACTTGGTATGATACTGTAATTTGCAGACAGTCCAATAGGCTGATGTTTGATTTACTCTAGACTAAGATGAAAATACGCAGGGTAGCCTACTATAGGCCTATCTGTGCGAGACTGTTTCCGAAGGCGTAATGTGCCCTCTGCTGGACAAATGATCACACGCTATAACCTCTCATCTTTAATTGTCTTATGAAACATCGGACAGAAGTGCCCTCCAGAACATCATCATTATTTAAATAAACACAACACATGTCACGCAGGAAGTACCGCGTAATTGCCACATTAAATTTGCGACCAGATTAACAAGTGCGATAGGCTGCAAATAATGCAATATTTTGTGATGATAGATAGATAGATAGATAGATAGATAGATAGATAGATAGATAGATAGATAGATAGATAGATAGATAGATAGATAGATAGATAGATTTAACAGAATGCTATCCCATTTTCAAACCATATAAATTGTTTATTTTGTAATGAAAGCTTATTATGGATATCTGCTGTGTTTAATTACGTTTTGCTCTGTTAAATAATTCTTACTAGTCACATAGTTCCAGCTTAACGGACAGGTGTCAGTAAGGCACCGGCTGAATTGAACTTATATTTCGTTAAACCACAGCATCCGTTGCGCGGCTTCCTGAATCACACGAGTTGCCTCTCCATCGCTCTGCGTCGAGTCTTTTCTCATCGTCTCTGGACTTAAGTGTAGGCCACTTAACTATCTAAGCTTCTGCAGTGATCAGTCCATTTATCTGGGATTATTGCAGTGAATTTACTGTTTGGTTTCCTTCCAGAACCCAAATGTCAAGTCCAAAGTCATGTGTGCAGTAGCTTTATCGCGCAAGAGCCGCGCAGATCCCCCGAAAGCTGGTAGCAGTTGATCTTTGGATAGAGCATGAAAATAAATAAATCCTCTTTAGCAGATCAATATTCATCCCCTTTAATGCGGGAAGTGAAACTGCTGGATTTGAGCTGGTAATTCTGATGAACAGCTAATCGTTGAAAAACAAGCAGGAGGGCTTTGCCATCCGTAGCAGATACTTACACATTAGGAGATGTGTAAGAGATGCACATCTTCTGGCCACCAAGAAGAAGACAATTGAACAGTCGCGTAAGTTTGTGTAATTTGCGCCCTTCGGTTAATAACCTAATGGGTACGTTTTTCTAAAAAAACGAAACTATTCAACTTGAACTTGAAAAAATTATTATTAGCATATCTTACTTGGACATAGACTGTGTGATGAATAGTTCTTGTTGTCGTATTGCATAAAATACGAGTTCGTTTTAATTTAGCTTCATGTAAGATAATAGCTATTATCAATTCAGATTGCATATTATGAATTGATTAATTGAAAGTAGTTGGCATACAGTAGAATGATGAGACATGATTAGAAAAAAACGCCCTCCTCATCAACATAAAAATGTCCAGCAACGCAAATCGAATCCATAGTGAAAATTATTGAATTATTCAAATAATTCATTCACAATCATTACAATAAATAGGCTACTTAAATATATGTAACATCATTAGACTATTATAATATATATATATATATATATATATATATATATATATATATATATATATATATATATATATATATATATATAACATAATAAAACAGTTACCAAACTGCTATTTATTTTTTATTTTTTTAAATGTTGCATTTCACTTCACAGGAGAGGATTTAATTTTCCCAATCATTTAATTTCCTCTTCTTCTTTTGTGAAGCACCTCTGTGAACAGGGTCGTTAAAAATGTTATTTTATGATGTTGCATTTTTAAAATATTGCATCCATGAACTTTTGCCTTCTAACATCACCTGAGGTTTTGCTCTTTCTCTGTCTTTTTCCCTTTACTTTTTTCTTTATTAAACAGATTTACATCACACGTTGTGACTAAAATAGCAGGCCCAAGTCTACATACCAAGTCTGCAGAAATCTCTGTGTTCTGTTAGTGAGTGCGCAGCACATTGTGATTGATGGCCCCAAGATGTGTCGTAACTCAACAAATAAATAAATAAGTGCTTCTCGTGAATACGCCTGGATTTTGCCTTTAAAATATGATCACTTGTTATTCTCCAATTCTGTTGCTTTGCGGTATTTAACGCTGAGAGCATGAGCTTTGTTTACAGTCTCTTTTATTAGCTTAACATTAACTAGCCCATTCATGATGATATGAAAAGTTCATTGGCTTGTCTGAATATTTCCTTTTTCATTATGCAAAATCCACTGTGCCATATGGCAGACACATACCCTCATTATGGCTGAAAATCCATGTATTCAGGGCAGAAACACCTGTGTCCTCAGCATACCAAAATGGTGTTTTGCCACTTTTGCCCATTATCCCTGTTACTGAAGTGCATCATAAAGCTGGTTAGTGCAGTTTTGTTTTGTGCACCACTCCCTTGTGAATGATGACAAGCAAGCAGTTGGTATCTTCGCTTGCTGAAATGAATTATTCTGTAGAGAGTTTTGTGAATGGCTTTGAATGGTCTCTGTGGGGTTGATTCTGTCACTTGCAGGAGAAAGTCAGCATCAAATAAACTGCATGGGGACCACATACTGAACAGCCACAGAGAGAGAGAAAAGAACAGTCACAGGCTGTTGGTACAAAAATGCTTAGATGGGATATTTACCAAGACTCTCTGGCACACATTAGTTCTGGGAGGAGAGAGGGAGAGTGAAAGAAACAAAAACTGGGGGGAAAGGATATTTGCCTTTTTTCCTTTCTCTTTTTGCCTTTAACAAACAGCGCCAAGTGCTTAAATAAACATGAGCAAAGTGTTTATTTCCATCTCAGCGTAGTGGGCTGTCCAGGAAGAGGTATATTCTAACAGGATAGTCTTGAACAATGGTATACTATATAAGGCAATGTTGATTCATTATCAGGGTGCTGAGAGCTTGACTTCATTTGCTATTATTATTATATTTCCATTTTATTATTCCAAATATTTCCTCTTTAATACACTATCTTGACGGGTATTTTTCTTCCCATGTTCTTGCAAACAATGACCTCAAGAGGGGGCCCTACAGTGAAGGAAGCCTAATTTGGTTTCTGAGATTAAAATTAGTTTATTATTGTGACTCTCCTTCTCTTTCTTCTTTTATTTCAAGAATTATATTTACCAGCTTAAATAAGAAATAAATTATTCATTATTTCACATCTGAAAGAGCCTCCTAATATTCAACATCTTAATGACTAATAAACCTCTGTTAGTAAGTGAAAATGCATTAGTTAAACGATTAATCGTATTGATAACTGCATTTTATATTATTCTGCCTTTTTGACAAATTTCTTTAAAGCACTTTCTTTATATCAGTAAATAAATGTTTTATTTTTTAAATACATTCAATGATATTATTGAGTAGTAAAGTTTAACACTTACAACTGTTAATATGCTTTATTGTTGTTTAAAATGTTAATTATTTAATTTTATTATAAAGATTAAGATGTCTTATTTAATTAAATAATATTGCAACATTTTGGCATTTGGCTGATGGTATAATATGTACATGTATCAGTCCTGTCAGTGGTCAGTTGTAAAGAGCACACCTGACCACTAGGGAATGACCTAAGACCATTATTTCCTGCTAGCTGTACAGAAATAGTATAGCATCTTTGAACTTCTTGTTGTGAAAATACTTTTCCAAAGTTGTGATTGTTGAGTGTTGCACATGACTAGAACAACTGTGGATGTACTGTACATCTGTTTATTGAAGGTTTTGCTTTGCTTTTGTGACCAGGATGATCTAAAATGACAGCTAGAATCTCAAAACAAATAGCAGCATTTAACCCTAAAGTGACTGATATTCCTCACCATTAAGCCAGTGATTCCCAACCAGGGCACATTGTTCCAGGGGGAACTTTCTCTCTCTTACTCCTTCTTAAAACAACATCATGATTTTCATTATATTGTTGTTAGTCGTTCTTGTTGGTATTGCACAAATGCTTTGATATATTCCATTTATCTGCATTATATTTCTAATCTAATGAAGCTTATACTCGGTGGCCGGTCGTACAGTGTTATACAGTGTACAAAATCCTATTAAGCACCTATACTGCACTTACAGCCTAAGACACACTTTGTCTAGTGTGAACTTTGGATTTTACTCTCCATAATCTTATCTTTTCCCCTTCTGCTCTGAATCAGGCCACCTCGAGGTCAATGGCAGCTTGTTTAACACACTGCACTACTGTGGGCCACTTTGCTTCATCCAATGCTTGCTGCACTGCTATACAATATACTGTTTAAAAGATTGGGGGTCAGTACATTTTTTTTAATGAAAAGATTATTATTTGTATTCAGCAAGGTAAAGTAAGACATTTATATTGTTATGAAATATTTATTTTTCAAATAAATGCTTTGTTCCTACATTTTATCAACGAATCCTGAAAGAAAAAAAACTTCACAGATTCCACAAAATATTAAGCAGCTCAACTATGTTCAATGTTGATAACAATACAAATGTGGTTGCACTTTATTTTACAGTACATGCACTTACATGTAGACTACAGTGTACTTATCTAAGAAAGTACTGGGTATTATACGGTAACTATGGGCTAAGGTTAGGTTTAGGGGTAGTTTCAGAGTTTGTGTGTGTTATTACACAGTTATTGTAATTATTATAATAAGTATAGCATGTAAATGGGGGACAACAGGACTGTAAAATAAAGTTCTACCCAAATATTTTCTTGAGCACCAAATCAGCATATTAGAATGCTTTCTGCAGGATCACGTGACACAATTGCCATGTCCTAATTACCGTAGCAATTCTGATCTGTAAATAGCCTTCACGTGCTTGTAGAACTTGTAATTACAACGTGTAAACATCAGAGAGCTACGGCGTCTACCACGTGGCCGCTGTACCACCTCAGCACTGAAGGTTGTGTGTTCGACTTGAAGCGACAACCGATCGGTGTATTACATCAAAGTACTGCAAGAGCGATTCGATACGGACCTTTATTTACGGTAATTACTTCACTCCTCGTTGCAATTAACTAGTTAATTAATTAGACATTTACAAGGTCAGTGCTGGTTTGAAAAGCAAGTTGCTGTTTTACTGTACATTTTAAACCTAGCATGTTTTTTTTATAGTAGCCTATTTAAATAGTTCAAAATGAGAAAAAAAATCAACGTTTTGAACCCATCTAGAACAAACTATAGGCTATTCATTTTTGTTTTGTGGTCTGTAGGTCTAAGTGTCAGTGGGTAGGACTTGTGAAGGGAGCGAGTGTTTATCCAAACTAACCAATAGGACATGAGTAGACTAGGCAGAATGGATGGTATTGGAGCACTTGATAGTAAGAGACTATTGGATGACTTCATAGAAACAGACAGATAAATGACCCACTGGGCTCCATGTGGTATGTTACCATCCAGAACCAGATAGCTGGTTTGATTTATACCATTTTTTAAAAGACATGCATATTTGTGAGACCGTGATAGTGATCTTAGCTGTCAGTGGATGGTTTTATGATTCAGTGTCTCTGTGTTGATTATATTAATAATTAATATTATATTTGTATGTAGCTCTCTTCTAGAGTACAGAAAGTTGAACATTTTGTAAGCAAGTAATAAGTGTGTTTGTGTGTGTGTGTGTGTGTGTGTGTGTGTGTGTGTGTGTTTGTGTGTGTGTGTGTGTGTGTGTGTGTGTGTGTGTGTTTGTGTGTGTGTGTGTGTGTGTGTGTGTGTGTGTGTGTGTGTGTGTGTGTGTGTGTGTGTGTGTGTGTGTGTGTGTGTGTGTGTGTGTGTTAGCTGTCAGCTTGATGGCATATTTGGAAAACAAACCTGGAATCTGTCTGTTTCATTCAATCACACTAAGACCTGACAGAAAGCTTGTCGTGCGGTGATAACGATGTCATCGGTCAGCCGCCTAACAGTTTAGACCCTGTCCAGTTAGTAGAGGTGAGCTAGTACATCTGTAGTCTTATCAAAGACTGTCCACACATGTTGATGCCGAACACAAGACCTCTCACACCCAGGAAATACCTCAGACGAACATTTAAGGTGGTCACAATTATTTATAATTTATGCAATGCAAAATCTTTTAATTATTTTGTAACCTCTCTACATTAGTTTGAAAGATCAATGTTTTTTCCTGGAAAACTTCAAAAAGTATTTTAAATGTTGAACGTTTTATTCAGCAATGACACATTAAATGGATCAAAAGTCACAGTGAAGACTTTAACGTTTGATTCAAAAAAAAAATTTCATTTCAAATAAATGCTGCTTTTTTGAACTTTCTTTTCAATGAATCCTGATTAAAAAGTATCCGTTTCCACAAATAAGCAGCACAACAATTTTTAACATTGATAATAATGAGAAATGTTTCTTGTTCACCAAATCAGCATATTAGAATGATTTCTGAAGAATCATGACAAATGGAAGAAATTAAAATGAAGCTTTTTACAGGGAAAAAAAATAATTTTAAAATATATTCAAATAGAAAACAGTTTATTTAAATTGTAATAATATTTCATTGACATTTGAGAGTTTGTCGAAGAGGAAGAGATTAGAAAGTGATCCACAGACAGAGAAAACTGCTCTTATCTGTGTCTCTATGATTAGTGTGTTGGTGAGGGTGTCAAGTTGTGTGTGTGTGTGTGTGTGTGTGTGTGTGTGTGTGTGTGTGTGTGTGTGTGTGTGTGTGTGTGTGTGTGTGTGTGTGTGTGTGTGTGTGTGTGTTCCATTGATATTCCAGTGCTGGACAGTCTTAGGTGGGGTCAAATCTTGGAATGTGGCCCCTCTTATCAGTACGAAAGAGAGGGAGAAAGAAAAAGAGCAGCAGCACAGACATTCCTCTATCCTTCATCCTCACAACTTTAAAGCCATCATCCGTACCACTTCCAAACTTTTTTGTTTAGTCTGCCAAGACCCACAAAGTTCTCCAAATGTTAAACTCACATAAGTGAAAGTCATTAGGTTGGCATTACCAGTAGCCCTCATGTAAACTTCATCCACTATTTATACGTTTTGATGAATTAATCCTGGTAAACAGCATTGTTTACTAGATTACAAACTGGAATGATTTAATGGTACCAGTTTTTGATCTTCAATGTTGAGCTCTCTTAACCCAATTCCATGGAAAACTCACAAAATTCAAATATGGAATTGGCTTTGCTATGAAATCAAGGTGTGGATGTCACTGGAGATGCATTGCTCCATTACTACTGTGTGTATGTGTGTCAGAAACAACTAATAGACAAGACACTGCATCCAAAAAAAACCAAAAAAAATTGACGTCAAGAAAGACTAAAATCCAAAGGGCTACAATCCAAAACTAATTCTCTGAGCTAGATACTCAAAATCTCTGTGTATACTCAATCAGCTGTGAAGCTCATTGCTGTTCTTCTAGCCTTCAGCTCTTGGGCCATTTTTCATCCCATAATCCTGTTTCACCCACAAATTCACAAGCTCCTCCTGCCCCATGCCACCACTAGCCAATGGATGTCTCCATCGGTGGCCTTAAGGAAGCCAATTAGAGCCGTCATGCTGGAAGCTTGCCCCCTTGACTCCGGCCAATATGGAAGTCAGGAAAGGGAGTGGATTAGCATTGTGGTGGGCATCTGTGTCTCCTGTGGTCAGGCAGGTGACCCTGCACACAAAGGCAGTGCACCAACTGAGTGAGATTAATAAAACCTCCCTCTAGCCGGACAGAGCTGGACAGGTCACACACATGCTCGGCTTTGTGAGGCCTCGGAGGTTGTCACGACTACCCAGCGGGTGTTGAGGGAAATACAGAAATCTGTGTTTGTGTGTTAGAGAGGATTAAATCTCAAAGCAAAAAGACAGAAAGACTGCTTTTAGAAACTCTGTGGCAATTTCCTGAGAAAAGGGGAGGAATAAGCTCTTCTTAGACATATACAAGAGCCCGAGTTAGTATTTGGACAGACGTGGAATTACTAATGGAGAAGACAGATGTAAATCCATTCATGATCATATTTATAGGTTTTTCGGAGCAAAAACATGTCACGTCACACCCACTGTTTAAAACCCCACATCGATGACCATCTGAAATAACATATTCCTTTATGAAAGGTTTGACATGAAGGGAAAAATCCATTATGTAACATGACTGAAATAGTGAGGGAATGAAAACATGTGTTTAGATGTTGATCTCGTGGACATTGCATTGCATCTCAATGCATTTACACATTGCTTGTATTCATCTTGCTGTGCCATCTCTCATTTGCTCTCTAAAATTTCAGACATACAGTTTGTTCCAAAAGTCTGAGACCACATATACCATTCAAAAGCTGAATTTTTTTGATCAATAAAAACCTTTATTTAATCTTCACTCTTCTAACTATAAGTAACTTTGCAACTACATATCAACTAATTCTCATTAGAGTATTAGTAGACTGTTTGGTTAGGGTTAGGTGTTAAGGTTCGGGTTTGTAATAAGTTGACATGTAGATATAAATTTACTTATAGTCAGTAGAATGTATTTTGGGGATCATCAAAATAAAGTGTTATCAGATATTAAGCAGACAGTCTACTAAGGGGCCCCATTGAAACATCCTACAAGGTAAAAAAAAAAAAAGGATGACATCTAGTCGAGAAGTTTAGTAATAATATTCACGTTAATCAGATATTGGTTGTGTCTGAAATCGCTCCTAAACCCTCATATCAATATCAAATTTATTTCTAACACAGTTCCAGTAGTAGGATTGAATAAGTATACTCAATAACGTCCACAATGGTTTCGGACACCCAAATGGCTGTTCCCTCAAATAGTGCCCTATTTAAAGTCTCTATGAAAAGTTTTTTGGCTTTTAGTGCGAATATGTTAGCCCTACTGTTATCTAGTGTGCTCCAATACAATGACAAAATTCGCATTGAGAAGACCAAACCCAACGTTGAAAATGGAAATCAAAGTGTACTTAAGTACATTAATCAAGTAAATGTGTTACTGTCCACCTATGCTAATACTCTAATAAGAGTTAGTGGACATGTTTATATGATCAAAAAGTTTTGAAAACATATGTTTTTTACATTACTCATCAAAATAAGTGGAGTGGACCATCTAAATAAGGTGTTACCAAAATATTTTGCAACATAAATGTCTTTAATGTCACTTTACTGTTAAAATAAATTTAAAACATTCTTTTCGGAATAAAAGCATTTTCTTAATTTCTTTAAAAAAAACCTACTTTAAAAATCTTACACACAATGTGTGCTAGTGTTCACAAAGGCAGTAATAGAAGGTGCCACAAAACCCTGCGCCCTCTAAGGCTATAGATTATATTAGTACATGTTATTAGTTTCTTATTAGTGTAGATATATTTGCAATTTGTTGATTCATTAATTATGTTTTTGTCATGAATAAAAATAATCAAATAACACATTTGTGACACTCCAAATAATACCAATATACATACCAAATACTATTTTTTTTGTTTTTGTTTTTTTGTTTCATCTTTTCACTTAAAACTTTATGCCAGTAATATCATTTGTATAAAAAACTATGCAAAATAGAAGCTTTTTCATGGTCTCAGATTTTCCCCCATCGTATAAGCACACGCCAACATACACACATCCCCTCTGTTTAACTTTCTGACTGACACTTGATCAGTCATTTACGTGCGTTTGTGGGGGTGTTGTAGAAAAAGGCCATCTATTGTGCTTCTCAGTATACATTTAAACTTCTGGAATGTGTACTTATACTCCAGGGATTAATTTTTCCTTATCCAGCTAGCATAGCTGGTCTAATTGGCATAGGTTGGTATGTGTAGAGTGGTATGTAACTTGGGCATTGAGAAAGCTGATGAGTGGATAATATTGCCATGTGTTTCTGTGCCAAGTTTGCGCCAATGATGAGCTTGGCAGCCACATTGCTGTCTGCATCTGTGACTGATGAGCTGTAGAGGTGTAGAGCACATACACACTCCAGGAAAATGCTTTGACTGTTGAGCCTCACCCATGCATGCACTGTATTAGACAGGATTATACATGGAAATACACACACACACACACTTGTGCTGCATGGTGACTGTAAGGCTACAAGTACTGAGTGAGTGGCTGCAATAAAGACCCCAGGTGGTGAGAGGGGTCACGCTAAAGGTTGACCGAATCAAGGCAGGGAATTTATGGGGAGCATTTTTCTTTGTGCCATTGTGTACTTGGTGGGCTTAGTGCTGCCATTTCAGTCACCGCCAATGAGTCGGGGTTAAACGCATGGTGTGTGTTATTGTTCACAAAGAGAGTAATGGAAAGTGTCTTGACCTTGTGTAAATCGTATGCTGTAGTTTTTGGTTTCTCATATTTATAGTCATTGACAACTTGTTGTGTGTATACAGCACAATTAAATGTCAATTAAAATCTATCTATCTATCTCTATATGTCTATCTTTCTGTCTGTCAGTCAGTGTAATGTAATTTAAGTTGAAATGACTTACACTGTCAAGTTGATTGTACTTAAAAATTTGAGGCAGCAAGTGTTTTTTTTTACAGTGTATCCATCTATCGACCAATCAACATAATGGTAGATTGAAGTAAAATGTAAAAATTTTTTCAATACTTGTATTCTGTTCTGGCAAATAAAAGGATACTGAATGAGAATTAAGTTACATTTGCATATTAACATTACTCGCCATTTGTGGGTGACAGATAAAAATTCCTCCATACACCACTTACGTTAAGTCTAAATGAAATATATGTTTTTAATTAGGATATTGTTATGAATATTTGTAACAAATGAGCACACATATCAATTTAACAGCAGTGGCTGACAAGTTTATTACAGCAAATGTATTTTATGCCTCGGTATGGGTAGGAAAGTGTCTTTCTTCAACAGTGGATTTGAAAACTGACTCTATACAGTGCTCTTGGTTTATATATAGTGCACAGCATGTACATTGGATGATTATACACTTCAATTCACTTTATTGAACCTCCTTGTACTCCCAAAACTCTGTTGTACACTCTCATATATAACTAATGATATAAACTCAGGGGAGCCTCATTTGATATATTTTCTTACTCGCTCCACAGTGAGAATAACCAGTTGCCTAATGAAAGGAGGAAGAAAAGGAAGAGGGTGATATGTATTCTTCACTATCAAGTATAGAGGCACAACTGTTTCAAATAATATCGATGCCCCTTTTAAAATACCATCCACTTTTTTTCGCGTCAGCCGCAGCTAGATTCATGGACATGGATATGTCTTTTGTTAGTGTTTGAACAGAGCTGGTACATTCCCCTTACCTCGTACACACATCTCTCCCCCACACACGTACATACACAAAGTTTGGACAGGATAATCTTTCCTGTTCACACTTCACTAAGCGAGGCGCAAAAGCCCCTCTTTATTGTTTACATTAATATTAATAATTAGGCATTTTCAGAAAAAAATGCTTAATGTGATAATTAATCAGTGTGAAATACTAAACAAATTTTTTCTCTCTTTCTGTGTTTAAATATTTTTCAACGTATTTGAAGCAGCAATGAACATCCAACAGGCAGGATTAGGAGTTAAATATGATTATGTAATTTTTATTTATGTTATTTTTATGTCGTATTCCACAGAAAAAAATTAACAGCATTCAGTTTGGGGATGAGTTTATAAAGACTGCATTTTTTGGGGTGAATTAACTGCTGAGCCTAAAGAGAGAGGCTCACTTTTTTTTCTCTATTTGTCTCTGTCAGTAGCTGGTCTCTTTTTAAATGATATGTGTTTCTTTCCTTCTCGCTTCTTCTCTTCCAGCCCCCTTCTCAGTGTATTCGAATCTGCCTGCATCTGGTTTCAATTTGAGCTGTCCTCATGAAGTCTTGCTGCTCTCACCCTTTTCCCGATGTCTCAATAACAGACTTCTCTTTGGATCCTCGCAGGCTTTATACAAACAGACATGACTATTACAACAAGTATAATCACTGCACTGTTTAACCTTGCCAGTTCAGTTACAATAAAAGTAAAGATTTCATTGTTTGATTTTACAAAGGTAAAAATCTACAGAAAAACTAATGAGGAACTTCTGGATGAATGGTTTGCTACTGCCTGTCTCTGGAGTACCAATATCCCTCTGAGTGTTTGACTGTAAGGTTAGTGTGTGTGTGTGTGTGTGTGTGTGTGTGTGTGTGTGTGTGTGTGTGTGTGTGTGTGTGTGTCTGTTCATGTGGCTGTGACTGACTCAGACACACTGATCATCTACAGGGAGGTGTAGGGAGTCTATTCCTGTTCCACACTCTCCCAAGCACCATCCATTACAGTTTGAGATCCATCCTGTGAACATATCTAGGCCATTACATGGCCCAGTGTGTATCTTTTATCAACACGAATAATCTACACTCGTACTCACTCGTATCAACGCACATCTTATTCTGTTGTTCTTAACATTCTTTTCAACACACACACCTACATTTTTACCCCTGGGATATTTATAAATTTAAAAAAGGATATCATATTAGTTCATTTTATTTTATCACAATATCACAATTAATTGAACATAGTGAAGTTGAAATTATTTGATTTATTTAATTATTTGAATTATTTAATTATTCCACTCCAAAAAGAGGTATTTTATTAAACAGAATCCACTTTCCAATAAGAACTTATGATTTGTTTGGACTACAAACACGTTTTTCCTGGGCTTTATGAAGTCACCGTGCTACTTATTTAAATAATCCCCACCCAAGGAATTCATAAAAAATAGGTTTGAGGGTTGAGCTGCATTAGAGAAGACAGTGTTGTTGCTATGTCAAAGAGATGCTGTTTTTTACACCCCTTTTTCAAAACTCAATTGTTTGATCCTTCCTAGGCTGACGAACTTAGAGTGTTTAACATTTATTTTAAACACTTTTCCTGAACATTATAACCCCAACGTTTATCTGTGTGCTACACATTTTACGGAGAACACCTTCCAGAACCACAATGCAGGCTACGCACAGAAGCTTCTCCTGAAATGGAGCAGGTTCCACTTTGTTGGGACAAGCTGTTGTTTGTAGATCACAACTGTGTATGTCTTATTGTTTGTAGTTGCGCTTAACAGCTCCAATTACAAGTTTAATGTTGTTGCTACGATGTAAACAAAGGGCAAGGCACTTTGCCTCTGCTCATCTGCTTAACGACATTAGTGTTGATGTAATTCAGTGTAATTTTTGTAAGCTCTTGTTTTTGTAAGACTGTTTTCCAACAAGTTTCATGATTAAATGGTGTATTACATTGTATCTAAAATGTATAAGAAAATTACAAAAAAACACAGCAATCTGAAATTTCGCTGTTGCAAAGTCCATGCATGAAATCCGCTCTGCCCGATTTTCTTGTTTGTTAACATTCTTAAGTCTGAATCAGGCTTGAATTGGTTTGAAATTATGGCGTGACATTTCCCAAACACATGCTTCTCCGCTAAGCGCTGCCAATCAGAATACATTGCCGAGCTAACCAATCACAGCACGTTTCGTATTGTAGAACAAGTGGCTTCTTCGGAACAGGAACTGTGCGCCACGTTCGGGCCAGACTGGGGAGAGAGGTGCTGTAATAATGTAAAATAATGTGTTTTTTTGAACAATCAAGCATGAAAGCATATTCTAGTACACCCCAAAACCAAAATCAAGACTTCATAAAAGGGCATTATAGGACCCTTTTAATAAAATGTAAGTGATTGAGCTTAACCTGAGCATGTTTCTAAAAAGTCTGCTATAACTTCTTTATAGAATTAGTTTATTCAGTTACAACATTAAGACATTTCTAACAGAATTTTGCACTCTTAACTGAAAAGGTTGGAGTGCAAAAATTAGAGGATTGACTCAGAAAGAGTCTCACATGGAATCAGAAATGTGTATTGATTTGGAAAATAGTAAAACAATTTCCATGTGCTCTATCATCTCTTAAGCTGTAGCTGAAGCCAAACAAGTTTTGTAAAATCATATAGTGGAAGAGCTTTAAAAGATTAAGAGCACAGAGGGGCTTGACAGTACACACACTATATGAAACAGATTGACACCCTATCTAAGGCTCAAAGTGAGTGACAGATCCCCCTGACAGCACAAGAACTCTCTCCATTTGAAAAATAAAACATTGGCAGGAACTTGTCTTCACCGCCATGGTTGTGGCCTCTCACTCGTACATCACCAGGCATCAACAATATTGACTCCCCGGCTGGAGATTAGCGCCTCTGCCTGTTATTTTGTTAAGGGATCAGCCTCTTTCATGTCCTTACCTAAATATAACTGCAGTCTACTATAGACTACCATCACACTCCTGCTGGTATTTGTTTTATGAGCACTGGTGGGACCAGCAATGCTCTGGTCTGTCCATCCCAGGCTTTGCAGGATTATCCAACAAATTTGTGTTTTATAACAGCTGTGTGTTAGGAGTCACTTGGGGTCTAAATATGGATGTGACATCTTTCCTTTTGAAAGGCCACTTGATAACTTTTTATTTTCTACAGTAGATGTGCTCTGGTTGGGGCAGTATTTGCTTATTTAAATCTTTTAATATTACGCTCTTCTGTGACTGGACTGGAATGGACATGAAATAATATATATTGCTCAGTTTTTGTTTTGCCTTTTCCGTGTTGTGTTTAGCAGTAATAGAATGAAAAATTGGGCCCACAAACACACACACACACACAAACACACACACACACACACACACACACACACACACACACACACACACACACACACACACACACACACACACACACACACACACACACACACACACACACACACACACAAACATTCCCTTGTGGAGGTCAGTCTTGAGTAATGAGGTAATGTATGCTGGTCTGCTCTAAGTCCAATTGCTTTAAAGTGACATGAATCTGTTAGGCTGCAAGTGATCGATCTATTTATTACCCTATTTATGTAAAGCCAGGCAAACATGTGTTGACAGCGCCTGCTGGTGCCTGAAATACCATCGCCATCACTCACTATTTTATCACCTTTTCTCTTTCCCTCTTTTGTTTGAAGATCTCAAGGCTTTGTCTCTGAGTACCATCCCATGTCATATATCACATATAATGATATCCTAGAAAACGTATTGCAGGTGATGATATTTTGGCCTAAAAATTAACTAGGTAAGTAAATTTGCATTTAAATGGAAAGAATGAATTCACAACATTCTTTTTGTAGATAGACTTTTGCAATATCATATGAGCATGCGTATGTACAGTATTTATGTATATATTTATGCATGTATTGCTTGTTGCAGTCATATACAGCCATCATTCTTCAATGAAAACAGTTTAGAAAGATCCAACTAGAATGGATCTAAATGCCTGAACAAATGTTGCAAACAAATCTTGCTGAGATATGTTTAGGCCAGCTGAACTACATTATTTTGAATTTCCCTGCAAAGAGTTTCACTGAATTGTACACTGAAACGGACTTGTGCCCAACTGTACGCCTGCCAGCTGTCTGAGTGGAGTATTTGGTTCTTAATATACTGTCAGCAGGTATTACATCACTGTCATTTTGAATATCATATGCAACTACTGTTTGGAGGCCCTTTTTGATACTGTGCATTTCCTCTGTGGATCCAACATCAAGGGTATTATTCCCAGAGGGGTTTCCTAACACCTCTACCATTAGGAGTAGATTTTAGACAAGAGCATGTCCCCTTTGAAAGACCTTCTGCAATCTGCAAGCCCGTCTTTCTGGGAGAAAACATGAACCGCTTTGGGTCATGCTATCAGGATGGATGCCAGGGCCTTAGAGAGGGCTTCTCGGGGCAATCCGTGGTACAAGCGCGGGTGTTAACCCACTAGAGAGCCTTTATCTGCCATATGTCATGTTCACCCAAGCCTCTGGATCCAGTTCTCCATCCCCGCCCCACTCACACTCAGTCCCAACGCCCACAATCCTCCCAGGACAGATCAACACTCGCTCGTCGTCCACCTCCAGTGATCAGCTTTATCTCAAGCTCTGAAGTGGGGGACATATTTGTTCTGATTTTTCCCACAGCAAGCTGGAGAGGAGAGACATGAAATTTAGAAGGAGCTGAAGGTTCATAGAAACCAGACATATATCCTCACAGAAAGAAAAATAGCCACCACCTGAACATGATATTTTTTCCTGTTTCTGAGCTGTCTAAATTATTTGATATATTTTGAAAAGTATTTTTTTATATAATATTTTTAATTACTAATATATTCTATTGTATGTTTTTTTATCAAATTGCATATTAATTGTATATGAAATACACTTCTTATAAAGGCTTCCTTCATACACATTACAGGTGCATAAGTGTATAGATACACTTTGGTATATATATATATATATATATATATATATATATGCTTTCTCTTTCACTTGTCAATCATTCTGATCGTCATCTCACTAATGTGATGAAACAATATCAGGAGAGGAGGCGTTTGAACACAGTTTGTCTACTCCCTCCCTCTATTCTCCCCCAATTTCCAACCCCCCCTAAAAACACACACATACAATCTCCCTAAAAAGGACAGAAAAAAACACTTCCACAAAAAAAAGAACAAGAAACATCACATTGTCACTTTGCCTGAACAGTTCCAATCTTTCCATATGCTATTTGGAAGGCAACCTTTTCATCTACTGATTTTTGAAGGAATTTCCAACCTTCATGATTTTTTAAAATACTTGATGGGTGGTGTAATTCACGGCTGGATTGATTTAGCGTGAGTATTTTTCATTTATTTATTTATATATGAATTAATTATTATTATTTCATTTAACACAAAAATGTAATATCTTAAATGCCATATGTAATTCCCCATCAGTGTCGAGGGTACTGACAGCCTGAAATGAGTAACTTCTCTGTGTGCGAAAGCAATGACCACAAGCAAGAATAACTTTTAACTGAAGTTGGCAGGTGAAGGGACAGTAAGGTCAGTCCTCACCAGCCAACCCTCTTCTCAGTGAGGATTAAAAGCTGTCAGTGCCCTCCCTTTCGCCCACAAGGCGAAGGTTCATGAGGTTACAGTATATATGAGAGCATACAGTTAGACTTGGTTTAGTCACCCAGCCTTGGCTTGTTTATACTGGATTACTAAGAGGGATGGAGGGGTTAAGCCATAGCAATCTAAGAATGGGGAGATATTTTAATGTGTGTGAGAGAGGGTTTGTCTGATACACGTGTGTGTTTCTACGGACAACGACTGGCAGCCTCCCTAACTGTGTTTGTCTCTTTGCAAGCTTTTGACTGACAGGTAGCGAGATTTGCCTGAGCGCTTTTGCATGAAAGCCAACAAGGGAAAGTGAACATGGCGGATTAGCTGGGATTATGTTGTCAGAGGGAGGGTTGACGGACAAACTACAGAGGAATAAATTGGAAATCTGTTTGAGGAGCGTACCGCCCCTCCTTTTTGCTCCCATTCGAAATGACAAGGGGAAATCATTAATAATTTATAAACAAGGCTGGCACATTACCTATGCATCTTTGGCTAGCCATGTGTCTGTATTTATACTAGTTGCCTCTTGTTTGGAGTTCCAGCCTCATTGGCCGGCTAATGATATTTATTTAACATCATGACAAGTGAGTCATTGAGATAAAGATAAAGGTAAGGCTTGGCCTGATGGATCTCATTTTCCCATGCCCTCACTCCTCCTTGTATTAACTTCCGTCCTGCGGTAAATTAGTTGGTACAGTCTGCTAAGATGTTGTGCTTTCTGTTAGTGTGCTGATGCGATTTTTCAAAACCGAAAAAGGGTGACTTTTAAAGTGTTAGCGAAGGCGGTGAATGCAGACTTATGTTTATGATGTGCTTCCCATGATCCACACCATTGTAATTCTTGTTTCAATGTTGGGCTTCTGTTTGCTTGTCTGCATCAGTTTAGTCATCACATATAGAGACCATTCCCCACTACACTCAAGAGCTGTCTGTAATATTGACTCTAAAGGTCAGATGAAGTAAACTATGTCCCTGACTGTTTATAATGAATCTCAGTTGCTATATTGACACGATTTTATGCATATTTTAGGCTAATGTACCTCCTCATATAATTTATATACTTTACTGCTAGTATAGTGAGTTTATATTGTAGGTTACATTCTGAAATTTTGAATCCTCTCCTTTTAACTGTTGTTTGAACCTGACTTGTAAATCTAGCAAATAGGTTTACGTCTGTATGTTTTCATGCAAAATAATATCAATAAAAACAACAACACTAATAATCATTTCACATTATTTTTCTCCTCGGGGCACAGATCTTAATTAGAATCATTGGGTTATTTTGAAATGCACGGCAAACAATATTAATGAGTTGACTGCATTCTGCAGGAGTTTGAAGCATTAAGGATGCATGTCTGTATGTTAAACTAATGAATATGCATTGGCATAAAAAATCTGCTCTCAGAATTTGCAATGAGCCAGTGCTGTGCTCTGAATAATAAGACATAAACAAGATTGAAATTTTACTCGATTTACTGCTAGATTGTTTTCAGAATTAAACCAGGCATTCATTTGTAATGAAAATTGGGTTTACATCACTAGCTAAAGATAATCTATAGTGAGGTATGTAAATGTATTATATTATATTATATTATATTATATTATATTATATTATATTATATTATATTATATTATATTATATTATATTATATTATATTATATTATATTATATTATATTATATTATATTATATTACAAAGAAATATTTGTCTTTCTATTAGACAAACTTTAATATATTTCGTTATCTCCATGTTCTTTTGTAAGCCATTTTTCATTCATGTTTTAGTTCATTTAATTTATTTGATCAGTTTTGTTTTTTAAACAGAAAATAAAATAAAAAATGTGAGAGGAGTACAGTAGAAGGATTGAGGTTTTTTTAAGACCAATGGGACATCTAATTTCACTTTTTGCCATCTTACCATCTTTTTGCCATCAACCTTGTGTTTACATTGCAAATATGATGACAGTGTGAGTAATATTTCTGTATATGTAATCCTCTCTGGCTGAGCATGTTTTAAAGGAATGTCTTTTCCTCCTGGGACATAACCTAATATCAATGTTTGAGCAATTCCACCAAACCTCTCCTGTTTCTCTCTCTCCACACACACATTGCCGTCTCTGTGTCTGTGTCCATATACTCTGTCAAAACACTGAAGCTGACCCTGCTGCTTCCTGCCACAGTCTGTGCCGTCTGCTTCTGCTCTTTCACATTTCTTCATACGAAACATACACACATACAGTACATATAACGGTTACTCAAGTTACTCTCCAAATTTCCCAGTGAGACACAAACAGTAATATGTAATGTTGTCCAGTCAGAGGGGAAATTTGATAAAGTGGTAAGAACAATTTCAGAGAGGGGTGTGACAGACTCCCTCTTTATCTCATTTTTATTCTCATCATCTATCTCTCTAGTTTTCTTTTCTTGATCTTTGAGACACTATGTTTGGGGAGATGCCAGATTTTTTGTTTGAGATTGATCGGTAGGCGAGCGGTCAACATAACTGGAGACAAATATACAGTACTCACCAAAACTTATCAAGTCTAAAGAATGCTGGCTTTGCAGTTAAAAAGTGAAGAGACAAAATCAGCATATAACTCAATCAGAATATTAAAATGATTTCTTAAGGATCATGTGACACGGAAAACCGGAGAAATGGGTGATGAAAATTCAGCTTTGCCATCACGGGAATAAAGTAAATTTGAAAAAATATATTAAAATGAGAAAATAGGCCAATAGAATTTTGTAGTATTAATGTTTTTAATCAAATAAAGGTCAATTCACACCACACAGACAAACTCCCACAAACACATTTGTTGCGTTTTGTCGGATCAGTGTGTCACCCCTGTCTTCACCAGATTGAGCATGTTCAATCAGCGTTTGTCGGGGCAGTGTGAACAGTTATTTTTCATAAAATTTTAAATCCAGCGGCCAACTTGTTTGTTGGTGTTTGTTTGTGTTTGTTGGCTTTTCTCTCTGCGACTTGAATTAGCCTTATAAGAGACTTCTTTTAAGAAGAAGACAAAAAATTAAATCAAAAATTAATTGTAAATTAATAATTCATATTACAACATGCACTTTTTGTACTGATTTAAACCTGATTTTTTGCATTTGTGCTTCTTTGTGCATGTAGAAAGATAGTCTTTGATATTTTGATCATATGTTTTTTCAATTTGGGACAGCTGACACGTGTTGGGGTAGCATAAGGTCGCTATTCTGCTAGATCATTTTCCCCTCCCAGCATTCCTCAAGTCACGACCCTCAAAGCTGCCTTTGAGCTTGCAGGGGTCAGTAATGACCAAACACCCCAGATCATTCCTCCCCTTCACTCCATATCTCTCCAACATGCCTTCTTATCTTCTTCAGTTCTCCTCACCTCTGTAACCTGCCCCTTTTCCCTCAGATTCCCCAATCATGACTGTAGCGTGCGACCGGCCCACTGGCCCAAGTTTGACTCGGGCATGAACTTTGCTGGAATAACAAAGATCCCCTTCCCCTCCTCCAGCCCTCCACATCACCACAAGAAAAGGAAAAGCAAGTCTCTCCGTCCTTCTATCTAGTGTTCTTATACAGACTGAAGCGGATGGTTGTTTGTTTCTGCCCGCAAACCCAGCAAATCTCCATTACTTCTGTTTTGATAAGCACAATGACGCAGATAATCTTTGTTATTATTATTGTTACTTTTCATTAGTTTAATTCATTTCTCCCTGTGGGGCTGAGATAGTAATGAGATCCAGACAGAACCAAAGCTTGCTCTCTCTCTCTCTCTCTCTCTCTCTCTCTCTCTCTCTCTCTCTCTCTCTCTCTCTCTCTCTCTCTCTCTCTCTCTCTCTCTCTCTCTCTCTCTCTCTCTCTCTCTCTCTCTCTCTCTCTCTCTCTCTCTCTATCTATCTATCTATCTATCTATCTATCTCCCTTTTTCTCTTCTATCTCTCTACTCCAGCCTGTTCCAAAAAAGGTTAACTGCCACCTGCAGTGACCATTTGATCTACTTCTACTGTAAAACCATTCTACTGAATAAAGTCCTTCATTGTAATTAAGCAATGTCACATGAGAAAAGGTGCTGTACGTACAGTAGCAACATGACTGTGATTCTGCCACTGATATTGACCAACAGCACAATTACAAGTGTGATATAGCTTTTACACCAGTAACAATATAAAAAAAAAATAATACTGAGTTAATTACACCAAAGACACTTACTTCGACTCTGCTAAGTCTTCAAAACAAAGCCATAGCAGAACTGTAGCATCTCCTTGCAACACATAGTGTTGTTCCTGGATTAATAAGTGCACTAAAATACAGCGCACTAAATTTTAGTCAACAAATTGGTTGAATTAACGATTCAGTGATTTACTCATAAAGACTACTTTCATTCCTGAATGAATTAATGTTTTGAACAAATATGTTGACTGAATACATCAATATCTCACTCTTGAAGAATATTCTCATTCTTCGTTCTTGAATGAATCCGTGGTTCACATTAAGAGGCACAATTTGGACATTAATTCATTCCCTCCATGTTGTCAAATAATTCCACAATCATTAAGTTGAATTTGCCTGTAATAATACTATTTTTTTAGATTTGAAATGCTAACGTGTAGGCTAATGTGTTAGCCCACAGTTATTTGTCATACATTTTTTTTTTGATAATTAAACCACACTGATTTTTGATCACTTGAAAAAAGTATATATATATATATATATATATATATATATATATATATATATATATATATATATATATATATATATAGCCTATAATATAGTATACTGTGTGTGTGTGTGTGTGTGTGTGTGTGTGTGTGTGTGTGTGTGTGTGTGTGTGTGTGTGTGTGTGTGTGTGTGTGTGTGTGTGTGTGTGTGTGTGTGTATTATGAAGTATATTTTGAATGTATTGGTTGAATGAATAATTCAGTGACTCACGTTTCATTCCATGAATGAATAAGTGTTTTAAATTAATCGGTTGATTGAATGATTCAGTGACTCACTTGTAAAGACAGTCACTTACTGTCACCAACAGTTGTAACAATGTAACAGAAAGAGAGACTAAAAATTCCTACAGATAATGCACAGACTGACAGCCTATGAATGCGCAGTGATAATCCAGAATTATCCATGCGTTTGCCATTATTTCTGAAAAGTGGGGTACAGTTTAAATGTATTGTTGAAGATCTTGTTAAAAAATACCAATATTTCTACCCTTCTCTCTATATCTCGGTGATAACTGTTGCCACAAGGTATGTCACAGTGGATCAAGTCCATCCAATAAATGAACGAGGCTTTACAAACTTGTCCGCAGATCCTCAAGCTCTTCACAAAAGTGGCTGAAAAGAGCTAATCACTCCCATTACTGTTTATCCCCTCCCTTAATCACCTTTGGCAAGACGCTAACAAATATTATCCCATTTTGCTAAATCCACTCTGCATGGCTACACTACCCACTTATGGCAGCTCCTGAGTTTACCTCGGGATTTAACAGGCTTGGGTGTGAGTGGCGGCGAGGCTGAGAACACTAATCTACACGCCAAATTTAGGATTAGCCTGTTGAGCCAGGTGACCTCTGGGGCCTGTCTCTGATTGGCCACATTGGAAAAAAGGCTGTGGATTGATTGGCTCTGCACACTGTAAAAGTGCTTATTGTCTTGAGCAATAGATTTCAAGGTGCTCTTTTTTTGTTGACTTGTATCATTTATAAGGAGCCAAAGGGCAAAGCATCTTTCTTTCTTTTTCTCGACCCTGATAAGAGTTCATGTCTGTGGCAGTAGATTGAGGGGGTTTAAACAGCACTATTTTGATTCCCTTCAAATGCTAGAATGACAAAAGTACGGTATGCAACAACAGACTAGTGTCTAGTGTCTGTAAAATTAGTCAGAGTTATTTTCCTTTACAACACTTCCTCACCTCACCAGTTTTATCTATGGTTCTTGCTTCAAGTTCCATCTAATATCTATTTGCTGATAACCTTTACATATTTTACACATTTCATTGAATAACTACTTGTAAAAGACAAGCTCGAGTCATACTCTGTTAAACATGAGCACAAGCATCTGTAGAGTTGTCAGAGGATGATTTCTAATTTCTTTGCTGATAACAAGTATTTAAAGGATTAGGTGGCATTCAGAGCGAAGATGAAACCCTCACCCTTCTTCCATCTATTTCTTTATCATTCTTTCTCGCTCTCTGTTTAATGTATGCAGAATGTTAAAATTGTCTGCATGATTTTGACCTTAGAGTAATTCTACATGATTGGATTGATTAAGAGGCATAATTTGGACATTAATTATTTCCCTGCATTGTCAAATAATTCCACGTTCATTATTATGAAAGATTTACCTGTGATAATACTGTTTTTATATCTGAAATATTAATCTGTAGTTTGTTATCCCACATTTATTTGTCTTTTACTATTTTTATTAATTAAAGTATTCTGATTCTTAATATAGCCTACTGCATGGGACCAAGATTCTGAAGTTAAAAAGTTTATTTTTTTGTTATTATTTGGTATTCAACTTAGAATAAAACTGTGAATTCCTTCTTTCAAGACAAATAAATAAATTGTTTGAATTCAATCATTCCTTCATTCATTTCTCCTTTTCATGATTTAATATATATTTTAATTTGTGTATTTTATTTTATATAAAGGTTTGTGTTATTATCTCTTGTATTGTTTTATTAAATGAAAGATAAAATGAAATTGTACATTTTTATAAATCTCGGACTGGTTATGAATTGCAAATGTTATTTTCAAAACTATATAGGCAGGTGAAATTGTGAAATAACATTTGATTTTATATAACATTTAAAATCGATTGCTATCATCTATTATCACAATGTTTCTTTCTTATGCTCCAATACATTTAGGACCAGTTTAACAAATTCCAAAACAGTTAAAATAATCTTAATCATAGTCAAGGTAACACATTAGAGCATCCCAACGATCCTATAAAGAGCCAGATATCTGATGCATGTGTTGGCTTGGGTCCTGCTGTATCTGCGAGACAGGTTGCTTTCACATCCTCCCCCATCCTGAGTTGTAATGAACGAGCTGTCTTACCCAAACAAACAGGCTCTCTGGAGAGACATAACAGCTACCTCTCTAATCCAGGAAGTTGCTCTTATCACAACACAAATGGAGTGAAGAAGGGAATAGGCCTATACAGTATGTAAAACCCTCTATGAATATATAAGATATGGCAGATCAAGTAAAGAAATCTAGGAGTGAAAAAAACTGTCAAATGTGATTATGGTATGATATGATATTCCTCAGGGCTATGTATTAAGTCCAACTGATTTGTTTGTTTTTACTGATGTGGATGATTATTTTTTCTTTACATTTTAAAATGAGTTAAAGATTTTTAGTTTTTGTTTTCAGATAATGCATTGAGCATTAAAGTGCAGCCAAAAAGTATTTGAATTTGATAACAAACCAAGTGCCATTTATTTATTATAAAGATATATAGTAAAAAACACACTTTTCAAGCAAGCCAATCCACAAAAATAATGTATTTAATACAAACATATAAATCATAATATAAATAAATATTAATAAAAATAAAAACGTTTCGTTACTGATGTATATTTATATTTTAAGTCAGGTTTGTATTAAAAATCCTAAATTATAGAAATGTTGTTACAGCAGTGGGAAAAGAAAACGTGACGAAAATCACTAAACAGCACAAGCATAATACGCTGATCTGTAAAAGAGGGATTTGGCAGTGAGATGAGTAATTTGTGTGGCCGTCCTGATGTTTGGCGCCGTTCATTAGACAACTTTATGGAGAGCTAAAAGCTGCTTCCAACATTCGTCCCACTCCCACACACACTGCCTTCTGTGTCAGGCACCGCACACGCAAACACACATTCAACTTGTAGTCACACATTCAATAAGCCAGGTCATTCTTGACATCACGTTTGTTTTGCTGGGTCAAGAGCAGTCGGCCATAAATATAAATAAGCACATTAACAGCCAAAGATATCAGCAGTGAAGATATCGTTCTGGATTTACAGATGTGTGAGAAAAAGCAGCGTTTTCATGATATGATCCAAACGGTATTACAAATGGCTTGGCTACTCATACTCTTAAAGTGCATAAATTATAGTAAGGTTGTGTATTGCATTTTCTGTACACAAAGGAAAAGCACAATAATTATGTTTATGTAACCTAGCTGATTGAAGCCAGAATTTTACTTTGGGAAAAACAAAGTAAAATTTTATATATATATATATATATATAACCACATTTTTTTTCGGAATCACATCAACAAGCAGAAAAATATAAATTATCTTTAAGTTGTCTGTGCACTTCTTCTGTATACTTACTATGTACTGCTTAAATCAACACATGTGTAATACATTTCGGATAATAATTGAATAATTGAAAAAGATTTTACCCTTTTCCTTGGTGGATAAAAACCATAGACCACAACCAGAGAGTTTGTATGGCTTAAAACAGCTGTGTTTTACAACCTCTGAAACCTTACACAGCACAACCTTTGTTTTTTTTTCTTATGTACCCAAACTACACCTGTCATATCCATCTCAGTTTAAAATGCAACTTTGTGTGTGAAAGAGAGAGAGGGAGGGAAGTGTGGAGCACATCAAATTTAATATCCTCTCCCGACCTACAGTAATTCCTTTATTCCGTTCTTCACTTGTCCCAATAACACACATGGCACTTAATGAATGTGCAAATAAAATCAGACTGAAAGCCTAGACTCCAAGAACCAAAACTATTAAAATTTCATATTTAAATCCCAAACATTTGTGGAAAAATTCTCTGCAAGTTATCCTAACTTTGCTTTCTTGTTTACTCGCCACTTTTAAGCTGAAAAACTTGACGGTTTGCCCTGCCTGCCTCATTACAGACATTTTGACCCCCTGTTGGAAATGAAATGATGCCCCCTGTTGGCACGGATCTTGTGGGGATTAGGACGTCTCCCAGGATCAGCTGGGTCCTGCTCTGTCCCAAAGAAGTAAAACAAATATTAATCAGCAATAGCTCTGTCACACACAAAGCGCACAGAGCCATAAGAGGATGGAAGGAGTTAGGAATCAGATGTTGTGGGAATGGGGGAGTAAAGACACCCCTGTTTGTGTGTGTGTGTGTGTGTGTGTGTGTGTGTGTGTGTGTGTGTGTGTGTGTGTGTGTGTGTGTGTGTGTGTGTGTGTGTGTGTGTGTGTGTGTGTGTGTGTGTGTGTGTGCATGCAGGAACAGTAGTTTACTATGAGACAGGAATGTTTGCTGTTCTCCCTGCCATCCTCAGGTTGGCAGAGGTCTGTGCCCACACCATGTGTGCCAGTGTCAGCCAACACTGCCTGCCCCGCCTCCACCTGCTCATTCGGGCAAAGTTACCATGGCGCCATCTGGTGCCCAGTGCAGCCACGCAAGCCATGCCATGTTTAATCAGCGCATATGAGCAAACAGAACGAGCAGGCTGAGCCAGGTGGCAGAGCCGGCTGCCCGTTTGACTGGGGGCCTGGGCGGCCAAACCCGGCAGGGGCATCAAAGCCGGCCCGGGATTTACGGAGTAACCAGCCCCTAATCCACCCCCTTATTGGCTCCATTCATATTGAAATGTGTGATCAGAGGAAAGAAGGAGAGCCTGGTCTGGCCGGAGAACGGTCTGGCACAGCTGCAGGGATAAAGTTCCACCATGAGAGCAGCACTTTATTAGACAGCTAAGGCCTCATTGATTGGATTAGAGTTTGGGGGTCATGGGTGGCAGTCTGTCTGTTTGTGTACGTGTATATATATATATATATATATATATATATATATATATATATATATATATATATATATATATGTGTGTGGAGGGCTGGTTCAAGGAAGCGTCATTTTCCACATCTCCTGACTTCGAGTACTTGTGGTAACCTGACTTGGGTGCGTTTGTGAAATGTTTGGTTCTGGTTGGTGCGGGACTTGGCAAAGCACAAAAGAGTGAAAAGAGTGCCTGCGCTAAAGATTGATTCCGCCCTGGCCTCTCAGCATGATCCTGACTGGTATTAAGTTGTAGCGCAGGAGAGTTTTTTTTTGTTTTGTTTTTTGCCAGACAACTGAAACAAGAATTAGCTGGTGACTTAAAGGTTTTCTATGATTCCTCAGCTAGGAAGCGAGACCCGTTTAGGAGCGATTGAATGTGGCTTACCAGGGATCACTGATCATCCTCTGAGCTATTTTGTTTAGGGTAAAGTGTGTGTGTGTGTGTGTGTGTGTGTATGTGTGTGTGTGTGTGTGTGTGTGTGTGTGTGTGTGTGTGTGTGTGTGTGTGTGAGAGAGAGAGAGAGAGAGAGAGAGAGAGAGAGAGAGAGAGAGAGAGAGAGAGAGAGAGAGAGAGAGAGAGAGAGAGAGAGAGAGAGAGAGAGAGAGAGAGAGAGAGAGAGAGAGAGAGAGAGAGAGAGAGAGAGAGAGAGAGAGAGAGAGAGAGAGAGAGAGAGAGAATATGAACATTTCACTGGAATTTTATGATGGCTTTTCAAGATAAGTAAAATATTAACATTTTTGCAAAACTATAATAATAATTTAAAGTGATTCTACAATGCTTTTCCACCATGTGATCTCATTCCATCCTCAAAATATTTCAACTTTTTTCATAACTTTTATTTTTAATAAAGATATGAAAATGTGATTATACATTGTAAACTGGACACTTTATGGCAAAATGTGCATGATAGTAACTCAATATAATCAATATAATAATTCAATGTAATCAATATAAATATGAAAAATATTTAAATAATTAAAAATATCTCTCGTTTTAAAAAGTGACTGACGTTTAGTATATTATTAAGATTTATTTGTTATTTTTAGTTCTAAAGTTTGGTTTTGTATCGATCACAGTTATAAGCCAGCGATTCGTGTATGATGTATATTTCTATACATTTTGTAAAATCATCACTGATGCGAGTTCATCAACTTTATCTGAAGCAGCATACATTTTACATTTAATATTTTTTTCTTGTCTTTTAATATTCAAGATTCTTTCAGGATCAAATCCTGAAAAGACCAGAATGAAATAGAACAGCTACAGACAGTTCCTGTTAATAATAGACATGTGGTTATGTTACTGTTATTTGGACCTTTGGTTTAAAACTTTTTCCTTGAAAACAGCCTGTTGAGATTCCACTGGCAGGAGCACAGCTAGTCTCACACAGGTATGAACGCCAAAACAAAACTGCAAATGAGAATGTTCTTCAGATTCCACCAAACCCATTTAACTGCTGCACCATCTACACAGTACTATCCACTGTGAGACAGAGGAGTTGAAAAGGTTTGTGGCTAGAATGCATTAGTGGGTCCGAGGGTCGGGGCTAATCCATTTTGAGAGTGTTTAGAGTCTCCAGCCAGCAGACCTCGGTGGAATCCCTGTTCAAATTCAGCCGGCCCTGCCAACCAGCTAGCTAGCCACCAACTGAAGCCACACTTGACATCTTATTTAAAGCTTATTGAGTGAAAGGACTTTGTGCCAAGCAATTTCACAGTTATTTGCAAAAGATAAACCTTGGATCTGGAATCAGAGCATTGTAATCTGACAGAGGGGAACTGTTACCGGAGCTAATACCCTGGGTTTTTCGTCAATGAGGCGATGTTCTGGGTGCACATCTGAAGGGCCATCACGTTAACAAACTGACAACATGAGGAGTCCCGCATCACTCTGCATTGTTGGATATGATCATGCGTCAGTATGCATGTTCATATCGGATATCAGTTATAATATGCATCAACATTCCCTGTGTTCAAACATCTGTGGTATGTGTCCTTACTCACCGAGCATCAAAGGAAGATTTGTTAGCCTTTGTGGCAGACTGAAGCATGGAGAGGGGGAGGCCAGGCCATGAATGTGTGACAGGGAGAAAGGTCAAGTTCCTCCACCATGGCAATTCATGCTCTTTAAAATAACCTCTCATCGTGAACCTAAAATGGTCTAGAAAAACACAGGACCCTTGCCTCCTTTGATTCGTACTTCTCTTCCTAATTAATTGGTTCAGCACCTAAACCTGAGACTTGTCTCTATGCTCAGCATTTTTCATGCTGAAGTCAATATTAGTGACTGAGAAAAGCTACAGCAGGTGTAGCACAAATTAAAGGGCACTTTGCCACTGGGCCACATGCTGATTGTTGACTAAACAGGATCTAGTCCATCAATAGTCTAATACTATCTGCAGTATTTCCTTAAGAACCGGTTTCTTTTGACTGCTTTGAATTTTAGAAACCTTTACTGCGTTTTGATTAAATTGTCAGTCTGGCTTGGCTAACACAATTTATATCACAGATTTAATCATTTTAGTAACAGCAAGCAAAAACGTCATTAGAAACCAGGAAATTCCACGAGATTATTTACAGCCGTGGCTCAAACGTAGTCCTTTGAAACTATATTTTACTCGTAGTTTGCTTATTGATTCCAGGGACTTTTCTGGCAAGTGAATCTTTGGTCCTTTACTTCCTCTTCAGGTGAAGAAAAGAAAGAAACATCTAAAACAGAAAAGGAAAGAAACCTCAGATTTCCGGCTCTTAGTCCTTGCGTGTATTACCCAGGGATTGGTCTGTACGAACACACACCCCTTTTGGAGTCATCTGGTGAAGGCATGGTGCTGTTTTTTGGTTCAGAATGACGGGAGATTTATAGTGGTTTCATTGAACCCACGCCTCGGTGTCATAAAAGTTTATAATATTTTTTCCAGGATGAAGATTTTTAAGCATATCTTTACCTCTAGCATGAAGATATAATTCACAGAGCCTGTAACTCACTGTGCTGTGGCAGAATTTCAAAGCAGTAATACTGGACTGCCCGAACATGATAAATGACCTCTTTGACACTCCTCCGCTGAACACTGCGCTCGGGTTATACATGCAGACGGGGAGAACAGGCAGTATCGAGATTACTGTAAAAGTCAAGCAGTCTGATTGCTCACACTTTTGAGTTTGACATTTACTTTCCCCATTGTTTTTTTGCTGTACTCCATCTGTGTCGCTTGGCTGACATTATTATCCTGTCAAAAGTTGGAACTGAATCAGGCTAAAATAATGACACACCATATTTCACACGCACACACATATGCCCATAAGCACAAAAAAAATCATTTTTTCCATCTGTGATTTCTGAGGTCCTAAGCTCTGGAAAATTGAATGAATCCCTTGCAGTGCTCCAATACACTTGGTTTCTTGTATATATCCACCAGTGTAGTGCAACATATATTTTCAAGTGCAGAATTCTCTTATTGTTTTTCTTTTATTTATCTTCCTTTCAATCCCACAGGCAACATTTTCATCATTACTCCATGGGAATGGCCTTTCTAAAGGCTGATTGTTCGATTGTCTGCACATTAGCTCCCCCTTGTGGTGTAAAGAAATAAAAAAAACACCTGTCATCTAAATCTTTCTTTTACTGTCTATGATCTAAATAAGCGAAAGGAAAAGTGTTTAATTTAGGAAGTTATTTTAATCTTTATTATATGGCCATACATCCGTTAATTATATTCCACCTGTAGATATTATTCAGAGAATATAAAACAATATACACACACGCTCACAAAAACTTTCCTGCCTTTTAGTATCTATGAGGTATATATATATATATATTTTGAAAACCAATGATTGTGAATGTTTAAGTCTATCTGCATTTATAGTGCACCTTAAGTGCTATTAGCCTGTATGTTATAGAGAGTCACAGGAGTTCAAATAGGTAGAACAGAAAAGTTTTCAAACTGACTAAATCTGTGAATTTATGAAAGATTAATTAAGCAAAGCTGTATAAGCATCAAATTTAAATATATTATGCATGTTGTTGTTATGTGTGGTTTGGTAGGTATGTTTTGTAATTTAGGGTGTGTAAGGTTTTTAAGTGTTTTTTAAAGGATGCTTTTGAATTATGCTATCCATAGCTGCATTTATTTGATCAAAAATACAGTTAAAACTATAGTTTTGTGAAGTGTTATTGCAGTTTACCCGTCATTTATTCCGCTATTGGAAAAGTTGAATT
This sequence comes from Siphateles boraxobius, assembly GCF_051911475.1. Taxonomy (NCBI): domain Eukaryota; kingdom Metazoa; phylum Chordata; class Actinopteri; order Cypriniformes; family Leuciscidae; genus Siphateles; species Siphateles boraxobius. The sequence continues at coordinate 15,910,124 of NW_027508919.1, forward strand.
TTCAACAGCATTACTCCAGTTTTTAGTGTGACATGATCCTTCAGACATCATTGTAATATCTTGATTTGGTTCTCAGAAACATTTATTATTATCAATGTTGATATTATTATGAGTGCTTAAAATAACTGTGATTTCTGTCATTTCAGGATTCTTTGATGATTCTTTGACGAATAGAAAGAACAGAGCGTTCAAAAGAACAGATTTTTTAATGGAAATCTTTCGTAACCCTATAAATGTCTTGACTGTCACTTTGATTAATTGAATGTACCTTGCTGAATAAAATATGAAAAAATAATAATAATAACAATAAATAAAAATACTGACCCCAAACTTTTGAAAGGTGTGTGTGTGTATATATATATATATATATATATATATATATATATATATATACACACACACACATATATATATATATATACCTTCTTTTTTTATGAAAACTAACAAGCACAGTACAGTGTCTTATCAGAAATGATCTTTTCCTTGTTCTGTTGGGCTGTTTTCTTAAAGGTTTGCTCATTTATCACCCCACATTCTCATTCAAAGGATCTTAATCCAAGGCCACTCTGTCTTCAGTAATTGGTTGGGATATTTTTAAACGTCTCTGTTTATTTTTTGGAGGAGAAAAATGTTTTACCTGTGACTCAGGTAATCAACGCCCTGTGCAACAGCAATTACGCACACCTCTCTGTGGGTGGCTTTAGGGCTGAGGGCCAAGGCTGTGGTGCTTGAGGAGCTTCCATTATGTAAGCCTTCCATAAGACATGCTCACCACCGGCCGCCCACACACAGTCGACTTAATGCTACGTTCCAGCGAGGCTGTAGCTCTTCTGCGTTGCCACAGAAACGGATGTACAGTTTCTAACCAACACAGAAGAACAGTTTGGCACACGTTTCAGCCTCTGCAGACTCAATAGGCCTCAAGGTAAACATCCAGAGCAATCATAACCACACATCAACTTGTGAAAACCACCTTCTCAGACATGCAACTTTGACCATGTCCCAGATCTTCTTGATTGACATAAGGCCTCTTGCATGTTTTTGAGGCCGGGTCTCGCCAGGTGAGCTCTGGGCCTGTTGGGGCAGATGTGCGGGCACTGCTGGGTGGGAGTTACCCTGAGGGCCAGCATGGCTGGATTAAAATTCAAATCCTCCTGAGCTCCACACAGGATGGGTGGGGCACTCAATCACACTGGGAGAACGCTGAGAAAGACACCTCAAAGCTGGATTCATTGATTGATCATGATAATGGGAAATGTAAATTGGATGGTAATATGGAAAGACATGTCAATGTCATAAAACATTTTGTTATGATTCCTTTTTTTTTTGTAGAAACTACAGTACTGTTCAAAAGTTTGGTGTCAGTAAGATTTTGACAGAATTTTTTTTTTTAAATCAATTTTAATTACATTATTTTCGAACTATTTTAAGATGCATTTAATTGATCAAAAGTGACAGTAAAGAGATTTACAACGTTACAAAAGATTTCTATTTCAAATAAATACTGTTCTTTTAAACTTTCTATTCGTCAAAGAATCATGAAAAAATGGTTTCCACAAACAATATTAAGCCGCACGTTTATTTTCAACATAGAAAACAATTGTGCCGCTTAATATTGTTTAAATCAGCATATATCTGACGGGTCAATCCAACAGTGATTCTAACTAACACTTTTTAGTTAAGTTTACTTAATGTCTTAACTTAATTGTAAACATCTATAGTAATCTGCACTATTCACATGTTTTGTTTACTCAGAAAACCCAAGTTACGATTAATTAATTAGTTTGAGTGTAGTTTTTGAGACGGGGGAAAATCTTAATTTGACTTCTCACTCTTTCCCTCCACTTCTGCAGTTATTTTTCTCTGTTTGAATTCACTCATTTCCCAAAGTCATCTTGAATTGTCAATACAACTGAAAATTTTGAGAAAATGTCACCATTATGGTGATTATTGTTCCCTTCGGTTGGGCACTTGGAACTTCATTTATACTATTGCAATTCTTTTCCCATGATGCAACAATGCAACAAAAATCAGGAATTCGGTTTCAAAGGAAGAGACTTATATATATACTGATGTATTATGTATGTATGAATGAATGATGTATAAGATATCTATATTTCATGTCAATTAATGATCTTTTAATTGTGTTGCTAACACTTATGTCCTAAACACCTTTTGACACTTTTAATTAGGTTTATATAATCCCTCTATATTTGTGACAATCTTGCAGTTGATCATACTTGAGTCACACACACTTCAACATTTAGCTTGCAAAACACAACAATGGTAACAGTTTTATTTTATTTAAAGTAAATGATCAAGCACCCCTTACAGTTTTAGTTACTTGTGTTAACTCTTGTGTTAGTGAACTATACTAACTAAGCATTTGTCAGTACTGCATACTATTCCTATTTCACTTTAATTGTTTTTTTAAGGCGATTGGTTTGCATGCTTTTTTTAAGTCCAACTAATTCCATTTTACAGTGTAGGAGACTTCTTTTCAAAAACAACATAAATGAGCTTACTGACGCCAAACAAATTGTGGTAGTGTGATTTAAAACTTATGTCAAGCTCTTTTAAAATGGTTATACTATACAAAGTACCAGTGAGTAGTCATTTGCACTATAGCTAACACTGTAAAAAAAAAAGTTGTAAGTACAATCAAGTTCATAACATAAAAAAGTTGAAAATTGCTTCACTTATTTTGATGAGTTAAAGCAATAAAAAAAACATATGTTGTCATATACTTGATAATGTATTTTTTTTTACAATGAAATAACTAAGTGCATTGAGCTATTGGAGTAATATGTTGCATGAAAAGAAAACTGATTGGTCGTCAATGGATAAAGATTTTAATTTTTTTGGCCTGCGTAATGTGATTACATTTAACAGCACTAAGGCCTAGCAGGAACATGCTAGCCAGCCAAACATTGTCCCTTTCGTGCATAAAATGTGATATTAAACAGTGACGTAGCATTATAGTCAGACTACACAGCTTTTAGTTGAAAAAGCTTGTTTCTAGAGAATCTACTGTATTTTGAATTTGAATACCTGAATCTGTCTAGCTTATGTTGATAACCCTATCAGTTAGAACAAAGAGACTAAAAGACGTAGAGGTCTCCAGATCAAGGGAAATGCATGTATTTAGTGTCATGCAAGCTGGTTTTGAGATTTTCCTAAAGGCACATACATAAGCTCGGCTTTTCCCTCTGAGCACCAGAGGACCCAATAAAGCTCGTATCACAGAGAGGATATGGGGCATGTTTATCTTTTCTGACACAAACCTCAACGTCTCACAAATTAAACCAGCCTCTCACAAACAATGCTGCCGCATGCTTTCATGCCCTCATCAGCTTTCTGTTGTGATGAGGCCTCTCACCTTTAGATATTGATGATGAGTTTTTATATATATATATATAAAAGGATTTAAAAAAAAAAGTCTTATTTCCATTCAGAAGTTTGGGAGTCAGTAAAAATAAGAATATTTTTATTCCGCAAAGATGCATTAATCAATGTCAGTAAAGACATTCCTAATGTCTGTTAGTCAAAGTATCCTGATAAAAGTGTATCACAGTTTCCACAAAAATTATAATGAGTAATGAGTAATGAAGCTGAAAATTCAGCTTTGCCACCACAGGAATAACTTAAAATATATTTAAAATAGAAACCATGTTATTTTAAATTGTAATACTTCTGTACTATATTTTTGATCAAATAAATGCAGCCTTGGTGAGCATACAATTTTAAAGACACTTTTAAAATCTTACAGATCTCAAACTTTTGAATGGTAGTTTTTTCTTTTTTCTGTGGAACAGGAAACAAGATATTTTAAGAGTTAATAGGCTCATTGGACCACATTGACTTTCATTTTATGGACTATATCTTTTGTTTTTTGTGAAAGTTAAACAGGTTTGGAACAAAGTAAAGGTTAGCAAATGATGACAGAATTTTCATTTTTTAGAATTATCCCTTTAAGCACTCATTTAAAAAGCTATAATAATTCACACCCCCATCTGAATTGACCATTGAAATCTCTGAATTTCTTTGCAAATTTGCGTAGCAAAGTTCTCATGTGAGAAGAAGGTCTTTGTACTAGGAAAAAAAAGTGAAGGATCTGTCCCCTAGCACTCTGGTATTGAGGAGGCATTACATATTCACAGGGGGGGATCTAATGCAATTATGAATGTTTACTTACACCATGTGTGGCCCCCTTCTGCTGCTCTGTGCCACTGGCTGCCCAGGCCAGCCAGGAGGAGATGAAAAGACACAGAACGGGAAGCCAGAGTGGCTCTGTTTGTTTTCAGAATTTAGCCCATCTCCCCTCGTGAGAGGCGCTATCTGAGACCCCTGCTAATTAAAGTTACCCAAGAAGGGACGAGGAGCGCGCAGAGAAAGAGATGTGTTTGGATATGAACCCAACTCAAGAGCACACCGAAAGTCAAAAGTGGGGTTCGGCACTGTGGAAAAATATACATAATGTATGATGTGACAGCAAGTAGCCTTGTTAGTTGAGTATGAATGTTTGTTTAAAAGATTAGCTATGGCTTCTTTATTAGCAGCCGTCTGAGGAGGTCTCCCTTTAGTGACTCATTACTGATGCTGTGCACACTAAGGCCACCTCAATTACCTTAACCTCAAATATTGTCAATTAAACAGAGGAAACAAACAAGCGAAAAAAACGTCCTTTTATGTCGTTCTTCCGTAGTTATTAGTCCCCTCGTGAGATATGCTCCGTGTGTGCTGATAATCAGCCGAGAGGACGTGTAGGCCCACTTTCTGAACTTAAACACGCCTCACACCCTGATTGTTTGACTTTCTTATATTTTGACTTTGTACCTAGGGACCATGGTGACATTTCACGGGTGTGTGTTTTGTGGCAGAGTTGATATTAACCAAATCTGCTGCTGCTTATATTTGCGCTTAGGGATTTTAAAGTGTAAGCAAGCACAAGCGGAAAAGGTTTCCGACCACCTGAGGGGAAAGCATTCGATATTTGCTAAATAGATAGAGCCTCCGAAAGCACTCCCAGTATGAGGTTTAAACACACACATTCCTCCCCCCATAAGTAAATGTTCATATTCAATAAAATGCTCTTCTCCGGTTTTAGCCAAAGAAACACTGTGACTCCATTCAAACATTGACCTTCCGTTAAAAACCATTATGTGACTTCTCCTGCTCTATTCTACAGTAAAATAGAAATTATGGTAGATTTTGATGCCATGGATCTGATCAACAGATAAAATGACAAATCCATTGGAAATCTCCAAGCGGCATATGGTGTAAGATTTAAGCCAGTGAGCTATTGAACCTAAGGCCAGGCTTAGCTGAAGGTAACAGACAGCATACATTCTAAATGTCTCTTGTGTCATCTGTATCTCTGTGTAGGAGGTAGACAGAGAATGGTGTTGCTAAATTTATTTATCCTTCCACACCCATGTCCTTTTGTGCAACTCTTCTGGGTACACTGCAACAAACATATTTATCTGTGTATGAAAATGTAATAAGACAAGTCTTTGTTTCATTGCAGTCAAAACATGTAGAGAATCATAGGTGTAGAGGCCCACCCTCCAATTTATAAACCTGACGGTGTTTCTTAACACTGCAATTACATAATTGCTCCTTAGACACAGATGCTAACCATCCATTTTGGTGGTGCGTGTGTGTGTGTGTGTGTGTGTGTGTGTGTGTGTGTGTGTGTGTGTGTGTGTGTGTGTGTGTGTGTGTGTGTGTGTGTGTGTGTGTGTGTGTGTGTGTGTGTGTGTGTGTGTGTGTGTGTGTGTGTGTGTGTGTGTCTTCACAGCTATTACACAACATGACCTCAAATCCTCTACATGAGCATTAGAAAAACCATCACAAACAAACCTTGTCTCAAACCTTTTGTCCAGTGTTGGGGAGTAACTTACTAAAACAGGAGAGTTTCTATCAATTTTATTACAATTTTAGTAGGCTGGCATCTGTTTTCAAATAATAATTTTGTAAATGCTTCAGTTTTGAACAGTGAATCTTTTTGTTCATGATACATAAAATAAATAATATATGTTAATTTATACAACCTGAAATGTTAAAAATGTATTTCTTTACATTTCCGTTAAAAAGTTTAGAGCCATGGGTAATGTCTAAAGGGGGTAAAGGGAGGGGGGAGGGGGGTGTTTGTGTGTACATCTTTATATATATATATATATATATATATATATATATATATATATATATAGTAATATATGATATTGTGCAATATTATTACAATTAAATATTAATATTTAATTATAAATATTAATTTAATATGTTAATTTAATATTATAATTTAATTATAATATTAATAATTTAATATTAATATAACTATTCTATAGTAATATATTTTAAAATGCAATATATTCATGTGATGGCAAAGCTGAATTTTCAGCAATCATTGCAGTCTTCAGTGTCTGCTCAAGAATTTTTTTTAAATTATTATCAGTTAATGTTGTGCATCTTAATATTTTGGTGAAAGCCATGGTACTTTTTTCAGAATTATTTAATGAATGTAAAGTTCAGAAGAACAGCATTTATTTGAAATAAAGCAATCTATTGTAACATTATAAATGTCTTTAATGTCACTTTTGATTAATTTAATACATCCTCGCTAAATAAAAGTATTAATTTCTTTCATTAAAGACTTTAATTCAAATCTTACTGACCACAAACTTTTGAACAGTAGTTTATGTTATGTAATTAACATTAACCAAGAATATTAAAAGCTGAAGTGTCCATTGTTAGTTTGTGATGCCTAATGCATTAAAGTTTAATTGAAACTAACTGCAATGTTTTACCATTAAAGTGCCTCCCCAACGCTGCTTTTGTCATAATATTATAACTCTTCTGGAATGAGAGGATCGTTTTATTAAATAAAGTAGTCGTTTTACCAGTCAAATAATTATTATACTCCCATAAAAATCCCCAACAGGCAATGCTAATCCAGAGTCAAGCAACTTCAAACAAGGAGATCCGCTGCAGTGCAGGTGTGCAGCTAGAGTATTGCTGACCTCTCCTAACCCTTCCAGCCACGTTTGAGAAGGGGTTTCCCTTGCTAGAGCAGCCAGGACTGTGTCACTGGATCCGGGTTTGCTGTGTTGAGCTTTAGGCTGGGGATGTCTAAGGCATTGGCTGGCATTAACACTAATGGCCCGGATTTACTGCTAAAACAGGGCTTCTACCAGGGTGGTCTTTCACCGACTTAGGGGCGCATTCTTCCATGGCAGTTTGGGCTTTGTGTTCATCTGAACTAGGCCACTGTCTTTTTCTCTGAACTCTCTCTCACTCTCTCTCTCTCTCTCTCTCTCTCTCTCTCTCTCTCTCTCTCTCTCTCTCTCTCTCTCTTTCACTACTGTGTGTTGTGTGTGTGTGTGTGTGTGTGTGTGTGTGTGTGTGTGTGTGTGTGTGTGTGTGTGTGTGTGTGTGTGTGTGTGTGTGTGTGTGTGTGTGTGTGTGTGTGTGTGTGTGTGTGTGTGTGTGTGTGTTGTGTGTGTGTGTGTGTGTGTGCGCGCACGCTGTCTGTCTCTCTGTCTCAGGTACTTGTTTTAAAGTTATCATTGCAACTGAAGCTTGAGTGTACCATCAATTAAGGCAATCCAGAGGCTGTGTTTGTTCATGTTCTCTGCCAAACCCTTTGAGCTCTGAGCAGCACACGAAAGGAAACCTAAAAGAAGCACACCTCTCAAAGCAAAGAAATGCCAAAGAATACAGACAACCAAAACTTTTTATGCCTCACCACCACAGTTACAACTTCAAACAAACTTTCAAGTAGACATTCATTTGTAATGAATCTTGACTCAGTTGTTCATACTTGCACAGGTCACACTGACATTTTATTTGTTCACTTGTATTTCCACATGAGAGGAATTCCATCTGACAAAGTCTTCATCTTGACAAATCTTGATCTACCTTCGCACATAAATCACTGCAATTACAAAGTAAACTGACATAAATACGTTTACATTTCAAAAGCGTTACAAGTGAGTTTTTCTTCATTCAGATCAAATCAATTTGTCTCTCAGTCTTTCAGTCACGCTCAGTAGATCCTGACTCAGATCCTACATGGTCCAAACAATTTGTCATCTCTTCTTAAGCAACTGGGCCACCTATGTGTCTAACAATTTGGTTAAAATAAAAGTTTACAAATTCATGTTTCAGATGCATGGAATCTCTTGAACAGGGAGGTTTTTCATCCTTAAGGCTATCAGACAAAATTATAGCGATATTATTTTGGCAAAAACATGAAAACATTTTAACTGGAAGATCCGCTCACAACATTGCATAGTGACCAAGTCTGTTTTGCACTTTCATCAACAGCACCGTCGCCTAGCAGTGTCACACATTTAAACACAAAGGTGCACCCCCACACACATTTGAACACCCTTGCACACATTAAATATAATAATTAAGAGAGAAATCTTTTGATCCACATCTAAATATTGAGGAAGGCAACTCAGCCCCTTTGACATTTTTTCTCTTCCAAGCTATATTTGCTCAGCAATATTTACCTATGCTGGCATTTCCGTTGTTTGTCAATTTTCCTTATGAGGCTGTCGTGAATGATGCACGGTGCTGACTACACATTTGGCAGGGTAAATGCCTGATATTTGCCTGGACCAAGCTCATGTGAGAGGAATATGTCTCATATCTGTCATGGTAAGCACACAGGACAAATCGTTATTCTTCATTAGAATCTGAAACTCCATTGCTGTATTTGACTTTACCCTCTATTTATATGTCAATCACGTTGATGAAAAACACTCAGCTCAATCAAAGGTCACCACATTTGTGATAGACAAATGACATTTAAATTGGCATGGAATCATATTAGAACTAAAACATAAACTTTTAATTTAAATAAAATATATTTGTTCATTTAGCAGATTATTTGGCAAAACATTACAGCCTATGTAGTATATCAGTCGAGTGGGCCTTTTAGCGTACGCTGGACGCTCTTTGAACGATATAAACTCAAACTCAACGTGACTTTGATGATTCAGAATTTTGATAGGCGGATTCGAAATATCCTACTGCTTCACAAAGTTAACATTGATAAAAGTGAGTAGAACTTCATACAATCTTACCATTTTGTCTCTAAAAGTACAAGAGTACAAGGCAATACCTACAATGTTTTGTAGAACATATTGAACATTGTTTTGTGTTCAGTTACTTTCAAGTTTTCAAAAGAGCAAGTAATTTTGCAAAGCAATTGGTTAAATTAGTTTGAGGTTTTGAAAAGATAATTGTCAACATGAAATAAATTATTCTCCTATAGTATATTCACAATGCTGACATCAGTTTATAAAATAAAATAACGCCACTAACTGAAGGGATGCAGTCTGAATGGTCCAATATAACCTAGTGGGCCTTTGTAAAATTATCCCCTACAAAATGCCCTGCATTTACAAATGAGCGCACTGAACAAGCACCTGTCGCTACTTGTCTTCTATCTTTTGATGTCTCAATTTTTTAGTGATCTTTCTCGGTTTCAATGGACAGATCAACGAAGAGTCACAGCTTTGAATCTCAATCTCTGATTGATTGCACAATTTGGCAGGGGGTGGGGTAAACTTGAGGGAGAGACTTTGCTTCATTTTTCCATTTTACATAAAGATGGAAAAGGGGGAGGGGGATCTGCCAAGAGTATTCATTTGATCTGAATGGAACTACAATTTATTCCTGGACAGGCATCCCAGTTCATCATGGAGAGGCATTCCCCAGCCCGCCCTTTGTCTCTGGTTCTGACAGGCCACAACTGCTATTCTAACCCTCAAGAGCATGCTATATTAAATCAATATATAATATTACCAAGGTCAAAATGCAACCCGTGATCAGCTGCATGTTTCCCCAACCCCTAGTGACACGCACCCATCCATCTGCCTATGACAAAATTCTTTCTGTTTTTCTAGAGGCTTCTCTCACACAGCATGTCCTACTTGGAGACAATAAAGGCTCAGATGATAATATTATTGTAGATGAGGATGAGAACTGGTGGATAGTGGTTTCAAAGGGAAATAATGGTACATATTTTTTTTTTAAAATGGAGTCCTGGTGGTTTGCTCTGTAATGATGTGGAACATAAACACAAGAACATAGATATTCAGCCAAGCCTGAAATGAAATACAGGTTAGAGTCAAACTGAAGAAACTTTGTCTTAATTCAGACAACACACAAAAGAAAGACAAAAGGAGTGAAAAGGGAAAAAAGTTCTGCAGTACAATGTTGCCATCTACTGGTAAAAGAGAAAATATACAACCAAATCAAATTCAAATCAAGCTTTATTGTGTGAAACAGTAATAACATTGTGACTCAATGTATATTCCTTGACAATATAAACATTAAAACAAAAAAAAGATTCTGAAATAAAGTTTCTCTCTGCAGTAGGCTACATACTGAAACCATAGTGAATGAAGCTGCTGTGTGATGTGACCATTTTTAATGTGCATAGTACTAATGTCCGAACAGAATATAAACACTGTTCTGTTTGAAGAAGACAGGACGCTTCCTTCATTTCACATATTGATCACTGTACGAATACTGAAAAAGAGCAAGTGTGTATTAGTGTATTTAGTGTGAATATATATATATATATATATATATATATATATATATATATATATATATATATATATATATATATATATATATATATATATATATATATACATATATATATACACACACATGCAGTTATTAGTCAATGTAAAGACTTCTGTGTGTCATATATGAAAAATGTGACAAGATCATTAGTAGATTCACAGAACTGACCTTTTTCCAGTAATCATGAGATCGAAGGCAAGGTTAACCTGATCTAAACTCAGATTGTGTGTCACAAACTCATCCAGCAGAAGTTTCCCACTCATATAATCCTGCACCAACTTGGGCACTGCCTCGACACTCTTCCAACCTGTCAATCAGATAAAAAGAACATTAAATTTTTGTGGGTGTCTTCCACCCAAACAATTCACATTACTCTAATAAATAATAAAATAAGAGAGGAATGTTAAATGATTAGACCTAATTCTCCATATCACATCAAACTGGTTCTGTACCTGCAACATACACATGGCCATGAGTGATATTTTAATTGATCAGGCATGCTTTTACCACCAAAATAGGAGCCTTTCAGAGTTTTTCCAAGCAGAATATCCTCAGAGACCAGAGTAAGTTCCCCCATCCGGGTCCAGCCCACCATCACACAGACTCCCCCTGCAGGACTGCACGCTTCCACGGCAGCCCTCTGATTGTACAAGATTCATTAGTTTACATGAATTTGGATCAATGATGTTTTTCTATGACTATGTGGTTTGCAATAGGAAATAGAACTGTTTGACCCTAAAAGTATTCCTAAAAATGAAAAAGCTATATAATGACGATAAAAGATAAAGCTTTAAAAATCATCGTAAATGTAAAAGAATACCAGAGTCCACACCACAACTTTAACAAAAACGGCACAGAGGAACGATACTGGAATCACTTTCAGAGCTTTTTTTGAGACAGAGATAACTGCAGGTCGGAGTAATAGGAGCTCCAAAAGGTTCAGAAAGGTACAGAATTCTACAAAAGAAACTAACCCCTAACCCTACCCCACACCCCAACAGGCAGCTTTCACAACCAATTGTACAGACCTTTCCTCCCATTACACCAACCTGCAGATACTCACATTTGGGATTTTTTCACAGCTAATGAATGATGAAAACATTTACAGCCTATCAGAATCCATCCTACTTTAAAGAGCTTGAGCATTTAAAGCAGCAGACGACAAAACTGCAGCACGCTTATCATAAAGTTATTGTGCGTTGGTGTGGACATTAATATAAGTCGCTAATTAATAAATCGTTATCTTTAGTTTTTATTATTGGTGTTAAAGGGCCTTAACTTACCATGACACCCACATTCCCCACACACTCAATAGCAAAGTCAACACCACCATTCGTCAGCTCCCTCAGCACCTCCTGAATGGGTTTATTGTGGTCTTTAGGGTTCACAAACTCAGTTGCTCCAAATGTCTTGGCGATCTCAAACTTGTCTGGGTTGATGTCAACGGCGATGATCCTGGTGGCACAGGCAGCCTTGCATCCCATGACCGCTGCCAGTCCGACAGCTCCCAAACCAAACACTGCACATGTAGAGCCAGATTCTACCTGGGAAAGACAATGCCTGACTATGACACAGTACAAGCTAGTGGGATGTTGTTTTTATTTGATGTATCGCCTTTTTGACGTTATGCCAGTTGAAATCACACACACATTGGCTGTGTTGACTGCTGCCCCATATCCTGTAGACACTCCACAGCCCAGCAAACAAACTTTGTCCAGCGGAGCGTCTGGGTGAATCTTGGTGACGTTGTCCTCTGGCATCACAGTATATTCAGAGAAGGTGCTGATACCAATAAACTGATGGACCTGCTGATTCTTACAGGTTATCCTGCTAGTGCCATCAGCAAGAACACACTGCTGAGTTTGCTCCCTAGGAAATAAAGAGATTCTGAGTGCAACTGATTTATTTTATCACCCACCTCATAAATATAGTCTATGAGTTTAGGAGAACTTAAAAAAAAAAGACAAACATCACTTAGTCACGAAAACTCACCAGTTTTTGGTGCAGAGGTTTGTCTTTGGACTCATGCAGCGTTCACATTTTCCACACTGTGGCACGACTAGAGTAATAACTTTATCTCCTGTAGATAAATGATAGAATGCAGTTTTAACGTTAAAAAACTATAAAGCAGATTTATTTACATGCTTTTTATCTTAACAAAAATATTTTTTTACCACTAATCTATTTATTTGCTCTTTATTCATGTTTTTATTACATTCTATACTCATGCATAGGCTAATAAAGGATGATTTCAGGACCAAAAAAGACCAATTACAGTTCAGTATGCAAATATTACAAAGTAATCACTATCAGTTGCATTTTAAATAAAGAATATATCAATGTATATTATACTTTAACATATGTCTATACTTACAAAAATGTTTATTATATCAATAAATCGGCAGAGGTTTACCATTTAAAGTTATTACAAAAAAGTTTCCTTGATGGATTTACCTTTGGACATCTTTGTGACGCCTGGACCAACACTCTCCACCACTCCTGCCCCCTCATGTCCCAAGACCAAAGGAAAGGGCTGGGGATTCATAGTTTTACCAACCTCATACAGGAAAGTCCAGTCTGTATGGCATACTCCAGATGCTACTATCTGACATGGGTCAATTGAAAGTCATTGGTCTGATACATAAATAGTGCCTAGCTATTGATACAACATCATAATTGCGTCTTTATGCAAGACTATATATATATATATGTGTTGAATGTAAACAGATTACATACAAACTGGGTTAATGAAGTGTAATGGACATACCTTAATTCGTACTTCATGTGCTTTGGGAGGGGCAACCTCCACTTCCTCAATAGAGAGTGCTTTCCCTGGTTCCCAGGCCACGGCTGCCTTGCACTTGATCACCTTATATTAAAAAAAACTGAAATCTTAATGCGATTTATTTCACAGTCTTAAAACAACATCATTCTTTGATGACAATTATGTGAGGATTTTCTTTCCCTTAAGTCCTTACCTTGCCCTCAGTTTCCATGATGATAACCACACACTTTTAATACAATGAATCGCTTCCAAAGTTGACAATAAACAGCCTCCTAAAAGAACATGAATGACAATTTAAAGCTTGAACGTGTTAAAGGTTTTTTTTCTGTCTTTCTTTTTGTACAAGCCGACCAAGAGAGGGCAATATAGAAATGATTTTACAGAGAGGAGCTATTCTGTATTATTACCCTTTAGACTTTAACACCAATGGGTTTAAATGATGAAGCATTATTTCATGTTATAAAATAATGGTATTTGTTTTGTCTATATCTGCATTTATATAAAATTTTATATTTTTTATATGATGTTATAGATATAATGATAAATTGTGTCATTGATTGTTATTGGTGGCAATAATATGATGAAACATTTTAGATTTTACATTGGATCATCTTGTAATTGTCTGTTTGTGTATGCCTGATGAAGGTCATGGGACCTGATACGTTGTGCTTAATAAAGTATTTTTGATATTTTTGCAAGTGTGGTTTTTTTTTTTTTTTTAAAGGGGTGGTATAATGCCCTTTTCACAAGATGTCAAATAATTATTTGATGTCCCCAGAGTCTGTATGTGAAGTTTTAGCTCAAAATACCCCACAGATATTTTTATATAGCATGTTAAAATTGTCACTTTTTGAGGGTCAGCACAAACGCACCGTTTTTGTTTCTGGCCCTTTAAATGCAAATGAGATTCTGAGGGCGGAGCTTAAACAGCTTGTGTCATTTTACTGGATTTTCACTGAAAATTTCAATTTATGTTCAAACCAGACAATGATGGAGAGACTCAAGAAGAAGTGACAACGTGTAGAATACAACAGGACATTTCTGAATAGTTAGTTGATGAATTTATGTAGCTTTCTGTGTAGTTATCTTCTAGTAATTAGTAGCATATTGTCATGATAATCTATAAATCGCGTTCCCAGGGGCGGGGTTTATGTAAATTTTATGGTTGGTTATGTCACGATCCCGGGAGTTTTTATAGTCCTTACAAAGCAATTTCTTTAAAAGAAAATATCTCCCTTTGTTTTGAACGTTGTAACTTTGCAGGTGTTGTTTATGCTCAAACAGCAACATTACACACTAACTAAAGTTAGAAAAGTGAAATCATAATCAACCACCCCTTTAAATAATTTTTGGCTACCTCTTAATCTCTTTCCAATGCACCTATCGATTACCTGCAGTTGTGTGAGTAATTGATGTACAAACCAACAAGGAACAAAAAGTTTGCACCTCCCCAAAAAATAGTTCTGACATTATAGTAATAAATGTATTAACATGATGTATGCAATGCAAGCCTTCTTAAAGGAGTAGGCCTACTTAAAAAAAAAATAGAACAATCACTTAAAAATTAAATATTGTGTTTTTAAATATGATCATTTTGAGTACTAATTATGAAAATGAATGTATTGTTGCACAATTTAAAATAGTTGTGATGGCATATTTTAAGTACTATCCCACTTTAGCTTAACATGTTAGATGAAAGGGGACAGAAGGTTTCATGTAAAGTGCGTCACTTTAAAGCTATTCTGATGGATTATCATTATTAAACATGCTGTCAAGATTTACCTTTATGAACCATATCATACATTAGTTAAAGCCTAGATATTTAACTAATATTTATATATGCACACACATGAGGTGGTATATATGGTGGCATAAGCGTTTCTCACCCTTGTGTGGTGTAGCAATAAGGAAGTATGAAAGTGCACTATATCATATGTCACATGCATACTTGTTTTACAATACAAACCATGCAACCCTTTTCATAGCAGAATGATGTTTTGAATGTTTTTAGAAAACCAAACACATTTCTTTTAATTTAAAAACACTTCACTTTACCTTTAAAACAGTACAAAGTACAAATCATTGCCTAATATTATTGTACTGACACTATAGTAAATATGTTTTGAATTAATTCACATTGAGGAGGATTGTGACATCCCTCAATGCTATAAAGTAGTTTTGAGTAGTTTACCATATTTAAAACACATTCAATAAAGCAGATGAATGCATGCACAGATTTACAGCAAATGTTTGCATTCTATTAATAACTTACATTCAGAGCTGTTTTTGTCAGAGCTCGGGAGAGAATCTGCTGGTACTAGTGTACTTTGTACTAGTGCACAGCTGCTACACGATTATTCAAAGCATGTGTTACTGGGTGATTGACAAATCCAGAAGCTGAACAAGCTGCTGCCTGCATGTGATTGGATAACCCACAGATAACTATGGGTCAGCCTTCCTCTTCCCAAAAGCAGCAAAAGCAAAATAAGTTTGACTCTGATCAGTATCAAATGAAGCCCCATGGAAACTACACTTGTGGGTGTGTGGAATATAAATATTCAACAAATATTAGCCTAAAGCAGTCTGAATGCACACAGAAGGAAGGGATACTTACTATACAGTGCACAATGAGTGACAAGAAATGAAGTAAACAAAGTGCAAATGCAGTGCAAGCATGCCATCAACTGCTAGTAGAGAGAAGATACAAACAAATCAAATACAACAGATTTGGCTTTATTGTGTGGAACAGTTTCTGATCATAACAGAAATGTTCTTATTATTCTCCTTGAGAATATAAACACAGAATAATTAATGCGCTGTTCAGTGAATATGACTTTTCCTTTCCTATACCTTTATATCAGTGCACCTGTGCTATAGCTACTGCATACAGGAAATGAAAAGGGAGCTTTGGATTCGCAGATACAGGAGATAATCATTGTCAAAAAATAGGCCTATCTCTCTTTGCCTTTGTACATATTGCAAAACAGTCTTTTATTATGGCAGTTAAAAGGATAGTTCACACAAAAATGAATATTCTGTCAGTATTGACTCACCCTCATGTTTTTCCAACCCCGTAAGACCTTCGTTCATCTTCGGAACACGAATTAAGATATTTTTGATTAAATCTGAGAGCTGGATCACTCCTCCATAGGCTTCTAAGGGATTGACACTTGTTCCCCGAAAAGTTATTAAAGACATCGTTAAAATAGTCCAAGTGACTACAGTGGCTCAATCTTAAGTTTATCAAATGATGAGAATACTTTTTGTGCGCCAAAAACTAACAAAAATAAGACTTTATTTCAACTATTCGTTTCCTTCTCTGTAGGCCTCGAGTCAGTTCACTCGTGTAATAGCGTAAGCTTCTGTTGTTATACGTCACACGCATCACACAAGACCAGCGTCGGCCAATAGTGAGCCTACGTGTGACGTAGCTCTGCGCTATTACACTACGTGAACTGACTAGAGGCCCACAGAGAAGGAAATGAATAGTTGAAATAAAGTCGTTATTTTTGTTTGTTTTTGCGCACAAAATGTATTCTCGTCGCTTGATAAACTTAAGATTGAGCCACTGTAGTCACTTGGACTATTTTAACGATGTCTTTAATAACTTTTCGGGGCTGGCAAGTTTCAATCCCTTAGAAGCTTGTGGAGGAGTGATCCAGCTCTCAGATTTCATCAAAAACATCTTAATTCGTGTTCCGAAGATGAATGAAGGTCTTACGGAGTTGCAACAACATGAGGGTGAGTAAATACTGACAGAATTTTCATTTTTGGGTGAACTATCACTTTAACTGTCAAAATAACAGCAAAAAATAATTTCTTAAACTTTTCACTTACACTTATGACATTGATTCAGCCTTTCATTTGTATGGTGCATGACTTTTAGAGAGGTAGAAGAGGATCCCACCAAAAGCACTGATATTATGTGTTCTGTTTAAAGGATATTGGGAATCTCCTGCATTTCACATCTCAATCACTGTCCAAATACTGAGAAAGAGAAAAGGATATCGAACTACATAGATGTTTAAAAAATATATGTTTTGCATTTCATCCATAGACAATATTATACAATATTATCTTCACTGATATATATATTTGTTTTATAAATAGAATCATCCATGTATGTTTTGTAATCAAAATATAATTTATCTCCATCTTCCTTTTATAAAAATATATGAACATTCTGAACCTTACAGTAAATTGCAAAATGATTAAGCATACAAAATAAGCAACATTTTCTTGTGCTTTTCATCACAAAACAAATCCATGATTGTGTTCAATAGTAGATACTAATACCGTACAACTGACCTTTTTCCACTGATCATGAGATAAAAGGCCTGGTTAATCTGATCTAGAGTCAGTCTATGTGTCACAAACTCATCCAGCAGAAGCTTCCCACTCATATAATCTAGAACCAGTCTGGGCACCGCCTCAACACTCTTCCAACCTGTCAATCAGAAGGGTAATTACTTTATAATTATTATTAATTTTTCACATTTACCATCCAAACAGCTCAAACTACTCTAAATACAGGGAAAATTGTCCTTGGGCAATCATGGCATTTGCCTCCAAAATAAGTGCCTTTCAGAGCTCTTCCTAGCAGGATATCCAGGGGGGACAGAGAAAGTTCCTCCACCTCAATCCAACAAACAATCACACATATTAGTTCAAGTAACCACAGGGCACATACAGTAAATTATTTTCTCCTGCATGGCATATTGACTTGTTCTAACTTCACTGTTGTTACTATAAGCATCTTTGAAAAATAAACAGCTCTACTAATAAACTCCCAGTTATTGGAATACTAATACACACTGGTTATTGGAACTTACCATGACACCCACATTCCCCACACACTCAATAGCAAAGTCAACACCACCATTCGTCAGCTCCCTCAGCACCTCCTGAATGGGTTTATTGTGGTCTTTAGGGTTCACAAACTCAGTTGCTCCAAATGTCTTGGCGATCTCAAACTTGTCTGGGTTGATGTCAACGGCGATGATCCTGGTGGCACAGGCAGCCTTGCATCCCATGACCGCTGCCAGTCCAACAGCTCCCAAACCAAACACTGCACATGTAGAGCCAGATTCTACCTGGGAAAGACAATGCCTGACTATGACACAGTACAAGCTAGTGGGATGTTGTTTTTATTTGATGTATCGCCTTTTTGACGTTATGCCAGTTGAAATCACACACACATTGGCTGTGTTGACTGCTGCCCCATATCCTGTAGACACTCCACAGCCCAGCAAACAAACTTTGTCCAGCGGAGCGTCTGGGTGAATCTTGGTGACTTTGTCCTCTGGCACCACAGTATATTCAGAGAAGGTGCTGATACCAATAAACTGATGGACCTGCTGATTCTTACAGGTGATCCTGCTAGTGTCATCAGCAAGAACACACTGCTGAGTTTGCTCCCTAAAAATGTAAATTTTTCTCAGAAAGAAATTATAAAATGGATAGAAGGAATTTTACATAACATTGGCAACTTTAAATATTAAGAAAAGTCTCTTCTTGAATAACTTTTTTTAAATTAATAACACTTGAAATTTTTAACCTTTAGTCACCTTTGTAACTCCTGGACCAACACTCTCCACTGTTCCAGCTCCTTCATGTCCCAGGATTAAAGGAAAAGGCTGTGGCTTCAGTTTAGCATCATTACACAGGTAAGCCCAATCTGAGTGACACACCCCAGATGCTGCTATCTGACAATGATTGATGAATAGTCTTTGCTCAGTGAAATAAAATAATACTTGGTATTATTAGTATTAAACACAATAAAAAATTAAGATTAAGAAAAAACATTTTTGAAAGAATGTAGTGTCCAGAATAGTGTTACTGGTTACCCCTTATTATCAGGCATTTTTATAAGTTATAAAGTCTACATTTATACTATATGTGGCCTAACATGAAGAATATAACAAACCTACCTTAATTCGTACTTCATGTGCTTTGGGAGGGGAAACCTCCACTTCCTCAATAGAGAGTGCTTTTCCTGGTTATATATATATTATTTATATATATATATATATATATATATATATATATATATATATATATATATATATATATATATATATATATATAAATAAACACACACATATATACTGTTCAAGTTTGGGATAAGTAAGGTTTTTTTTTTAAAGAAATCATACTTTTAATTAGTATGAATAGCATTATATTGATCAAAAAGTCAGATAAGACATTTATGATACAAAATATGTATATTTAAAATAAATGCAGTTCTTTTAAAAATTGTATTGATCAAAGAATCCTTAAAAAATCATAATGCTTTCCACAAATTTTCATGTTTTGAGCACAAAATCAGCATATTAGAATGATTTCGGAAGCATAATGATGTTGTTTAAAATTGTAATTTTACACTACTGTTTTTACTGTTTCTATCTATCTGAAAAAAATCGTACCGACCCCAAACTTCTGAAAGGTAGTGTCTGTATATATGATCTATATAATACATTAATTTCCTCTCATGTCCTTACCTTACCCTCAGTTTCCATGGCAACCACACACTTCGATAAAGTGAATCCACTGTGGTCTTCTGTCTGAGAACGTTGCAGAAACAGAACATTTATGACAATTAAAACGCTGAAACAAAAACATAAATATTCTGCTAATGATTATACAAAAAGAAAGTTACTCCTGTCAAGAATTCTTCACTCCCTCCTAATTCTAGTAAGTTACTCTAGTATGCTAAATTTTAGTAAGCTACTGTACAATTCAGCGTATAAACACATTTTAACATTCAAAAAGACACTCAGAGCAGGATATGCATGTTACTAATAGCTCACCAAATGACTAGTACTTTTAAGAATGTGGGATGCTGGCCAGACATCTTATGATTGGCTTACATCTTTCTTCTACGCAAAGGTTCCGGAATCAAAACAAGTTGGAACGTGATCTCCATCTAGTGGATCTGTTTAGGACGTTCATTTAAAGCAAATGTTTTTTTTGAAACACCCTCAGTTTCAAACCCGGATGACTTTCTTTCTTCTCTGGAACACAACATGTTAGGCAAAATAAGCCTTAGTCGCCTTAACGTTCTATATATATATAAAAAATCGGCAATGACGGTAGCCTAAATGGTAAGTACCTCCCACAACTCCCTAATATGTTAGTAGGGCGGGACAGTGGGGCCAATTAATGACACCTGGTTTACGACAAACCACTTGACTCAACTATCACAACAACAAATGAAGTCCTTACCCAGAGTGAGGGGAAAAAGAGGAGACTTATGGCTTTACTAGCTGTAATTGTGCTTTTTGTTGTAAGATGCTGCAGCACATTGTCAGTTGAAGGTAGATTAAATATATTTAAAAATTAAAAAAATGTTGATTGGTCTGTCCTTGAAAGGATGCCTCTTTATCACCTCTGGGAGTGTGGGTTTACAAACTGTGCTTGGAAAGTCGACAGTTGTAGACAGTCAATATGCTTTGAATGGTCTATTATTGTTTTTGAGCATAAATGCCACAAGTGTGTTGTCAACCTTTAGTTTTGTTTTATACCTAGAGCCCCCTCACTCCTCTAATGAAGCCAACAGTACAGACACCACCTATGGCTTTGTGGCCTGTGCTTTTGCAGTGCTGTTGTATGGAAGTTACTTTGTTCCTGTTAAAACGATAGATACCGGCGATGGTGAGGAGTTTAACAATACTTTTACACGCCACACCAACATTTGACCAACCTTGCCTCAAAAACTGCTGTCTTTACAGGAATGTTTTTCCAGTGGATTTGCAGTTCAGCTATTTGGTGTGTTGGACTGGTTGCTGACACATTGTTTCACCCCTCCAGAGCTCATCCTGCAGCTATGCTTGGAGGAGCACTTTGGGCCACTGGTAAAGTGTATGTGTGAGCAAATAAATGTGTTTACTATGCATACAGATGTAATTTATAACAGATTTGCCTCTTAGGAAATATAACAGCAGTCCCAGTTGTGAAGTTTATTGGCCTTGGTCTTGGAATTTTGCTTTGGGGCTCCAGTGGATTGTTAATTGGATGGGCAAGCTCAAGGTGAGCTGGCTTGATGTTTGACAGAAGGGGCTTATAGGGATGTATTGAACTTCCTGATGTTAAACTTTGGGACATTGATTTATATGCTGGTCCTGGCTGTGTTTCCCAAAAGCATTGTGAGCCAAGCTGGTTGTAGAGAACATTGGTGGCAATAGACCTTATTCACGGCAGGGCCATCTAGGGAAAGGGGCTGTGAGGAATAGACCTGCATGTCTTCAGTGGGTTGTACTGTTATTTAATGTTTTTGGATTGTTCTGCTGACGAAACAATGCGAAAATGTCTTTCCAAGAAATTTCAGTAGTGACACAAAAAAAATCAAAAAAAAAAAAATCAGAATATGAGTTGTGGAAAATAAGTGATTTAGGAGCTTTATCCAGCATTTTACAGCGGATGCCACTGAAAACAGGAAGTCTATCCCTCACATTCTCGCTTTTATAAATGTTGCTGCTCTGAATAAGGTCTATCGTCTCCATGATCAACTTGGGCTCCTAATGCTTTTGGGAGACACAGCCCAGGCTAATTAATGCAGTTTGAGCTAGTTGACAAGCTA
This sequence comes from Siphateles boraxobius, assembly GCF_051911475.1. NCBI lineage: Eukaryota > Metazoa > Chordata > Actinopteri > Cypriniformes > Leuciscidae > Siphateles > Siphateles boraxobius. Next base: position 15,932,095 of record NW_027508919.1, read on the forward strand.
AGTTAAGCAGGTGAAGTGAGACACGCTGAAAAAAATACTGCACGTCGGGAACATTTACTTGATATAGCTGGTTTAATCATTGCTAAATATGTAATGTTAAGCAGTTTGTCAGATAACTGGCCTTTTGACCTTTTTTTGCTGTAATTTTTTTATGTATAATTTCAAGAAAAACTTTGTTGTAATCTGAATGTCTTTTTTAAATTTAGAGTCATAATTTTTAGTAGAATTATATTGTATTGGTTTAATGCATTTTTTAAACAGTGTTTACACAGAGCTGTGTGTTTTGTTAACACTTAGCAATGTTAATGCTATCCATAGTTAGCATTAACATTGAAAATATTTCTAAAGCATTTGTTAACATTTACTAATACATGATTCAAATTTAAAATGTTATTATTTAACGGACCTGAGCTAACACAAACTAACAGTGAACAGTTGTATGTGTATTAACTAACATTAAGAAAGATGAACTGTAACAAACGTATTGCTCATTGTTAGCTAATGTTAGTAGTTTAATGCATAAATGAATGTTAACTAGTAGGACCTAATTATAAAGTGTTATCAATGTTTTTAATTGAAGGCAGAGGTAATCTTACATCTAAAGTCATTCCTTTCAAGGTTTGGCTGGTTTGGGCTGCATCCAGAGGAAGTGTCCAAACCAATACTCAATTACTGTGGAGCTGGCCTTTGTCTGCTAAGGTAATGGGAGAAGTATTTCTTATGTGTTTTTATTAAAATTTTCCATCTTAGCAGGGAATGTAATAATGGTCTACCTCCAAATGCACACATCAAGATGATGTTTCTTTGGCTACTAATGAAGGCTTGCATTTTACAAAGTAACATTGTTAATTCAACTAAGAAGTTGCTTTTAGTCCTCAGAAATCCGAATGGAAAGGACTTGCTTCAGGCTCACCTCTTTAATATGGACAGACAAATATACCCCCCCCCCCCCCCAAAAAAAACAAATATTGTTCACTTATTAACACCTCACAAAGATCCTTTTGAGATGAAAGTGCTGCTGTCTTACTCGCTCAAAAGTTTCTCTGAAATTGAAAATGCAATATATTGTGTAAGGCAGGATAAAACTCCTCCTAAGTCATGTTGTATTGGATGTACAGTTCCATCTGATTTTATGGGATATGGAATAAAAACATCCATGCGTTTTATTTATTGTGAGCGAGAACTCTCTGGATTAGGTTTTATTTTTTTATCATAACACAATCTTGTCTTTGTTTCAGTGCCCTCATATTCTTCTTTGTGAAAAGTGATGTTCAGAAACGTTCATCTCCTGAATCCATGCCTTTGTTGATTGATGATAGGGTAAGTTATGGGGCTTTTCCACATTAAGAGCTTTTTGGATGTTATGTAGAATATTGTCTGGTGTATTTTATTTTGGATACACGCATATTTGCTGACATTTTGTGTGCATGTATCCACACTGTCTTTAGAGGTTGAATCAAGACATCACAATCCCCAGTGATTCATGGGTGGACACAATTTCACCAAAGAGCAAAAGAGTGCTGTGAGTATCTGTAGAACTTACTAGTTATAGGACATTTCTGGTTCTTTATTATGTACTGGGATGTTTGAGGGCTTTTTTTCTGTGCTTATGTGTCCATGGATAAAAAAGTTTGTGAATTTATATGTATGGCATTGTCAGCTTTATATTATAGTATTGTAAAATCTCTGGAAGATAAATATTAAAATCTTTTATTTGTTACAGGGGCTGCATCTTGGCCATATTTTCAGGTGTCCTTTATGGCTCTTCTTTTCTGCCCGTTTTCTATATTAAAGTTCATGCCAAAACCAATTCAAGTATGTTCACTGGATCCAGTGAGAATGGTACGTATATGCATGCATGCATGTATGTATGGGATGACCAAGTAGTTTTAGTATAAATGTTATTCAATTTTTACAGCTTAATAAGACGTTAAAAGGCATTTTATAGGCTATTCTAACGTGTTTTTCTGTCCATTACAGAAATTGACTACTGCTTTGCCCATTACAGTGGAATTTTCCTCATGAGCACAGTATATTTTCTTTCTTACTGTGCAGTCATGAAGAACAGGCCTCGGATCTATCCCAGAGCCATCTTACCTGGTAATTAATGTGCATTCCATTGCATTATCTTTATTTCAACATGGATGAAAGGACCGTGTTGCTTTGCAGCTCCGCCATATTTGTGGAGTATTGCAAAGCAACTGAGTTGCAACTTGAGTTCCCGTGTTTCTTAACACATGTAAAATCTTCCATGCAGGTTTTCTTACTGGCTTGATGTGGGGATTAGCCACATATGCCTGGCTTATGGCAAATTACTACCTTAGTGCAGTGGTCACATTCCCTATAATTAATGCTGTAAGTATGGCACAAAAGAAAATCTTTCATGTTCTTATTCACCTTGCATTGAAAATCGTAAGTAATGATAGTGTGTTCTACTTTGATTTCAGGGTTATGGTTTAGTAGCTGCTCTGTGGGGAAGTGTGGTATTTAAAGAGGTCAAAGTAGGTAACACAAAGTTATTTGTATTCATTCCGTATTTTGGATGGCATTTTTAAGTGACCTAGTCTGACACTGTTTTTCAAATGAACATGAATATTTATGTTTTGATTTAAATCCGCAGAGAACACCTTGCATAAGATAAATTCACTGTCTTTCATTAGTTTTGATATTATGGTGAGCGTCATATCAAAAACTAACAAGTGTGTGTAAGAGCCAATTTAGATCATAGTCGTTTTAATTTCCTATTGATTCATTACCAGTAATAAGGAAATAAAGCAGAAACTTTATTTTAGGCTAGCTTAACAAACTGATTTTCTTTCCTCAGGGTCTTGGGAACTTGCTGTTGTTTGCTTTGGCATCTTGTGTTGTCCTGGCAGGCTCCCTGTTAACTGCTTATTCAAAGACTTGAGTGTGTACGTTGTTACCACAAGGTGGCAATGGTGGATCAGGTTTTAAACCAATATTCCTGCCAAAAATTGCTTTTCACTGAGCTTTTCACCTTTAATACGGAATCTGCAGTTGCATAGTAGCCCTTGATGTTATTTGCACGTTTCGATTGCATTTTAATTGGAGTACAAATTAATTGTAGGTTTTCTGTAAGTTCACGTGTATTTGAATTAAACAGTAGCCCTTAGGCCATGTATGTAAATTTGTGTTTGTACTTGTAGGCCTATTCAACGGAATCTGCGTATTATCATCCCACACTTTTTGAGCTGTAAATTTGCCTTTTTATGTAATGTACCAATCTTTCCAATAAGACTATCAGCAGACAAATGTGTGTGTGTGTGTGTGTGACTACATTATGGGGACAAAATATCCCCACAAAGATAGCAATATCTGAAATTTTTGGGTCCCGAAAAACAGTATTTTCATATGAAGTGATGTTTTTTTGAAAATCCCAAAATTAGTTTTAGGGAATAGATACAGTTTGTACAGTGAAAAAATGAACAGTGATGGTTTGCTGCTGCAGCAACAACAACAAAAAAGTTATTTAAGATGGTTATGCTGAAAAATGCCCCAAACCACTCTTAAACCAGTCAAAAGACAAACTTATGGTGTTTATTATTATTCAGCAGGTAGGCTACAGCTTTAATATTCAGATAGGCTATGTACTGGGAAAATACGCATAGCCTAAACGAGGACATTTTTAAAAGTTTAGTTTATAATGACCGCATTCTAGCCTCTCGTGTTTTCAGTGAAAAGGGCGTAAGGACAATTGCTGCATTCTTGTCAATTTGGGACTGTTAGCTGATCCGGCATCGGGACAGTTGTCTTCATTCATGCTGGAGCTGCGCTGAGGGGATCATCTGGAACTCCTGAATGCCACCAATATGTAAACGAAAAGACCGCAATTCCGATGTGGACAAAAGAAATGTGACTTAGCCTGATCATGCGCAGACACTCGTACCAATGGATATGCAAACGACTCGTCCTGGAAATGTCGGGGACACTATGATTTTTTTGTCCGTATCGTTTTTGAAAGTCTGCAACTGTTGTGGGAGATATTCCGCCATTAAGAAGTATTTGATCATAGCTGTTGTGTGTTTTATTTATTTGTTTTTCACCGTTCACGTTAATCACACGTCTACAAGCCAAGACAAACGTCCTGATCCGTGGACTAGCAATAGCATTTATTCTCAACAATCTAGAAAAATTTACCAGGACCCCACTGAAGGGGAAGTGAATGAATCCCTGAGTCCGACCAGGTCTAATGTGGTGTATATAACTCTCAAATCTAAGCGGCACAAACCGGCCATTATCAGGGGTACAGTGCGCCCCAAACTCCGGAGAAAGAAAGTTAAAGTGAGAGCGCAGAGTGGCACACAGGGCAAAGCGAAGGACGCGAGCCACGATACAGGCACCGTTGACAAACGACTGGGATATTCTGAGCTTGATGGCAGTAACGGTGATTATTCATCCATCAGGATATACAGTGAAAGAGCTCCTCCATGGTTCAGCATTGACGATATCACGGCCATGCGCTTTCTAGCTGATAGTAAAATTACGCAAATTGCCGAAGTTGCGCCTCCGGGATTTTCTTCTTTAATTTTATTTAAAAGTGCGACTAATCACACGGACGATGCTGATGCGTGTGGCAAATGTTGCGGTATTGTCAGGAGACCCTTGGACATGAGTGAAGTGTTCGCCTTTCATCTGGATAGGATCTTGGGACTGAACAGAACTTTGCCAGCTGTCAGCAGAAGATTCCACTCTCTTGGAGGTAGTGTATTTGTTTCTGTTTTTTGTTTATTAAAAAAAAAGTTTTTCATAATTAGCCATAAATATTTTGTATAGGCCAATGTATTTTGCTTAATTTAATGTTTTATTCTATTGTATTTATATATTTTAGTTGCAGTAACTGTATTTTGCTTAATTTTGGATTAAATTGGTAAAGAATATAGTGGCCCATAAAAGGTTTTGGACACTTAAAATTTAAATTTTTGGGTGAACTATCCCTTTGTCATTACTTACTCACCCTCAAGTTGTTTCAAACCTGTGTTTCTTTCTTCTGTTGAACACAAAAACTAAATATTTTAACCACCAAATATGTTGGTAACCGATGGCACCTATTGACTTCCATCGTAGGGAAAATGTTGGACGGCAATGGCTACCACCAACTGGCTGGTTACCAACATTCTTTAAAATATCTTCTTTTGTTCAACAGAAGAAAGAAACTCAAACAGGTTTGGAACAACATGAGGGTGAGTAAATGGGTGAACAATCCCTTTAAGTCACAATAAGAAAAGATGTGTAAATGTAACTGCATTACCAAAATATCAAACCAAGTCTTATTTTTACAGGCACATTTTGACACCATTCTAATGCATGTATAGCCTGCATATATTTCATCTTGTTTCAGATGGTCAGCCTTGTCCAGTGGTTTTGTGGGATCCTTCTTTAAGCCCAGCAGTAGATCAACCCTCTGAGAGACTGAGCTGGGGTGCATATCAAACCTCTCTCAAATACAAGTGCTGGCATCGGGGCATCATACCTAAACCAGAGTGGAGGTGCACCAGCATCCACCACCATGAATGGAGCAAGCTAGTGGTCTTTGATTTCCTTCTGCAGGTACTCTACTCCACTTTCATCTGTGTTGCAACTTTAAACAAACGTAAATGCACATTAACATATATGTGTTGTTTTCTGACCAATTAATTTAAACCAAATAATTTAAAACAAAATAAAGATTGTGTTTCTTCTCAGATTTATGATCGACTAGATAAAAACTGCTGTGGATTTAAGCCCCGCCCAGAGGACACCTGTGTTGAGCTTGGTCACCATGAAGAATGTACAGATAAGGACAGCACAGAGCTGACACACATAGTCCACCGTAGACATGACCCACACCACCTGGTTTTCTTTAACAACAAGGGCTACTTTGACCGAGATGAGGAGAATCTGGACTTCAGGCTACTAGAGGGAATCAAAGAGTGAGTAAATTTACCAGACCTACAGTGCTAAACACATTCATTAGACCACCTGTCATAATAAAGAGAAAACACAAATATATTTGGAATCTGTCAAAAACTTGTTTAAAACTAAAACTGACTAACAAACTGAAACTGACTGGCCTAAATAGTATATTCCCACATAATAACCAAAACTTAATATTTTGTATATGGTGTCCTTTGGCAAGGGCACCAAGGGCTGCCATTGTGTGTACAGTAATTTTCCACAGTCTCTGTTGTAACTGACTTTCAATAGTTTCTAGTTGTTCCCAAAGACTTGCTTTTGATTAAACTTTTGTGCAATCTGTCTTTGAATCCACTAAATCCAAACTTTGTTGATTCAAATCTGGACTTTGACTTGGCCAACTGTGACTACAGAGCTTACTGATGGATTAACCATTACAGAAACATAAATGATTTTGGTAATCAGCAAAACTGTGGGCATTAGGGCAGCTGTGGCACAAACCTTACAATGGGTGTAATAAAAAAAATTTCCAGCACCGTATTTCACATGTTAGAGTTTATACATGACCTCTTGATCTTTAATTTAATAATGATGTTATAATTCAAGCATAGCCAGATTTTTCAGAGATGCTGTGCAAATGTTTTTTAAAGACCAATCATTTTCACATGTAGAATTGAAAAATGAACAGTCTCTCTCTCTCTCTCTCTCTCTCTCTCTCTCTCTCTCTCTCTCTCTCTCTCTCTCTCTCTCTCTCTCTCTCTCTCTCTCTCTCTCTCTCTCTCTCTCTCTCTCTCTCTCTCTCTCTCTCTCTCTCTCTCTCTCTCTCGTAACATTCTATATGCTGGATACGATTAATGGCATAAGTTTTTATCATCTCATACATCTATTTTAAATGTAACCATAACCAGATATAGTCATTAAACTCTTGCAATTACAAATGATGTGCTAACTATAGTTTTGATTCGGTATTAACTTTGAAATGTGCTGCCTCTTGCAATACAATGCCGTTACACTATAGCAATGCTGTCCCACATCTTTTGCTATTGTTACTGTGCTTATTTCTGTCATTGGTGATAGACAAGAAATGTAGTTTTCTACCATCTTGCTGATAATGTTTCTTTAGTCATTCGTTGATCCTGCAGCCTGAACCACCCTTACAGCTACTGGTACTCTCTTTCAATTAAAATGTCTTGCAAGTTGATGTAAAGGACTTGAAGGATGTTGATGAAACTCATGACCTCAAAGAAATGAATCCTTGCAGTTTAATTGAATTACAAATCACAGGTTAATTCAGATTAAAATCCAGATGACAAATGTTTTTAAATTTAAATAAATAGTTTTGTGCATCTTTTCTTGTTCATACTGGATCATCTGAGGTGATTTTTGTAATTTCTGCAACTAAGAATTTGTATCTGTGAGGCCACAAGTTTGACCTCAGTAAGCCAACACCACTGAAGATGTAAGCAAATACATACGCCAACAATCTGACACTAGCTGTCTGAGCTAAGGGATTCTGCTGGCGATGCTGCTAATGTGATACCTCTGGGAACGCAAGCTCACTTGTGCAATAACATCAATCAGAATAAATGATCGCCCATTGCTGTGAATGAGTATCACAGCTTGCACATTATCTGCATCACAGCATGGTATTACATAATTTGTCTGTTAGCAATGCAATTTGTTTTGTGGGGATTGTAAAAACAGTATTTAATGATATTGTATGTTATAACAGGTGGTTATTTACTCTATACTAAGTTTGTTTTAATAATTTTGGAGTGCATTACTATATTATTTCAATATTTTTCCTCTTTCAGGCTACCAGATCAATCTGTGTCAGTGTTGAGGTCTCAGCGTCTCAGGGAAAAGCTCCTGCAATCGCTGTTTCTCGACCAGCAGTACTGGGACAGTCAGGGAGGCCGTCAAGGCATTGAAAAACTCATTGACGTAATTGAGAGAAGAGCCAAAGTCTTGCTCACGTACATCAATGCCCATGGGATTAGAGTAGTACCTATGAACTCTTGACAAATGGAGCTTCAGTTTTCAGTGCGCCAGATGAACCACCAACCTTTTGGTTTTCAGTAAATGTTTTTTTTTGTTTTTGTTTTTTTGACAGATTAGTATGACAATGAAGAACTGTTGAATTGAAGGTCTTTAAGTCAAAACTCAGTGCACTTCTGAAACCACCACTTTGTGGTGTTGTAGGTAATTCACCTTTTAAGACAAAATCATATTAAAGGATAGTTTCCCTAAATGCTCTACACAGAGTCCAGGGCTATTTTTTAACACAACTAACATTCCACAAGTTAAAGGCGCTGTAAGTGATATGATCTGTTTCATTAACTTCCACCAGACAATGGCTGCATCCGAAATCACATACTTCCCTACTAGTCGAAAAACAGTAGGTCCAAATTCACAGTACTCATAAAAGATAGCCAAAAGTACCCGGTTGACCTACTTCTTCCGACGAGATTCTGAAGTGTGCATATGAAGGACACTTTACTATCCCATGAGGCCACGGGAGAGGATTTGTGAATGGCGGTGACCTGACGCTAGTAGGTCACGTGATAAGGGTAACATGGCGAATGTAGTACGTCCAAATTACATGCATACTGCACACGTTCATACTATAAAGAACATACCTTTTTAGTGGTTGTGAAGTAATTTCTTATTCAAAGAAGTAAATACTCTCTTGAGTATGCGATTTCGAATGCAGCCTTAGCCTCTGAATCAGACCATCCCTTCAGTCAATTCCCGCCAACTAGTTGCATGTCAGAAGACCTGATGCAAGTAACCAAACACTCAGATTTTTAGTATAATTTCTGCGGTGTTAAATTGAATAATAATGCTCTGGAACCATAATCATTTCCATTTGGTGATGTTGCACTTGTGTATAAGTTTATCACAGTGAAGATAAAACATTATTTTTGTACTATGATGATTAAAAGTGTTCCATCTGTCCATTGGAAAATCACTTCAATATTACATTAATAGAATAATGAATTTAATTAAATGAATTATATTATAGACAGTACCACTGTTTGTTTGTTTGTTTGTTTGTCACTGCAGAAAACATGATAATCTTGGAAATGGCAAAGCACTTTAAACCTAGATGCTTAATATGACAGCCTTTGGATCTATTCTCACTGTAATCCTTGAACAGCTATCATGTTCATTTTCATGCTATCTGTTGACTGCAGCAATACTTCAGTTTGAGTTCAGCTGAGTTCAGCTGTCTTCTGACTTTGCTGTTGCCCTCATTTGCGTTTTTCGTCTGCCAGCCAACCGGCCAGTTAGTTCTCAGAGCCTAAAGTTACCCTTTTGAAAGCGTGAAGGAAAACTCCAGACACCCCACAGAAATATGCTCACACAAGAGTTCTTTTATGCGTTTGAAAATACTTAATGTTTGGCAGCATTACCCATGTCAGATGTATCTGCTCTGCACAGTGGACTTGCTGTGTCTTGCCACACTCTTACCACAAAATCAGGTAATTTGGAATGTCAAATCACCTCTGCTGGATATGCAAACACTTAAATTAAACGTTAAAGCGCTCATGTTCATCTTCCCTGTTGTTTCCATCCTGCAGATGTGTTCTCACATCCATATGTTTTTTTAACTGTAAATTCACATGGGAAGTGCTGTTTTCATATCAAATGCAGCAAAGCATAATTGGGAATGGAAATATGCATCTTTTGAGAGCTGATTTTGCATATGACCTCATTTTATTTCAATGTTTGAAGTGTAATGAAATTCCTTTCAGTTGACACAATGATTCCACTCTAATAATTTTCTGTCTGTTTCTTCATTCAAGTTTAAAAACACTGTAAAACATGCTGCAAGTAACATATTTGCCAGTCATAGGGACAATTTCCACTCTTTATGTCCCTCTGTTGTGCTTTCTGCCCTCATTTTATATCCTAACAAGAAAGCTTTTATACCACTTGTTATGATTTTTCTTTTGTTAGGACATAACTGCCATTTTCCGCTCTATCAAACAAACCATTATTCTCCATTTCTCCCTCTTTCTTGTTCTTATAGCTTGTGACCTTAACCAGACTTGTAAAAGTCCACAGAACAGCTGAACATCTCATTCATCCAGAAGGCTTTTCCATATAATATAATTCATTCTTGTAATATATAACAGACAGAACAATTTCTTAAAAAAAAAAAAAAAATAATAGATCATTGCTCATCATTCATAACTCACAGCTGTTTCCTAACATCTCAATCCTCCTTTCATTTGCCTGCACAGCTGACCTGCTCCATTTCTCGAGCATGTGAAAGTATGGAAAGGAATCTTACACTGCCTCACTGTCTGTCTTATTTTTCTTTCTTTTTTTTAAATTGTTGCTATGACAACATCACCCCAGCAACATCCCACCTGGTTGGCAGACAGATGTACAGTATAGTATGAGATCGACAGCATCTGTTAGAGCACAATAAGCTGAGAGCTCATACCTTTGTATAAAAAAACAAGGCTCTAGACATGACACGGGTGCATTAGTCCCCCTCAGTTTCTCATCTGGAATATGAATCTTGCTCAACATTAATATCCTCCACGTGAAGCCAAAAATGAAATGAATAAAACAGATGGAAGACAAAAAGAGATTAAAAATCAGGGCATGTTATAACCTGAAACTGCACTTTGTGATGAGATACGGAAGGTCCTCAGTTGTGCCACAGTTGATGTTTGCTGAGATTCATGTTGGTCATGTTTTTTTTTTATCTTGGATAGATGCTATCTGCGTGTAAAAGCAGCACAACACGCCTGAGGCAGGCAGCCAGGTTTCCTTCAGTTGTTCCATTCAGTTTGTCAAAAATAATCTCTCTTTGGGGACTGTGTGCAGCTGTCAGATCCAACAGTAGGATACTAGCTATTTAACTCTTCCCTAACCATAGAAACTCAGAAAAGGTAATTGGACTGAAAAAACATTGGTTTGATCTTAAAGGTAGGTTGGAAATGCAGAAAATGAAAATTCTGTCATAATTGATTCACCTTCGTGTTACAAAACACAAATTGTATTTTAATTTGTTGTCTATGGAACAGAAAAAGAGAGTTTTCATCATACAACTGTACCATTATACAGCAGTTCATAGTGACCAATGACCATGTACACAACAGCATGGCAAGCTCCAAACAGACAGAAAGTGAATCATAATAAATCATAATTCACTGCAAATCTTCCTCTTCGTCGCAGCCTTTGCTTAGCTTTTATAAATATGCCTTAGAAAAAAAACATTACTGGTGTGTATCTTGAGACAAAAAATGACACTGACATATTTTAAGATGTTAGTGCAAGCTGGTTTCAGTTTAAATTGCTCAAACATGAATTTTAGTCTGGACTAGTTTTAAGTCTTGTCTGTTAAACCAGGGGATTGTGTACTAGTTGTGTACTAAGGTGAGCAAGCCTAAATGAGAACACTTGGGTTAAGTCAATTAGATTAGGTATACGCATCTTGGTGTAATGGTGCTCATAAAATAGAAACAGTCATCAAAGTAATTTAATGAATTACCCCAATACAAGTACTCGTTTTGCTGGCCTCTGATGTGCATGTTTTTCTTCATTTATATATTCCAAATAGTCCATGCTTTCTCACAAACAGTAAATTAAACCTGCCTCTTTGAAGGATTAATTAATCTTCAATTTAGTCCTATTGTCTAGCTGTAATCCTTCCTCTTGCAATCAGCTTTGTTTAATCCAGAACAGGCTAAATCTATGACTATTTTTAAGGTATGTCTGTGCAAGTCACTTTGAGTTAAAGGATTAGTTCACCTCAAAATAATAAATAATTTACTCTCCCCAATGCCATCCAAAATATACATGTCTTTCTTTCCTCCCGGGGTGAAGAAAATTTTAGTTTTTTGAGGAAAACATTTCTGGATTTTACTTCGAATAATGGACTTCAATGGCAACCACTGTTTTGAAGTCCAAATCAATGCAGTTTCAAAGGTTTTTGAAGTGCTTCAACAGGCTGTTCACGATCGCAGCTGAGGAGGAGGGTCTTGTCTAGCGAAACGATAGGTCATATAAAAAAAAAAAGAAATATATATATATATATATATATATATATATATATATATATATATATACTTTTTAACTACAATTGTTCGGATTGAGCTGATCTGCAACGCGCCGGGAACTACGTCATCATGTTGAAAGGTCAGGCTCGATGTCGTCGGCTAGTACCGCCATACAGTTTACAAAGCGAGCGTGCGAAGGAGGATAGTTCAAATTGTATTGGTAACTTTGTAAACAGTAGGGCAGTACTTGCGCCGGCGACATCGACAGTGACCTATCAACGTGATGACTTAGTTCCCATAGTTTTTTGAAAATGACCTATCATTTCGCTAGATAAGACTCTCATCCTCAGCTGTTGAAGCACTTCAAAAACCTTTGAAACTGCATTGATTTGGACTTCAAAACGTTGGTTGCCATTGAAGTCCATTATTCGAAGAAAAATCCAGAAATGTTTTCCTCAAAAAACTTATTTTCTCTTCCACTGAGGAAAGAAAGATGGATATCTTGGATGGCATTTCGGTGAGTAAATTATTAGGAAATTTTCATTTTGAGGTGATCTAATCCTTTAAGACAGATCAAACAGGCATTTTAGTCTGGGACTATAGGTTTAAGCCTGGCCTGTGAAACAAGGCATTTATTTGTGAGTTTGGCAGATGTTGTGAACTTTCACTTATGGATAAAGGATTTGTAAAAGGTTTATATTTTTTTTAAGAACTCTTTGTGTTCTACAGCTTACAGTTTAGGATACAATTTAAAATTTTGGGTGAACTATCCCTTTAAGGTTTATCTCCCTGTCTGTCTCTCTCATATATTCTCAGCCACACTATACCTTGGCTCCCTTTGTCTGCCTGACAGGAATGCACATAGAACAAAGAGTAAAATAAGCTGTGTGTGAGATTATGATGTGTGCATGTCTTTGTGCGTGGGAGTGTGTGTTAGAGAGAGAGAATCACTGGCATGTTTACAAAAGCTCTCGCTAATGCTGCCTCTATCCCCATGTGCTATTTAACCCCACTTGAGAACTACATTAGGGGACACAGCACACTGCACTTATTTACATGTCCAGATATAAAAGCAGGCCAGAGAATCTGCCTCACATCGGCATTTGAATCATCTGAGCTGCTGTTAAATTTACGCACATGCAGTTAAGAGGAACATATGTCATTTCACTAAATATAGGCGTGACAAAAAAGATAACTTTGGAAGCCATTACAGCTTGAAATGTCTTCAGCAGTGAAATTGTGTTTTTAAATATCACCAAACTTTCCATTGCCCCTTCCAAAAAAAAAAAAAAAAATCCACCAGGAAATGAGTAATTGCATGGAAAATGAAAATGCATTTGTAGATTTTCAAGGATTCTCTGAGCATTTTAAAGACTAAAGTAATGACTAGTGCTACTGCAGCCGTAACTATGTAGAATTTATCCACGGTTTGTATCCAAAAATGAAGATATTCATTCAAACATGCTGCTTAATTGACTTGTTGATACAGCTAGCATTTGATGAGTGGTGTATGAAACGCAACACATTATTTATTGTTGTGTCAGTTGATTTATGAGTTGTTTCAGCTGAAATACTCTCTCATAAAGGAGAAGGCACGTCAGTAGTTAATACCATATAGCAACTGTCAAAATGATTGATTGACAGGTGGGCGTGGCTTTCCTTTGATCTTCCCCCGCCCCTTCCGGTTCCTCCCCTTCCTGTCCCGCCCCTTCCGGTTCATCCCCTTCCTGTTACCTTTGACCTAGTTCCGCCCCTTCCGGTTACAGCTTCTGTCAAAATGATGGATGGTTACCTTTGACCTAGTTCCGCCCCTTGCGGTTACAGCTTCTGTCAAAATGATGGATGTGTGACAGTTAGTTTGGTCGTTTGAAGTTCATTTGATCAAGAAAAGGGAGGTATTGGTCTTTGATATTAACATAAGCTTTGATGTTACAGTTACAAAGTGATGTGACAGTTAGTTTGAGATGTATTGGCTTTGATGGTGACAGTTACTTTGATTGTTTGAAGTTGGTGTTTTGGTCACCGCATTCCTGAGCTTTATCAAGGGGAGCTGTGAAAGTGATAAGAAAAAAATTTACAACTATTCACTGGACCAAACATTATGTTCATTTAAATAAAATGGTGAAAGTTTATCTGTTCTTTAAAAGAATATAAAATAAAACCTCACACAAAAAGTTTAAATAAAATGGAGTCACAAAAATATTCCAAACAGTTAAAAATGTATTAGAGAGTTGAAGAAAAAACATACAGCTTATGTAAAACCTCACACAAAAAGTTTAAATAAAATGGAGCCACAAAAGTATTGCAAACAATCCAATGTATGAATGATCTGACTCTGTCTCAAAAACATAGGGAGCACGCGCGTCTATGTGTGTGTGTGTGTGTGTGTGTGTGTGTGTGTGTGTGTGTGTGTGTGTGTGTGTGTGTGTGTGTGTGTGTGTGTGTGTGTGTGTGTGTGTGTGTGTGTGTGTGTGTGTGTGTGTGTGTGTGTGTGTGTGTCAAAGCAGGAATTTCCCCTCCCTCCGCATTGCTGAGGACCTTGAAAGTTTATCTCACACAGAAGTTGAAAAAGCATTATGTTCATTTAAATGAAATGATTATAAAATTTACATTTAGTCATTCACAAATATTTGACACTGACTCAAGTTGAAAAACCATGCTGTTCAATTAAAAGTATATAAATTAAACAAAAATAAAAATCATCTTACTGTTTCACCGTGGTTGAAAAAAACCCACAAGTGTTTCCCCTGAAGTCTTTTCTCTCTGTCACACCAGCCTGTGGCTGGCCTGGTATCTGTTTTTGTGACACGTTCCTGAGCCCATTGAAAAGCATTGTGTTCCTTTAAAAGTGTATAAATTAAAATATATCATATATAAAATAAATAGTTTACTAATTTAACTAAAGTTGAAAAGCATGTTGTTCATTTAAAATCTTACTAAATTACTGAAGTTGAAAATCATGCTGTTCATTAAAAAAATCTTACTAAATTACTGAAGTTGAAAAGCATTCTGTTCATTTAAAATAAATAATTTACAAATTTACTGTACCAATTATGTTAGATTTAGATAAAAATAAAATCATCTTACATTTTCACCAGGGTTGAAGAAAAAAATCACACAGGTAGTGCCTGCCAGCATGGACAGTGTGCGTGACAAATAAGTGATATCATCGCTGTTTTCGAACCACCGGTAATAAATTACTTTTAATTCATAAGGCTTATTTTCAGGAGTGACAGTTATCAAAAGGTCTGCCTAAATGCTGGGAATGTGAATTGGCCTTGAACCTGAACAGTTCCATTCATAGAGTACTGAAAGAATATAGTGGACACACAGCTCCGCCGTTTTCCAATAGTTTTCCACAGGCTCTTACTGTAAAAGGCTATAAAATAGCCAAGACACATGGTCGTGTGCCATACCCCATGTCTGGACCAAAAACTTTTGCACCCTCTCTTCTATGACCACCTCATCAAAAA